>NC_063367.1:18478981-18520739 GCF_021869965.1 Rhincodon typus | reverse complement strand
GCGAGTGACTGTGACTGTGTGTGAGAGAGAGAGCGAGCGAGTGACTGAAAGAGAGAGCGAGTGACTGTGAGAGAGAGAGAGCGAGTGACTGTGACTGTGTGAGAGAGAGAGAGAGTGAGCGAGTGACTGTGACTGTGTGAGAGAGAGCGAGCGAGTGACTGTGTGAGAGGGAGACAGTGAGCGAGTGACTGACTGTGTGAGAGAGAGTGAGCGAGTGACTGTGAGAGAGAGAGGGAGTGTGAGTGACTGACTGTGACTGTGTGAGAGAGAGTGAGTGAGAGAGTGAGCGTGTGACTGTGACTGTGTGAGAGAGAGTGAGCGAGTGACTGTGACTGTATGAGAGAGAGTGAGCGAGTGACTGTGACTGTGTGAGAGAGAGAGAGAGAAAGAAGAGACGGACGGACAGACACACACACACACACCGTGGGGGAGGGTATGTAAAAGAGTTCATCCCTCCTGAACAGTAGATCAAACTTCTCAACACTTTTATGTTGCCAACAGAACTGTGAAATCCACCTAAAATGAGGAATTCCACAGCACTAAAAGTCCCTGATTAAATCAGATGAAAGATGTGCATGCAGGACACTGCCTTTACTGCATTGAAGATTAGAAAACTGTTTGGACAAAATGCTGTTTTTCACTGTTTAGAGTCTTGAATGGAAGTCACAATGTTCTTCTACTATCACAGCTGTCCATTCATTTGCAATAGAGCTAGAATAGCGATTTTACAATCCATCCCATTACACAGCAAAAAGTTTCAATAGCCAAAAGATTGCCATTATTTTGAAGTGGTAGTGGTTACCTTGACAGGTTTATGCAGGTTGCAAATTTGCTCCCCAGGTCATAAATACTTAGCATACTTTTGGAGGCCTCAGGAGATAAGGAAACTATTACACCATACAAGCTGTCAAACTAATTTGCATTTTACAAAATGACATATGCATTCAAACTGTAGTAACACACTTCCTACTAACTCTTCATACCTCCTTGTGTATGGCACTTTTCAAGTCCACTTTTAAATGTAGTGCCTCTGTAGTTAACAGTGCAGAACAATGTACATTAGAACCATACAGTTACAGCTGAAATTCACTGCCTCTACCCATTAATAGTATCCTAGATTCAGGCCTTTGCCATTGCTTCCATCAATCACATGGTTCAGATTAGGAATTGAGATTGAGCTTCATTTTAATTTCTGGCTTCAAACACCATCTGATCAATGTTCCTACTCCCTTTGGGATTGATACATAAAACTTATCCAGCACTTTTTGCAACATATTTCATCCCACCAATAACTAGTTCCACCAATGCTCTGGTTTTGAATTTTTTTTAAAATGTCTAATTGATAAAAGAACAATTTTTTTAAATTTACTACACAACATTTGAAGGACAGCCCGGAGTTAAGTGACCAAAGGTTCTTAGTGATAAATGCATTGTAGTCACTTATTAAAAATCAAAGAATAAAAAAGTAACACCACAGGAAGCAGCCATTCAGCTCATTGGTGTCTGTACAAACCAAGAAAAGAAAAAAAAATTTTAAAAGGTAGCCACTCATTCCAATCCCATCTTCCAGCACTTGGTCCATCGCGGGACACAGCACTTCAAGTACAGATCCAGGTATATTTTGAATGATTTGAGGATTTCTGCCTCCACCTCCAAACTAGAAGCAAATTCCAGTCACCCAGAAGGTGGCAGGTGTAAGAGTGTTTTCATGTCCCCTCCAATTTCTCTACAAATCACCTTAAACCTGTGCTCCCTGGCAATTGATCTCTCCACTAGGGTAAATCAGCGTTTTTGTGTCTGCTCTATCGAGGCTTCTCTCAATTTTATACAATACATTTAAGTCATCGCACAAGTCTCTGTTTGAAGGAAAACAATCCTGGCTTATCTAATCTTTCCTCATTCCTGCAATTTTCAAGCCCTAACACTACTCTTGTACATTTCCTATATACTCTCTCCACACCATTTACCTTTCTCATGTGAACTGTACACAAAATTCCAGCTGTGGCCTAACCAGTGTTTTTTATGGTCCAGCATTAAATCTCTGCTGTTGCATTCCACACATCAATGAATGAAAGCCTTCCAGATGCTTTCATTACCACCTTATCTATCTGTCCTGTCACCTTCAATTGCCTGTGGAGAAACACCCCAAGGTCTCTCAACCTTTACCTCTCTCAATATCCTCCTATTTATTGTATATCCTCTAGCTTTGTTCACCCTCCCCAAATACATTAATAATCCAGATTTACATTTGTCACTTTTCCACCCACTCACCAAACCACTGATATCATTCTGGAGTCAACAGTTATCCTCACCATCTCAGAACTTTAACAGTGCAATGCAGGAGATTGTTCACCCCGTCATGTCGGCACTGGATTTTTGAATGAGCATTATGATTTAGTGTCTCTCTTGCATTTACCACATTAAATAGAAACAATATTCCAGGTAAATGATCAACTTCCTGACAGTGTGATCCACACCCTAACTACTTGCTGTGTGAAGACTTTTCTTCCTTGCATATTTGCTTTTGTAAATTCTACATATTATATCTATGCCCTTTCATTCTCAACCCACTTGAAGGGGACTTTTCTCCCCATCTGTTCTGTCCAGCCCCTTTATGGTTTTGAAAGCTTTATCAAATGTCCTCTTGGCCTTATCCTTTCCAATAGAAATGGTCCTAACTTCTCCAATCTATCCTAATAACTGAGAGAACAACTATTCTCTCAAACCTCGTCTGCTCCGTCTCCAATGTTTTTACATCCTTCCTATGGTGTAGCACCCACAACTTTATACACGTTCTTTCTACCAAGCTATTGCCTCACACTTCAACATTATGCTTCTCATCAAACAGCTACCTGTCCATGACCTTTTCCAGTTTTACACTGTCCTCCTCACTGTCTACAATGATTCCAAATCTATTTCATCTGCAAATTGGGAAACCAAGAACTAGATCATGAATAAAGCAAGAGTCCCAAAACAAATCCCCAGGAAACTCTTTTACAAATCTTCCTCCAGCCCAAAAAATGCCATTACCATTCCTCTGTGCTTTCTATCTCTCAGCCAATTTTGTGTCCATGTTGCTACTGTTCTGTTTATTCCATCAGCAATAGCTTTTCTCAAGTCTGATGTGTGGCATTATATCAAGAACCTTTTGGAAGTCCACATACACCACATTAACAGCAGTAACCTCATCTAATCTGTTAAATCTTCAAACCACTCCAGCAAGTTAGTTACAACTTTCTCTCAAAGTGTTTATGCTGGCTCTTCCCAATTGACCCACATTTTTTCATGTGATTATTAATTCTACACTAAACAACTGTTTAAACATGTTTCCCCCACCACTGAAGTTAGAATGACTGTTGTAATTGCATTTTATTTGACTGCAATATTTCACATTTGATAATACAGCTAGCACACTTGCCTTCAGTTTGTGAATTGCAATGGAGTTTAGAAAGATTACTGGTACCTTTCATTGACATAGCAAGTTTATCCAGTGAGCAGCGGACCCATTCCTATCCAGTCAAGTCCCAGGTATGATTCTCAATATTCTACCAAAGCAAGCATTACACAGAAATGCTGTAAGTAACATCAATTCCCTGGCATTAGAGATGGAAAAGAAAAAGCAGCATTCTGATGCCTAGCAGAAAATGATGACATTTTGCAATTACATGAATATAAACATGGAGTATGAACAGATTAGTTTAGCAATCTGATAACCAAAGGTCTAAAAAAAAAGGCTAGGGCCTTAACTGATTTTTCATTATTTTTAGTTTTTATTCTTTAGTCACTTTTAGTTTGGAGCAGTGAATTGGGAACTGTGAGCTAAACATGACTTTTGAACTATGGCTAACAGCTTGTGTTAAAAGGAAAAACACCAAACTAGCTTTTGCTTATTCAAGAGACTAGGTCTGGAAGTTAACTGCAGGTTGATTCCTGAATTAAAATGTTCTTTAAATGCTTCATCACCAGGGAACAGCATTATATTTATTTAGAGAACAGAAGTTGGCTACTAACGAGGTCAGTACCTGGGAATTGGTTCCAGTAAGTCTAAAAAAGACCTTTTTTCTCAAGAAGATGGCAGATGTTGAATAGTAATTGGGACTTCAAAGGAAGAGACAGTTAGTCTGTCAGAGAGGGGCCCCTGAGTTGGAACCGGTTTTTTAAACACATTTTTTGTGAAAAAAATTCATCTGGCTGTTGGTGCTACAGCATGAAGATTTGAAAGCTCTCTGCCTAACCTCCTATGAGCAACTCTTAGTATTCTAATCTCTGAACTTCTAAGTGCTACTATCCTTCTCAGAGTAAACTGAAAAAGGTGACCCAGATCAACATCTTCAAAAATCAACCAAGAAACCATTTGTGTCTGTGGAACAACGCATCGTGTCAACCACTTAAGTAATCTGGCCAGTTTTGTTATTTTCTTTTATTTATCCCTTAACTGTGTTTATTTGTCTGTCTATCCATTCTGTGATAGGGCTAAAAAGGTTTTTGGGTTTATAGCATCTACCAATTAGGTTACTTTGTTGTTTAATTTTTGCTCTGCTGAAGTTACTAATGAATTATTAATGAATTGCTAAGTGCTTTGTTTAAGATACAAACCATGGCCTGGAGTTGATTATTTGCAGAGTCTGGCATTGGCTATTGAAAAGTCTAGTTAGGAATCACTGGGATCAGGTTGAGGATCTTTGAAAGTTTAGTTTTATCATTTCGTGAATACAGAGGTTGAAAGGCTGATTTGGTTCAGCTGTCTGTCTGCGTCATAACAGACTCATTTCTGTGAAGTACAAGTGAGCAGCCAGATTCATAACAAAGTCACAGGGAGACAACATCTATATAAAAAGGGAAATATTAAGTCAAATATTTATGGATTTAAATTTTACGTGTTAGAAGCCCAAATACCACGCCCCCCTCAAAAAAAGACATATTTTGCAATGTTTCAATTTGATATCCAGTTAACTAAAACTCAGACTTGCCCAAATTCTAGGACAATTCAGCTAGGCACTAGTTCTTGGTGTTGGTCTAGCTGAGCTACCACCCTCTGAGTCAATCAAAATGATGCACGGCCCACACAACCTGTCAAGCAACTTAGTGCTTTCAGTGTACCAGGATTATTTCCATGTCTTATGTCATTGCAATCATGTCAGGAAGGCCAGCTGACAACTTCATGGGCAGTAGTGTGAAAAGGATGCATCAGCTGTTGTTTATAGGCAAGAGAGTGGAATTACCACAAAAATTAGAGAGAGGCATGCTGGTGCAAAAGTTAGGATCAGCAACTTGGTTTAATTGCCCAATATATGAAAAAGTCATAAATATGGGAAAGGTGCAGGATTTTGGATATTCAGTCCATGCTATACTCCATCCTACAAACAAAAGCAAAGATTACAGGTCCTCATTTTAGAGGTTGATAATTACAAGAATATAAATTACGCACAGAAAATTCATGAAATGTTTAGAATTAAGAATTGAATTTCATATACTGAAAATTATGCATGTGTATCAATTTAAAAACGCATCTCTTCAGTGATTTTACATCCTGCAGAATTCCAAATGACAAAAATAAAAGCAGCCAATTAGTATTTCCTCTCCATCCCATAAAGGTCACGGTCAAAAGGATGTTAATTCATCATCTCTACACTACTCCCATTCTTGAGCAATGCAGGTGTGGAGACCTACAGTGCGTCATATTTCCAGTGCACGGACACCAGCAGGAAAGAAAGAAAACATGGAAGTGGAAAGTCTTATAACTGAATTCAATAGATGTAAAAGGGTGTGGTCAAGATGTAAGGCCTATGAATACCTCAAAAGGTTTTTTTCTCAAAATGCAAAGTTGCAATGGAACATTTATGAATGAAGTTAATTAGAATAATAATAAACACAAAATGCTTCATTTATTTTCTTCATCTATAAACATTGAATGCCTTAAAATTTTAATAATATTCACAATACATTACAATACAGTGATGCTATCACATCTCATTTTGATAAAAACAAAATCAGCAAAAATTCAAGATTAAAGTTGCCAATGGCTCATGTAGAAAAAAAGCCAATGAAGCAGTACCTGTTCATTCAATTCAGCTTAGTCAAGGGTACATCATGCCTGACAAATCTGTTAGGATTCTCTGAGGAGGTAACAAGCAAGTTAGACAAAGGAGAGCCAGTGGATGTGATCTATTTGGCTTTCCAGAGGCCTTTGACAAGATGATGCACAGGAGCTTGATAAATAAGAAAGGGCCCATGGTGTTAGCAGCAAGGGACTGGCATGGATACAGGATTAGCTGACTGAGAAGGCAGACAGTGGGGATAAATGAGTCTCTGTCAGGATGACAGTAGCTGGTGATTAATGACGTTCCACGGGGTCTGTGTTAGGACTGCAACTATTCACATTACACATTAACAATCTGGTTAAAGAAACCGAGAGCACTGTAGCTAAGTTTGCAGATGTTACAAAAAAAATAGGTGGAGGCAGGGAGGCTGCAGAAGGATTTGAGCAGGCTAGGAGAGTAGGCAAAGAAGTTGCAGATGGAACACAATGTGGGATAGTGTGAGGTTATGCACTTTAATAGAAAGAATAGAGGTGTAGACTATTTCTAAATGGGGAAAGGCTTTAAAAATCTGAACATAAAATACACTTAGAATCTTAATTCAAGATTCTCTTAAGGTTAACATGCAGGTTCAGTTGGCAGTTAGGAAGGCAAATGCAATCTTTGCATTCATTTCAGGAGGGCTAGAATACAAAAGGCAGAAATGTACTGTTGAGGCTGTATAAGGTTCTGGTCAGACCACATTTGGAATATTGGGAGCAATTTTAGGCCCCATATCTAAGGAAGAATGTACTGGCTTTGGAATGGTTCCAGATTTGGCTTACAAGAATGATCTCATAGATGAAGGGCCTGTCATATAAGGAGGTGTTGAGGACTCTGGGTCTGTACTCAGCAGAGTTTAAAAGGATAAAGGGCGGGGGGATCTCAGTAAAACTTACGGAATACTGAGGACCTGGATTGGACATGGAGATGTTGAAAGGACGACCCTCTAGAACTGAGATGAGGAGGAATTTCTTCAATTAGAGGGTGATGAACCTACGGAACTCATTACTGTAGAGGACCGTGGAGGCCAAGTCATTGAGTGTCTTTAAAAAACAGAGAAAGATAGGTCCTTGATTAGTAACAGGGTCAAAAGGTTACCAAAGAAGGCTAGAGAATGGGTTGAGAAATATAATCAGTCATGATCAAATGGCAGAGTAGACACGATGGGCTGAATGTCCTAGTTCTGCTCCTTTATCTTACGGTCTTACTATATGCTCACTTAGTTAAACTCAACTGGGACATGCAAACTGCTGTCATATATCTGAGTCATGAAGGAGTAAAAAAAAATTAGGAGCAATATTGAAAACAAATGTGTGCCTGGATTTCAAATGAGAGTACAGTCAAGAATAGCTGTGATCTCTGAAGGATGAACAGTTTGCCAACATTAATCATCCAGGCTGAAGCATGACAATTGGTCATCTAAGAAACACACCACCAAAATCAGCTGGTATAAATGGAACAATCGCAGTAACTCCAAAATTCTGAACTCCACGTGAAAAGTTGTGCAGACAAGGCACATAAGTTGAAAAATCAAGTCAAAGTTGAGGGCAGGGAACAACTATTGCACATACTGAAAGAATCAACACCTTCAGAAATGAGAGAAAAAAAATCTGGGAAATTGAAAATTTCATGACTCTATACAAAGTATCAAGATAATGACACAATGGTAAATAAATGAAAAAAAAAGCAGATAATTGCTTTTCTATCTTACCCTATTAATGTTTCGTTGTTTCCAAAATCCTACAACACCTACAATATTCTAACATCTTCTGCAGTTTTGATACATCGTACTTTTCCCAAACAAACATTCGCCTTTACACTATTAGGACAGTCTACAAGATTCAATCAGAATTTCTGCAATGATAATTATCCAGAAACATCTTCCAGAAACTACACATGACCATACATCAAACTCTGACCAGGATAAGACTCCAGCACATGGCTCATCATGGAAAACAAGCTTACTTATAAATTAGCAGTGACTTCAGAGTGCTGGGAGACAGTCAGTGCAAAAGGCTCCACAATATGGCAAAGTCTTTAGAGGCTCAAAATAAAAGAAGACAGTTGTTTTTATTTTAGGGCCTAGAATTTGAGATCATGAACATAACTTACACATTCTTCAGAAGTTCAGTATCTGCAATTCTCACGCGATAAAATGATAATGCTACGTACGTCATTAAAGATGAAAAACAATTTAAATTTGTTTGCAGTATGTTGGTGTAGCTGACTCAGCAAGTGTTTATTGCCCATCCCTAATTGCCCTTGAAAAGGTAGTCGTGAAATTCCTTCTTGAACTGCTGCAGCCTATGCTGTAAGGAGGAATTTCCAGGACTATGACCCAGTTACAAGTTATGTGCACGGTTCCAAGACAGGACGGTGCACATTGAGCAGCTTGCAGTGTTCTTTTAGGTCCTAAAGGTCTTGGGTATAGAATGTGCTGCCAAAGGAGACTGGTGAGTTGCTGCAATGTATCTTGTAAATGGTACACTCTGCTAGCACTGTGCATTGCTGTTAGAGGGTGTGAATGTTTAGTGTGATGACAGATGTGATGGCAGTTGTACTCACCGCTTTGTCCTGAATGGTATCAAGCTTCTTGAGTGTTGTTGGAGCTGCACCCCAGACTTGTGCCTTGTAGAGGATGGTGGACAGGCTTCGGAGAGTTCCCACTGCAAAATTCCTTATGTTTGACCTGCTTTTGTAACTATAGTATTTACGTAACTGGTCCAGTTCAATTTCTGATCATTGTCAACTCCCAGGATGTTGATAGTTGCGGAATCTTTGATGGTACATGTACTGCTATTGAACATCAAGGGGAGAAGGTTTGATTCTCTGTTCTTGGAGATGATAGCACAACTAGCCAAGTCAGCTGTTTAGCATTTCTGAGGTTTAGTTTTAAAAAAAATAGAGAATCCTTCACTACCATTCTATACTTTTAAAAAATATATAATTCTCTCAGCAGGGAAAAAAAATCACCTTTTTCAGCATTTCTCACCAAATTCCTTCCAGGTAGATTGGCATATAAATAAACAAAACAGTCCAACAGTATTTCAGAATTGTAGCAACACTTTGCTAATCTTATAAGAATAACTGTGATTCAGCTGTTACATTCTATGTTTAAAAACATAACAATTCAAAACAGTTGAATATTTTCCTCAAAAAGGTAAAACATGTACAAATCAACCCAAAACCCCCCATTGTCCTAGAAAGAGCTTTAATTTATAAACATTTGGAAAAAGCACATACTGTAATTAAAAGTTCCCATCACATATTGTAACTAACGAAACATCCACTATAATAAGAAAATGTATCCACTGCAAATACATTTCAAATGCAGTGCAGAAAACAAACATTGGAATTCAAATTGTGGATTTAAAATTATAATAATTGCTCTGTTAGCAAACATGGTCCATAATTAGGTAATGGTGAACAAAAGATCTCAGGTTTAATTCTTGGTTTGTGCCAAGCTGAGGTCACAACTCACTAGGGGTAATGCACTCAACATCAAGCCCCACTACTCCTGGGGTTGTCACCAATGAGAAAATGTTAGTCAAACTTTCAATGTCCTCAATTTACCTGACTGACAAACTCAGTTTAAAAAGTTTCTGTATTCTATAACAAAACAGATACTTATGTCAAACAATTCATTTTAAAACCAATGACAGGAAAGAAATAGGAATTGTGAACCTATAATCCCCTATAACTTGACCTCTCTGCTTTAAAATCCCCAAACAGACAAAAACAGACAGGCAAGACATGGATACGGAGAGTGGAAAACAATTTTAAAAATCATGGAGAAACAACACCAATCTGGACCATAGGATTTGAGAAGTTGTTTCATTTTGTTCTCTTTCAATTCTTCGATGTAGACACAAGGTTGTTTTTGCACGTTGGTGTTCAATCTTTTACTCATTGGGAGAGAATTTTTCCTTTCGATATTTCTGAAGGAGTTATATTCCTCTTTCAACAGGGGATCTGAAGAGAAAGGCGAGTGGAAGCTAAATGGCTGTTCCCGGAAACTTCATGGTATTTCCACACAGTAGGGGTAAGAGAACGAGATCGAGCGAGAGATTTTATACTCTATTTGCAGGCTAAATGTGTCTCCCGCAATGACCCCACATACCTAATCAGGAGCCAAAGAAAGTATTGTTGTCAAGCAACTGACCCCTAGTCAGAGGTCATCGGCTCCATTCTGTCTGCTGTCCCAGGAAAAGGCAACATTGCATACAACTCTCAACTTGTTGCAGTAAATATGATTTTTAAAGCTGTGCAGAGAGAGGGTTGCAGTCTCCTTGGTTTAAAGCAGTATCATCCTTTTTATAAGTCCACAGTCCAAAAATTAAAAGGAAATACAAAGATGTGGTCCTTACACTAACGATAACGGGACGGGTGTTAAAAATGAACTCAGGATAATTTTCTTTGGAGTGGAGAGCAGAGGGGAAAGAATCAGCCGCTGCTTTTGCTCACAATTGTTGGAAAATGCCTGCCTATGGAAACTGACTTGAGACAGAATTAGACTTGGTAGTGAATGACCCCACACCCCTCCCACCCCAAATGCTGTACTGACAATCACAAATAAAGCACTAATACTAGGTGAGAACTAAATCAGTGGGAAATAAAACTACAAAATTTGTCAAAATAAGGGCAAATAACAGAATCACTGTGACTTTTGGGAAGAGAAATGCACAATTCAAAATAAAAAAAACTTTTCAGATTTACTATGTCACTATCAGCTTCACAAGAGAAAAATATATTGTTGTTTAATTCCTCATTCAAATAGTGATTGGCAGGAGGTTCCTGCAGTTCCATGACAAATATGAAATAAATTCACCACAAAATTAAGTTGCAGGCACCCTGTCAACAAGCTGATGTGTTGATTACAGTCAGTCTCTCCAGCATTTAAATTAGCTGCTAAGTATCATTCCTTCAGGTTTTAATTGTTAGAGATTTTGTTTTGTTATTTAAAACTTTAATCCTTTTCTTTCTGTATCTGAATTGACACCAAATTCATCATTTTAATTTAAATTTTTCTTATTAAAAGAACCATTACAGTACATCAAGTCTATGCCAGCTCTTTGAAGTGCAATCCAGTCAAATCCATTCTTCGACTCTACTCCCCCTTAGCCCTGCAAGTTTGTTACCCTCGAGTGCTTATAGTGTTTCCCTTAAAATTACTGTTCATCTCTGCTTCCGCTACCCATGAAGGCATCCACTTCTGTCTCAGATACCCTAGGAAAGGTATTGCACATTTTCCATCTCACTTCCAGAAATCCACAGGACAAAATATCATAGAGACTGAATAGATTTGGACAAGTATAGCTAATGGCAGGCACCATTCTTTACCAAGGTCAGATTACTTTGTAACAGATTTAGTTACGTCTTCTACTAAAGATCAGTTTTATCAAAAGCTTTGAATTCTAAGCACTAACTGAAAGTGAAGCTTGATACTTAACACTGCAGTTGTTCGTGAAGAATGAAGTCTTGACTGCCAGAAAACAGAAGTGTAGGTGTCAGTTCAGATGACATTGCTGTTGTGATATTTAATTGGAGTTGTTAATTAGTTCAAGCTAATCGTTCCAGTTTCCTCCAACCATTCACTACGTTTCATTATCTGTCATTTATATCACATAGTAGATTGTGTTCCTTACATAACAGTTCAAGACAGCACGTAATAACTTCTTTTATCAGAACAGCACACTGTAAAAGGAAGTGTTCAAGGTCATTAACAAAGCATTTGAACGTCCTGTTACAATGCAAAAATGTTGAAAATTTAATAACCAATGAATCCAATCGTCAGTGATTTTCAGGCTGGAAATGACAGTGAAAAAGTGTGGCTATGGCACTCAATTAACTTGCTTAGACTTGGAAGTATTTTGAACCTTTCTTAAATACACTTTCAAAGAGAATTCCTTGCATATCATAATGACATAACTGAAAACCAGCATGAAAATTTCACTTGCCTTCAGCAGATAACCCAGACCAAAACTTCAGCGCAATATAGCATGAGCACTGCAGTGTCAGAGGTTTTGTCATATACAAATTGACTTTCAGATGAAATAACTAAGTCTCCCTTTATCCTCTCTGGATGGGCATAAGTTATCCTATGGCTCTGTTTGGGGTCAAAAAAAAGCATGATAGCCCAGTTCCTGTACAAAATAAAATCCTCAACCAACGTCACTAAAACAGATTATCTGGTCAATGGATTTTCTGAAGAAGGGTCTAGGCCCGAAACGTCAGCCTTCCTGCTCCTCCGATGCTGCTTGGCCTGCTGTGTTCATCCAGCTCTACACCTTGTTATCTGGTCAATATTTCTTTGCTGTTTATGGAATCTCATTCACAAATTTCCTGCTGCATTTCTTTACTTCAAAACAGAAGCTGTGAAGCACCTTGGAGATCCCATGGTCATTAAAAGCTCATGAATGCAAGTAGTTCTTTCTTTAAAGCAGGGTGGCAGGCAGGTTGGCTCGCCAAGCTGGTTGGAGCATGGTAATACCTGGTTCCTGAGGCATTCACGTAGGACAGAGCGCGACCTGCGAACAACCAGCTCGGTGCGCCAACCAACCACAACATCCACAACCCGAGCTACAATTCTACTCTAAAACCTTAGGGTGGCAGGCAGTTTGATATTTTGAGGAATTGTCTTTATTTTTGAGGGGCGAGGGGCAAGGAGAGAAACCGCCAGGTTTTATTTTCCAATTTTAATTTCTGGATGAGCCTGACCTTGTTAGTGTTTTGAAGATTGAAGATTAAAAATGCAAACTCAAATCAAAATTGATCCCGCCACTAACAGCAGACTGCAAAAGCAGCAATTTTCAGGTGAGAAAGTGAAAAAATACAGGTTGATTTAGTAGCACTCCACTAATTAAAGATTACAATCCTAGAAATGCTTCCTTAATCCCAACTCGGTCTTCTATTAGTTAGCCAATCTTCTATCCATGCCAATAACATAGGCTCTTATTTTATTAAGTAGCCTAATGCGGGGAAAAACAAGTCCTATGACCAGTAGAAGAATAAAGTTACAATGTTGTCCTGGGTTACTTCTTCACCAGGAAGGAAAGGTCTCGTGATGGGCGTACTTGTCAGTTTTATGGGAAGTAAATTTGCAGATAAATATTTGCTACAAGAACAAATATTGGAAGCACTAAAAAAAAAATTCCTAGAAAAGCATTCCTTCCAAGCAATATTTATAGCATATGGGCCAATTGGCATTACAGAAAATGAAGGACATAGTGTTAACAAATTGGTGAGACTGTCTAAATACACCTCATGGACAACAGGTACAAAAGGAGAATTGTAACAAATTGAAATAAGGGCAGAAATGCTATTGGAAATTGTGGAGCAAAAAAAATTTGGGATTTGGAATAAGCAAATGAACTGCAGAAATGCTCCAGCTGTAATCAATTGATGTTTCAGGTGTGATTCAAAGTACATTACACTATGACTTCTGCCAAACACTATAATAAGGCATTTGAAATCAAACATGAAAGAAGATTCAGAGGAAGAAAATAGCAATACAGATATAAAGTGAGGGCATTGTATTGATCACAAGAGGTTTCAGCCCAAAGATAAATGTATTGGTGGGCAAAGTCTTTTAGTTGTGCAGTAGTACACAGTCTATTGTGTATAGAATAGACTGGTTAGAATGCTACCTAGACGGACTAAAAAGGATCAGGACATAGTTAAGAAATCAGTGTTCCACTATCTTCAGATCTGGGGATGATAAAATACTAAAATATTTGAAAATAGTGATTACTACTCATAAATTAACTGGATTTAATCATTTTATTGGCATTAATATGATTTCTTGTGAAATACCCATTAAGTAGACTATTCATGGAGAAAGCAGTAATGAAACCGTATATGGAAAATGCCAGTGCTATTTAAGTTGCAAGATCAGTGAATTTGCAGATTAGAAAACTGGGACACTATTCTTTTCCTTTAATGGAAAACAATCTCTCCATTAAAGCTATTGACATCAGTGGTAGAAATTTAGTCGTTAAAAAGTCCATTGTGTTAAAACTACATAGAAAATTTGCTCATCTGTCTTCTAAACATTTAAAATTTCAGCAAAAATGAACAAATAAGGGATGGGGAGTACAATAGCTCACAAAAGTGATCATGTGAGATCTGTAAGAAATATTGAAGGAAACTACAGGCAATAATAAGTCAACACTTAGCAAGAGGTTTCAATCAATTAGTGGCCTTAAAGTGGATTTAGAGTTATGGGATAAATTAAGTATTCTAATTTTGCATTTTGTAAATTGACAAAATCTGGTTGTCAAATCAAGAAAATTGTGGGTAAGGCAATAATAAAAGTGGATGGGCACTAGACTTGGATCACTGGCAAAATTTCTCAAATAATTTGAGGGGAGTTTGTTAGTGCAAATACAAAAATAATAGTTCTGAATACTGAAGCAGAAAGCCCTTTTTAGTAATAGGGTATGTGAAAGCAACCATGCAGTAATAGATGAAACAATTTGTATCATTTTGGTACATCAGCTAAACTGTAAGTTATCGCCTACATTAGTGTGGCTGTATATGCTAAGAATTTATTATAGATGATGGGAGGAGAACATGTCCATATCAGTTTGCAGCAGAAATTCTGAAGTTCCATCAGTAACAAGTGATCAGCCCCCAGTTCAGGATGGGATAACAATTAGTTCTGCTTTTTCAGAGCATCTGAATGCACTGCACATAGGCAGAAAGGCTTTTGTTAAAAGTTAAAATCTCAGGATTCAGCGAGCCTAAGCTTCAAGATAAAGTCATTGGAAACAGTTTCAATCTGGTTTATCATAGGAGAGTAGCGCCTAAAGAATAGAATGTCCCAAGGAAGGTTATTGGTAAAGATGAAAACAAATAATAAACACAAAGCTTCAGAATTACACTATTCGGGTCAATTCTTCAAAATTGCATGATATGGGTTACAAATTTGCAGATTCTGAAGGAACGATCTGTTATTGAAAATAGTGAGGAGCCAGGTATTATTCATAACCAATTATCAGACAGCTACAAGGATTAAACTGTCACAATTGACAGCTTATCTGATGATGGACAACGGCATTTTGATGGTCAATAGGAGGCCATTAGTGCCAAAGCTTAACTGCCAAAAGTGTGTGTGAAGAGAGAGATGATCAACTCTGGCACTCTGCTGCAAGCTGCACTGAGTTGACTGCCTGTATACTCCTGTATGGTCTCAGTAACTTTAATTAGGATCCAGATTCTGCTAATTCTTCAGTAAGCTGCTCAATCACGATAACTGTTGAGGAAAAAACCTTGCTTAAGGCTAGTACTATAGAATTTAAACTGTAGGCTTCAGGTTGTATGCCAAGTACAATCTCAATTTGGTTGTCAAAATAAAATTTTCATCGTTCTTGACCAACAAATGTATGCACTCAGTCCCAAGTTAAACCAAGTTTGCTAGCTGAATTTATGTGCTAGCAAGACAAAGGGTCTAAACTAGTCGCTGACAGAAAGAGATGTCCATAACCATAAGATCGTAAAATATTTTTTGATCTTTTGATGCAGACTAAATAACGAATCAACATTCCTACAATTCATGCTTATAAACAAGCTTGTACTCAAAACTATTAATAATTCTTGGGTTTTAACCAGATGCAAACTTAAGTGGGACAGAATTGCTCTAAATACAAACTACAATTTGAGTAGTAGAAATGCAGAAGTTTAAGAACATAATAGACTTGCATCTTTTTTTTTTGACTTGTGGCTTCAGAAAAGTTTCCAGTTTTTGTGCTCACCACAGGAATTAGAATTGACGTTATGACCTTCAGGCATATAAAACACAAAATTCAAAGGACAGTAACTTTCTAGATGGCCAGAGTATTAAAAGGTTTTCTTCCATTAAGCAAAGCTAACCAGCCACACAAAAAAACTGACTGTGCCAGAAAACCTTTTTAAGAAAATGTTTAATTTCATAATTTTGTGCATTTGCATTGAGAATTATTCCAATCTGAAAGGAAGGGTGGTAATGAGATTCTCAGATCACTTTCAAAGGCCATATTCATTATTTAAACAATATTGTCTACAACACCAGGAAGAAGGCTAAAATGGGATGGCAACACTACGCAAAACTAGTTTCAGCTAACCAAAATGAAACATAAATCTGTCCAGATGTACATAAAACTTCACCCAATTAGTATTTTTGTTCTTGAAACAACCATCTTGTAAAATATATTCAATTTCCAAAAGATTAGATAATAGAAGAAATGATAGCACCATAAACTGGTGAAATGAGAGAAAGCCGAGACTATTTTTAGGTAAAATATTCACAAGTACAAAATGGATTTGTCATACCAGGAGGAAGACCATTAACATTTCAGTTCATATTAATTAAGTACACATTTAAAAGACTGATTTGGTCTGACAAACTATTTCCATATTAGATATGAAATAAATATTTCCATTAAACGAAAAGAAATTTCGCATCACAGTTCCAGCTCCCAAATTTAACATATAAAGGGTAGCTAAAGCCTCGTTAATCTGTAGGACAGTTGGTAACACTGACCACTTCCATGATGTGAGAGTAGGAAACACAAAGGGCAAAAGTGTTGGCTGATAACTGGTCCTGGTTTACTTCAAGTTAAATACTGACCATCGCTGCCACCATAAGAACCAATCAACCAACACAAAAGAGAATATGCCTTTGCTTAAAAAAAAGTTCATTAGAGGCTGTGTAATAAAAAGAAGGCAGGGGGAATGCTCACCCATTTTGGTCGTCGAGGAATTCAATCTTTTATCTCATCTGTCTTTTATCTATGTAAAGAGAAGTTTGAAATTTTAAAGGAGAACCAAGAGTTGCATATACAATGTTATTGTTTTCTGGAGCAGTAAGGGAAAAATAACACTGAAGGGCATCAGTGGCTTTCTGAATAATGGGGCAATTGCCTGACAACAATATTCTGATTGGTTCCTGGGCAGGTGACTACAGCATGTCTGTGTGGGCAATACCAGAAACAGCATCCAGCCTGCAAACAGAAAACACTCAAAACTCTTCCTCATAAGCAGATAAGTAAAAGAAAATCTCAGCTGCTAGGAGATTTTCTGGTAGCTGTTCTCATTCATCATTTCCCTGTAAACTGTCTTCTCTGCAAACTCTTATGTCACTGCAAGCCCTGGCACAGGGGAGGAAGTCCTGGAACTTACCATGGAGCAGCTGAGTGCCGGTACGGAGTGGACTGGAGGCTTGGATCGGTGCGGGAACGACTGTTGGACTAGGGTCTGGCTCGGGTGGTCAGACCATGTGTGGAGGCCCCGTGCTGAGCTGCTACAATGTAATGTTTATTTGAATTTTTTTTAAACCTGGCTGTAAAGTCAATCTTTTAACGATGTCTTATTTCTAACTTATTTTTTTAAACTCTGTAAAGTAATGCAACTGCTTTTTATTCCTCTTTTGTATCCAAGATTTGTACCTAGATACTTGTACCTAAAATGGTGCCATAAGTGGTGGACATTGTAATTGAATTCACCAGTGAAGTAAAGTAAGGACTTTGGATAGTTTGAATAAAATTCTAACTATTTGAGATTACTTGGAGGGGCTTGATTTTCAGCATACTACCCCAAGTGAATTGTGAATGCAGTCTTCTCTATACATCCAGCTCTTCTGCTCATTTCAAATTATAGGTGTCAAATGAACAGAACCTTAACTCCTCAGAGTACATGGTGGAATCACTACCTTGTTCTCTATACACTTCATGTAGATTATTTGAAATCAAATTTCTTTATGTGGACACTACCATTAACCTCATAACATTACATTAGTGTTGGTCTCCATATTAGATACAACTAACTGCACAAATATTTCATGCTTCTAAAATAATTTGACCTTTTAAAATAATCATCCTAGTTAAAAAGCACTCATGTCCTGATTACATTTTCACTTTCAAAGCAGTCCTCAGCAAGATGGCTTAGGAATCAGTTTCAGCTTTACATTCCTTTCCCTGTGGATTATTTTCTACCTAAGATGCTTTTGAGTTCTCAACTGTGAGCCTAACTAGGTGTAAAAATTCCCTCATTGATCTGGTTGATCACACCATCCTCCTTGAACATCCCTCTACCAGAGTTAGATTGCACTCGCCCAACTTTAATCTTATCTAACCATGCTCAGAATCATCTGCAACTACTTTTCTTGTTGCGCCCATACATTTACCTCTTGAGCACTCTGCAAGCCCAAAGGACCTATCCTTGTCTAAGTGTTGTCTCTTTTTTAAAAAAAAATTCATTCACAGAATGAGGGCATCACTGGCTAGGTCAGCATTTATTGCTTATCCCTAATTGCTCAGAGGGCAGTTAAGAGTCAACCACACTGCTGAGAGTCTAGAATCACATGCAGACCAGACCAGGTAAAAACGTCAATTTCCTTCCCTAAAAAGACATTAGTGAACAAATGGGGTTTTCTGACAATCGACAATCAATCCATCATCATCAGTAGACTCAATTCCAGATTTTTATTGAATTTGCATTCCACCATCTGCCATGCCAGATTCAAATTCAGGTCTACAGAACATTACCCCAATCTCTGGATTAACAGTACACCAACATCAAAAAAGAATTTTTACATGCATACTGACAGTACTAAGCTCTACTAGATTGTCACCTGACTCTTTGCCTGACATCTGGTACTGGATATCCAGAAATTTCCTCCAATCAATTGTTAATAAAGACTGAAACCATTGTCTTCAGTCCCAATCACAAACTCCACTCCTCTCTCTTAACTGATGCTGAGCCAGATCATTTGAAACTCTGATCTACCTGACCCCTACATACCCACACCATCACTTCGATCACCTATTTTCACCTCTAACATCTCTCACTCCGCCTCACTACATTTGCTGCTAAAAGCTTCATCCATTCTAACACACTTGTGACTGATTCTTATGTTCTACCTTGACATCATCCAAAAGTCTGCTTCACCCTTTGCTAACTGATTAGTTCCCCATTAAGCAGTGTCTCAAAGTCCAATTCTCATCCTCTTCTCCAGTCCCATAAATCTCTGCACTCCTATTCTGGCATCTTGCGCATCTCCAGTTTTCACTGTCCACTGATAGCAGCAGTGCCTTCACGTGCCTGGGCTCTAAACTCTACAGTGTCTTCCTTAAATGTCACCATCCCTCTACCTTACTTTCCTCTTTACAACGCATCTTTAAATTTACCTCTAAACAAACTTTCGGTTCTCTACCTGCATATATCTTTATTTAGCTCAGTGTTATTTTGTTCTACAATTCTCCTGTAAAACATCTTAAAACATATTTTGTTAAAGGTGCTATGCAGATACAAGTCATGTGGTTGCAAAATGTTACGTACAGAGATGAAAACAGAGAATTCGTAGGCTGTCTTAGCACATTACCCGGAAGTATTATGAATTGCTTCACATGGAATAAATTACTCTGAAGTACTGTCACTCTTTTACTTAACTGTGTACAACATGGCTGCAAATGCACCAAAGTTATACAAAAACAAATGAGAGATGACTGACCAGTTAAAAGACCAAAAATTGGATACATACAGCAAGTCTATCAGCAACTGACCTTAACAGGTCAACTGTGTACTTTTCATTACTTTCTGTCAGTTTCAGATTTCCAATAATTACAGTTTAGTTTTTACATGTATTGTGTGTTTGAATGATGAGGGTGGGGAACGGTTACTTAGAATATCATAAGCATTCACGATTCTTATTAGCCTCCATTGGTGTCCAAGAATAGTGTGATTAATACATGACTTCAAGGAACTGCCAGTCTACATTATATGTTTATATTTCTGCAGCGAGCCTTATACCTTTTGACTCAGAAGGTGCTGTTCTCCCTCCAGCACATAGGCATTTTGGATCGAGGTTATCTCGGTATCCATTTTTACAGTCAAGAGTCACTGGGCAGCTTGGTATATTGGCAAGATATTCATTCCAATATCATTATATTTAAGGCACTTAGAATCAAAGAAATCAGGAACTTGCTCTTCCAAAACAATTAACCAAATCTTTTGCAACTTTTAAGCCCAAGATCAAAACCTTTTCTTTGTTTAGAAAGGGTACTAAGGAATAGGGAGGAAAGGCTGGAAAATGCAGTTAAGGTAGAGATCAACTAAGATCTAACTGAATGGCAGAACATAAATGACACACTGTGTGGTTGATTACTGTAACCGTATAACTATGAAATTAAAAAGGACTCATCACTGTGGCATTTAGGAGAAAGGCTTTCTAAGTTACTGCTTGGAATTTAGGTTTACAGTAAAAAAAGTGAACAACAGTGCTTGAGCACTCTCACATAATGCAATTCTATGAGAGTGTAACTGATATCTTTGGAATCACAGGCTAGCCCTCTGCCTTTACAGACAGAAAGAACAGCGGAATAATTCAAATTTCAAAATGCACCAAAGTCAGACTTTTTAAAAATTAAATCTAACTACATCAGATTTGTGAGGGTATTACAAGTTATATGAAGAATAATATTTGTAGAAACTATTTGTAACAAGTTGACAAAGCAAGCGCTGCATACAGCTCTATGAATTTGGAGCAGAAGTAGGCCATTCTGCCTTCAAGCTTGAATGGTGTAGCAATAAGTTCATGGCTGATCTGTTTGTGTTTTGAATTGCTCCTTCCCATCTCTCCCTGATAATATTTGATTCCCCTGCCCAGAATATTCTGTCCACATCCATCTTAAAATATTCAATGACCCACCTTCAACATTTTCTCAGAAAGTGTTAGTCTGATAAGAGTGAGTCTGGAGAATTAATATCAGAAAATAAAGCTAGAAAAAAATAAATCAGAAAATGCATCTGTCTTCACAATAGAGAGTACAAGTAATATCCCAAAAGCACAATAAATAAGGATATGAAGGAAGAGGAACTCAGGAAAATTACAATCACCAGAGAAGTGGTATTGAGTAAATTGTTGGAGCTGTGGGATGACATGTGCCTGGGAGCCCTGATGAACTTCATCCTAGGATCTTAAAAGAAGCGGCTAGTGAGACAGATTTGCATTTGTTGTATTTTTCCAGAAGGCCCCAGATTCAGGAAGATCCCATTAAATTGGAAGATAACAAATGTAACTCCCTTACTCAAAAAGGAATGCAGAAAGCAGGAAAGCATATCATAGGGAAAATAGATAGAAGCTATTACTAAACTTATAGCAGGAATGTGGTTAAGTTCAAGGCAATCAGGCAGAGTCAACATGGTCTCATGAAAAGGAAATCATGTTCAAACAATCTATTAGAGCTCTTTGAAGTAGTAACATTCTATGGATAACAGGGGGAGGCAATGGCCAAGTGGTATTGTCGTTGGACTGTTAATCCAGAGACCCAGACAATGTTCTGGGGAGACAGGTTCGAATCCTGCCAGATGGTGGAATTTGAATTCAATAAATACCTGGAATTAAGAATTTAATGATGACCACGAATCCATTGCCAATTGTCGGGAAATACCCATCTGGTTCACTAATGTCCTTTAGGGAAAGAAACTGCCATCCTTTACCTGGTCTGGCCTACATGTGACTCCAGACCCACAATGTGGTTGACTCTTAACTGCCTATAATTAGGGATGGGCAATAAATGCTGCCTAACCAGCAACGCCATCATCCCATGAATGAATTAAAATAATTAGATGATGTACTTTATTTAGGTTGCCAGAAGACATTTGATAAGATGTCACAAAGGTTATTACAGGAAAATAAAAGCTCATGGTGAAGGGGAGCCTACTGAGTTGAATAGGAGACTGGATGGTTAAGAGGAAACAGAAGGCTTAAGTGGGTCTTTCTCAGTTGGCATGCATGGTTTGTCACAGGAATCAGGACTGGGGTCTCAACTTACAACTTACATAAACTGACTGGGATGAAGGGACCGAAAGTATGAAATGCTACATCTGCTCACGTCACAAAGATAGATTGGAACGTAATTTGTAAAAAGGACACAAGGAGGCTACAAGAATATGTAGTTGTAGGTCAAGTGAGTGGGCAAAGCTCTGAAAAATTGAACCTTCCCTTTCACAAGACTATGTGCTAATGTGGTCATCCATTCTAGGAGGAAAGGAAGAAAAGCATTGTCTAAATGGTGAAAAACTGCGAAGTTCCAGGATGTAGATTTGGTTGTGCATGAGTTGCAAAAGACTAGGATATAGGTATAGCAAGTAATTAGGAAAGCTAAGGGGAACTGAAAACACAAGTAAGGAGATAATGCTTAAGTTATACAGAGCATTGATGCAAATATATCTGGGGTACTGCATACATTGTTGATCAGTTTATTTACGGAAAGTGATAAATGCATGGATGTAACTGTTCCAGAATAAGAGGTCACACATTTAATTGAGGGATGTGGCAATTTTCTTCTGTCAGACGTTCATGATACTTTTTAAGCACTGCCTAAAAAGTCAGTGGAAGCAGAGTCTTTGAATATTTTTAAAGATAGAGATGGTTAGAATTTTGTTAAGTAAGGGTTGGAAGGTTATCAGGTCTATGTGGGAATGTAAATTTGAGGGTATAAGTGGATCAGCCATGACCCTTTTCAATGGCACAGCAGGCCGAGGCAGGGGAAATGGCCTACTTCTACTGTGTGTTTTAATTCTTACTTGGGGCTCCTGCAGAGGAAATGCATTATTGTTCTTTTCATTTAACAATTAAAATAACTTGGATTTTGAGGGAGAAGGAAGAAAAATAACAAATCAATATAAAAAGCATAGTTAACATTACAAAATACTTCTGATACTTCACAGACAATGAACAGCATCACCAAACAAAGGAAGCAGCATTGGAAGAAAGGGGACTAAGGTTAGAGAAGGTTTGCAACTTCAACTATCCACTTTTTCCTATTTATAATAAAGTTGCAAATGAACCGTACTATGAAATTATAAACAAATGGATAAACAGTGAGCAATGGAAAATTCCCCATTTTTGAATCCACTGTGGATTTCTGCTAGTGACGTAGAGCATGCAGTTTTGCTGACTTCTCAAATATCAGTTCCTAACTGCAGTCCAGCCCCTAGGAAAGGACCAGGAAACCCTTCTGTTTTTGCATTCCTTCAATGTCCGTAAGCTGCAGTCAACTGAAAGGAGGAAGGAAGCTAGTAGTGGAGGATATTTTAGTACATTTGAGCAGATCAGTGCTTCCAAACATTCTCAATGGTGAACAGTAGTGCTGGGAATGGATAATTTTCAGTTCTTAGCACAAATGGGGTGGTATCTTAAAAGTAAGTGCCAAAGTTTCAGCACAAAACAAAGATCAAAAACATGACAAACGCGGCTTGCTGCTGCTGCTAGTGTATGGCAGTGACAACAGAAAGCAACAGAGGAACCTAGGGTGCAGGTACAGAATTCTTTAAAGTTTGCGTCACATATAGACCGGACGGTTAAAAAGGCATTTGGCATGCTTGCCTTCATTGCTCAGTCCTTTGAATATAGGAGTTGGGGGTGTTATGTTGAGGTTGGACAGGACATTGGCAAGGTCTCTTCTGGAATACTGCGTACAGTTCTGGTCACTCAGTTATAAGGAGGATATTATCAAGCTGGATAGGGTTCAGAAGAGACTTACCAGGATGTTGCCAGGTATGGAAGGTTTGAGTCATAAGAAAAGGCTGGAGTATAGTAGATTGAGGGATGACCTGATAGAAGTTTATAAAATCATGAGAGGTATAGACAGAGTTGATGGTGTTGTCTTTTCCCTAAGATGGGTAAATTTCAAGACTGGGGACTCATTTTTAAGTTGAGAGGAGAGAGCTTTAAAAGACATAAAAGACAATTTTTATTTTACACAGAGGGTGGTTTGCTTGTGGAATGAACTTCTTGATAAAGTGGTGGATGTGGGTACAATTACAATGCTTAAAAGACATTTGGATGGATATATGAATAGGAAAGGTTTGGATGAATATGGGCCAGGAGCAAGCATGTGGGACTGGCTTAGTTTCAAATTATGTTCAGCATGGACTGGTTGGACCAAAGAATCTGTTTCCATGCTGTATGACCCTATGATTCTAGAAACAGAAATAAATCTAGTTTAAATTATAACATGAATTTCCCAAGTCTAATTGGTTAATGATATTCATACAATGGAGTCCTGAATGGCAGTAATAAAGAACTTCAATTTATACAATGTGGAGGGCTGCAGACATGAAAAACAATTGATTAGTTACTTTTGAACAGCAGTTACTGTTGTTACAAGAGCACACAAGGCTGCCAATTTATGTACAGCAAGATCCTACAAAACTCAAGTTGGTTACAGGTTAACATTCTCCTGGCCTTCTTCAAATAACAGAGCATTTGTCATTCACCTAGACAAGCAGACTGTTTGTGTTTTTATCATATCCAAAAGACAACACCTCTAACCAACTTGGCACCGTTCCCCTAAGTGCTCCACTGAACTGTCAACCTAATTTAGGCACTTAAATCCTGTACGATATTATACAATATATGCAGATTCCTCTGAATTGATGCTAACATGGCTCTTCACACTTACATCATCCTGAAAGCACAACAACCCATCATCTACATGGAAGATGAACCATTTATGTTTATAGTACCATCCAGACTGCACGCATAGTTTGGTTACTCCACAAGGCAACCCAACTTTTATCGTACTCTTAAAATCTTTCACTGAATGGAAGGTATAGGTCTGCCTTTAGGGTATGCTTGTGGTTAGCAGTGATATATAATCATTTGCGGCAACATTCCAGCCAGCCCAACAGTCAGAAGATACAGCAGTGAACTAAGCACAATTAACATTAGTGATACTGATGTCTCTCCACTCAAATATGCACTAATTGAATAGGAAATGCTATTGACTTAATCTGAAAGGAAGATTAATTGCTTCAGCAGTTAACAACATCTGAAACAGATATACTCCGTTATCCTTAAAATTACTTTTGCTAGTCATTATCACAAAAAGAAATAGGCACTTTTAGTCTATCCAGTATTAGGAAGTAAATCAAGGCATAAGGATTCAAAATTTATTATTCAAATAGCAGAATCAGAATTTTCAGCTGGCTGCACATCTGATAAGTACCAAGCACTCTTGTACTGTTACAAAATGCAAATGGATCAAGACCTGTGCAACAGTATGCAATGGTTTGTACGTATTAAATAGGCTGCATAAATTAAAGTAATTTACAGATAGTCTTATTGAAAAATATAAAATATTAGTGACTAGAATGAATTTCAGCACTGTAACCCACCTCCACCTTTATTCCTACAACTTCAGCTCATTATGCATCTCCACCTTCAACGGCAGATGAGCCTTATGGCATCTCAACCTTAAACCTCTGCAATTTCGTCCTCAAAATGTCTTTGCTTCTCTACCTCTCTTCTCTTTTAGGATACTATATAAAAATTACTTCTTTCAGCAAGGATTTGGGCATGTCCCATTGCTTGTCAACACTTATTTATCCATTCATGCCAAGAAAAGTCTTAGGACATGTATTAATTAAAAAGCTCCATAACCATGAAAGTTATTAGCTACACCATTCACTGGTGTGACAGTCCAATATCATGGCAGACATGAATGAAGTGAACATGTATTTATAGTTGACTATTGTACCTCCAGTAGTATTGTATTTTTGGATTTACCACATGCAATTTATTTCTAATGTCAACAGTGTTCTACAAAATATTTGTTGTATTACTAGGGCCATAGTTAGATCTTGAATATTCTTTTATTAGAAAAAAGGCACAGCCCTGGGAAAAACTATCCACTAAGTTGGATTTGGGTTTAAATGGCACATTCCTTTAGAGTTAGAGTCATAGAGATGTACAGCATTGAACCAGAACCTTCAGTCCAACTCATCCATAATTGACCAGATATCTTAAATTAATCTGATTCCATTTGCCAGCATTTGGCCCATATCCTTCTAAACCCTTCCTATTCATATACCCATCCAGATGCCATTTCAATGTTATAATTGTACCAGCCTCCACCACTTCCTCTGGCAGCTCATTCTATACACACACCACCTTCTGTGTGAAAAACTTGCCCCTCAAGTCCCTTTGAAATCTATCCATTCTCACCTTAAATCTATGCTCTCCAGTTTTGGACACCCCCACCTGCTAGGAAAAAACATCTTGGTTATTCATCCTATCCATGCCCCTCATGATTTTGTCCTTCAGAATAAGCAGTGACTGTCAGTAAATAAGTGATTTTTTACATTTTTTTTTTGTAATATGTTACTTGCTCATTTGTTAAGTATCAGAGATGCGTTGCTGAATTTTTTTGCCACTTTGAGAACTTGACTAAGTCAGGTGCAAGTATGAGATGCCAACTAAGTTTATGAAGACAAAGTAAGATAGTCTGAAGCTTCATACAGCACAATTCACTTATGGAACATGCATCAATTTTTTCTCCTCTTTTCAGAGTGGACCAACTCATTCCACTTCCTGAAAGTTATACAAAAGATCTTGATCCTGGACTACCTTCAGGTTATTCGTAATAATATAATCTAACTATTTTAAGCAATTAATTCTTTAATATTGATGCCATTTGAGTTAGTTGCAGCATCATCTTGACTCGGAATTATGTCGCCATTGTTGCATGGTCAAAATCAATGAACTCCCAAAACAGCATTGTGGGTGTATTTTACATCACACTGACTGCAGCAATTCAAGGTGGTGGTACGGTGGCTCAGTGGTTAGCACTACTGGCTCACAGCGCCAGGGACCCGGGTTCAATTCCACCCTCGGACGACTGTGTGTGTGGAGTTTGCACGTTCTCCTCATTTCTGTGTGGGTTTCTTCTATGTGATCTGGTTTCCTCCCACAGTCCAAAGATGTGCATTTTAGGGTGGATTGGCCATGCTAGATTGCCCCATAGTGTCCAGGGATGTGCAGACTGTGTGGATTAATCATGAGAAATGCAGGGTTGCTGGGATAGGGTAGCAAGGGTGGAATGCTCTTTGGAAGGTTGGTGTGAACTCAATGGACTGAACGGCCTGTTTTCACACTGCAGACATTCTATGATTCTCACAGCAATTGACAATGTGCAACAAATGCTGTTCATGAGGCAATACTCTCAGAATATAAAATAGCATATTCCCAAAGCTAAAGAATTCATAATGAAACAAATAACACGACACAAAATATGTGCAAAGATGATCTGATGTAACAATCAGCCAAATAATGTACTTTTCTGAAGACAAAGTACACTGAAAATTATGTCTGTAATTGAATTTTACAAAGTATCCTCATTGCAAATTGCTGTGCAGTTAGTGCCAAAAGCCCTCAAGACACACTGTATTTAATGTAAATCAACAATTGGTATAACATTTACAAGCATAAAATCATGCCAAACATATTAAATTGATAGCTAGACATAATCCATCTACTTTGCTTGTCTTAATGTCTATCAAAAGTGTTAGTTTAATTCAGATATTGTATGATACTGCATATTTTTAGTTAGCTAAGTTTTAAAGTTTGCTGAATAGTTCTGCAGTGTTCAATGGGTAATTGTGCCGCATAGCATGGGGAAAAACAGCCTGTCTCAACATCCTTGAGCCAGTGAAGGGATGAAACTAATCTCAATGGCTAGTACTTTTCAGTACTGATTGATTATTTTGAGCTACAGTGTATGCAGAATGAAACACAATGTGTACAAGTATGTTTATCATTGTCACCCAAACCCTGAAGCATATTACTGCTACAAAACTAACTTCACAGAATTACAATTTTTAACAAAACAAAGGCTTTCTAAATTTTAGCTTGTTCCTTTTCAGACAAGCTACTGTGATACATAACAATGGGCAACAAGCCCAGTTTGTGAGATTTCACAAACAGTGACAGCAAGATTTAACCAAAAGAAAGTGTTTATGCACAAGCTGTGACAGGATCTAATCTGAAGTCTTGGCAATAAATCCTGATAGAGTCAGAGATGCAGAGTTGGAATATAATAAATTTGTAATTGAGTTTAAGTGATTTGAAATGGATAAGTTGTGCCTGGATGAACTTGATTGAATTTTTGGGAAAGGCGCAATACAAAGCACTGTGCCATGAATGACCACGTATGTTATTTTTCTAAACACCCAGAAAGCGTTTCTTAAAGCATCTCAAGCAGTTAGCTAAAAGCGAAGATCATAAAATCAAAGGCAATTTATTGAACTGGTTCGGAAATTGGCTGAACGGCAGCAGAATGTACAGAACAGACCAGTACTCTCATGGACAAGCTGTGACTACTGGTGTCGTAGAACATAGAACAGTACCGCACAGCACAGGCCCTTCGGCCCACAATGTCGTGCCAACCTATTATCCTACTCTAAGATCAAACTACCCTACATACCTTACCTTTTATCATCCAAGAGTCGTTTAAATGTCCCTAATGTATCTGACTCCACTACCACCGCCGGCAGCACGTTCCACACACCCACCACTCTGTGTAAAGAGCCTACCTCTGACATCTTCCCTATACCTTCCTCCAATCACTTTAAAATTATGCCCCCTCGTAATAGTCATTTCCGCCATGGGAAAAAGTCTCTGGGTATCCACTCTATCAATGCCTCATCATCTTGTACACTTCTATCAAGTCACCTTCATCCTTCTTCGCTCCAATGCGAAAAGCCCTATGTCCCTCAACCTTTCCTCATAAGACATGCCCTCCAGTCCAGGCAGCATCTTGGCAAATCTCCTCTGCACCCTCTCTAGAGTTTCCACATCCTTCCTATAATGAGGCAACCAGAACTGAACACAACATTTCAAGTGTGGTCTAACAAGAATTTTATACAGCTGCAGCATAACTTCATGGCTATTAAACTCAATTCCCCTGCCAATGAAAGCCAACACACCATACGCCTTCTTTACAAACCTATCAAGTTGGCTAGCAATTTTGTTGTCCTGCAAAGATCTGTGGTGCAACCTCAAGTATTCACTGTATTTAACAAACAACTGAGACAAACCAGGTATGCAAAAGCCATTTATCTATGTTTTCCAATTACACAAAGGTAGATGACTTAGTGAACAATGTAGTTGGAACCAAGAATGAACATTTTAATAGATTTAGTGGATGGGCAAAACGGGGGTAAATGGATTTCAAGGTAAAAAAGGTGAGATCACCCATTTTGGGCCTCGAAACATAGAACAGAATACTTTCTAAACAGAGAAAAGCTGGAAATAGTGAATATCTATAGTCTTGGAGGTCCCAGTACATAGATCATTAAAATTATCATGAACAGGTACAGGAAATAATCGAATGAAATGCTGGCTTTTATATGTAGAGGATTAGAACAAGCACTGGTTAGACAATACTTGAAGTACTGTCAACAGCTCTGTGCAACACACCTCAGGAAGAATAGATTGGTATTGGTGGGGGTACAGCACAGATTTATCAAAACAATTCTTGAACTCCAAGGGTTAAAGTTATGAGGAACGACTAGACAAACTATGGTTGTAATCTCTGGAATTTCAAAACTTATGGGGCAATTTGACATTTTAAAGATATTTAAGGGAAAACAGATAAATTACATAGAACCTATTTCTGTTGATCGAGAAATCTAGGATTAGGGGGAGGAGTTGGGACGGGATAAGAAAAGAGGAGAGGAGACAGTGACAAAAACAAGAACCTGAACTGCCCAGAAGTGAAATTAGGGAACACTTCTGCTTTCAAAGTTTGGAACTCTCCCACAAATGCCAGATCAACATTTTTTTAAATTAATGTGACATAGTCATCACTGGCCAGACCAGTATTTAATATTCATTTCTAACCGCCCAGAGGGCAGTTAAGAATCAATTACCACATTGCAGTGGGTCTGACGTCACATGCACGTCAGATCAGGTAAGATTGGTAGATTTCCTTCCTTAAAAGGATGCTAGTGAACTAGCTGGGCTGTTATGACAATTGACCGTGTTTACAAAGGTCACCATTAGGCAAGTTTTTATTTGGCGAATTCAAATTGTGTCATTTGCAACAGAGATAGTAGGAACTGCCGATGCTGGAGAATCTGAGATAACACCCATTTCCCCAGAACTTTACTCTGGGGTTTTCAGTTACTAGTGCAGTGACATTATCACTGTGCCACATTACTACCATCAAATTTTAATTTCAAAAACTGACACTGATAACAACTTTGGTTAACAAAAAAGTCTCAAGGACAAAGGTGGGTATATACAGTTAGGTTCAGATCATTCATGATCTCATTGAATCAAGGGGCTACCTTCTTAAGAATAAAGAGCCACAGTAAACTTCAGTACCAAAGAAATGAATCACAGAATCCCTACAGTGCCAATAGAGGCCATATGGCCCATCAATTCTGCACCAACCCTCCAACAAGCATCCCATCCAGACCCACCACCCAACCCTATCCCTGTATACCCGCATTTACCATGGCTAACCCATCTAAACCATATCCCTGGACACTATGGGGTGAGGGGAGGCGACGGCCTAGTGGTATTATCGCTGGACTGTTAATCCAGAGACCCAGATAATGTTCCAGGGACCCAGGTTTGAATCCTGCCACGGCAGATGGTGGAATTTGAATTCAATAAATATCTGGAATTAAGAGAGTCTAATGACGACCATAAATCCATTGCCGATTGTCAGGAAAACCCATCTGGTTCACTAATGTCCTTTAGGGAAGGAAACTACCATCCTTACCTGGACTGGCCTATATGTGACTCCAGACCCACAACAATGTGGTTGACTCTGAACTGCCCTCTGAGCAATTAGGGATGGGCAATAAATGCTGCCCGGCCAGCAACACCCTCATCCCACGAATGAATAAAGAAAGAAAATTTTAGCATGACCAATCCACTTAAACTGCACACTTTTGGACTGTGGAAGGAAAATGGAGCACCCAGCAGAAACCTATGCAGACATGGAGAGAATGTGCAAACTCTCCACAAACAATTGTCCAAGGCTGGAATCAAACCTGGGTCCCTGGTGCTATGTGGCAGCAGTGCTAACTGCTGAGTCAACATGCTGCCCATGAGAGCCACAATGAACCAGAAAGAATTTCTCATGCAAATGACATTTATTTATATTTTAAATAATTAAATGAATCAACATTTAATTTCACACTAAATAAAACCATAAATTACTTAAACATTTTGAATAAGCAGAGTAATTCAGACTAACATCCTTTGAAAGAAGGACATATTCTTTTCACCCCATCAATTATTTGCTTGACAGCTCCTCTGGCTTGAAAATTGATCATGTAGATACACATTTTCTCAGAGCAACACACAAGTAGCCTAATATCTACCAATCACTTTATTAGGTAGAATGCAAGGAACAGTGGAATGATTTTGACTCTCCAAATACAAATTAATTTGCATTTAATACATTTAAGCCAAGTCCAGTGTTCATTTCCACAAACTTTACAATGCATTTGAAGCAGCAGTGCCCAGGTGGTACAAAATGCAATGGGAATCAAAATGCAGCCCACATACTAAAACAAAACCAAAGTCATTTTTCTTGCTAATTTTAAAATACATAATAAATAGAAATAGATTGATTTCATATCCCGTTTGTGAAACTGACCTTAATTACTCAATCCAACCGTTCAATAAATATCTAATTCCACAGCTCACCACCTCTGTGGTTCATGTCTACACATAACGGGTCGATGATAACTAATTATCACTGATGTAAGTATGTGTCAAGTATGATATACCTTTAAAAACTGATTTGGTTTGAAGTATTATTGTTGTTGTAGAACCTGGCGATCTCATTCCTGTTTTCAGTTATGCCGACACAGTCCAGATCTATTTTTCAGATGTTAAACCGGTTTAAGCATAAATTTTGTCTCAGATTCCTTTGCAAAGGGCAACCACTGTAAATTCTAATTCAATTATCATATTTTAAAATCTTTTTGTTGCGGAGTAAATATTTTTTGCCGCACTTCCATCACCCCAGTCGATGTGTTACATCGAGCTCAAAGCATGCACCACAAAAACAAAGAATGCAAAAAAAAATTAAACTTGAGATTATAGAAATGGAGAATATCCGAATTTTTCCCAAAAGAATTCGTGCACCTAAGCTCTAATAAAACCCAAATGATCCTTGCACATTTCAAAAAATATTGGAATATAACATAAGGACGTAAATAAGTTACAATGCCGTCCCTCCAAAAGAAAAATACGACATTTGCTAATATAAGCTTTATCCCCCCAAACTGTTTGAAGCTGTAGCAGCCTGAGAGCAAGGACATAGTCAAGGAACTGAACTGTCCCGTCAACAATATTGGCGAAAATAAAACAATTCATACCTTAAAGTCTCAAGACAAAATAAATATATATTTAAAATAGGCGTCTTTCAAAAACTTCAAAGGGTTACTACTTAGATAGTTGGATAACAGTCCCTATTCAGTACCTGAAAGCAAAGATGACCGCTTCTTAACTGATTATACACATGAAAAAGAACAGTAAATCCAAGAATATCCTCTGGTTATATCAAATAGAGGGTGTTATTTGACAGTAGGTACAGTACAAACAATAGATGGCCTTTTCAGAGTAAAAAAAAGTTTGCCTGAGTCCCAGAGATGGTCTTTAACTTAACCGAAATGAAAGGCGCCAGCAGTCTTCCCTCAAAATGTCTGGGAAAGAAAATATTATTTCCAATGATATCTTCCTACACATCCACATCCACACACAAACACACACGGAAAGGGTGCCTCTAAGGAAGTGTGCCACATTGCCGGCCGCTGGGTTAAGGACTGAGGGAGCAGACTGTCTGAAGCAGCTTCTCCCGCCGACAGGATTCCCCTTCTCTCACAGACTTGGCTGAACAACTTCCAAAGTAATTTCTCCTTAAAACTAAAAGATTGTCACCATCACCAACTGTTTTAAGGATAGAACAGATTCCAGCCTTACCTGAAGACAGGGTTGACGGCTGATTGAGGAGGGGAGAGGGTAAGGGTTGATTTTTTTTCTGGGAGTTTTGATCTGTTTTAATCTCTACACAGCACTTCTCTACCTTTTTCCTCTATGTTTTTAAGAGCTACCTACCAGCGACTCAACACTCTCCGACTGAAAACACTGACGCGCGCTCCCGGCAGCGTGCATTCGGGGGCGCGGACGCTATCACGGACATGGCGCCGCAAAGGTGCGAGCACGCTACCGGCGGCAAGCACGCAAAGAACACAGTCGACCTTACGCCCCCTGAACCCACCTCCTCTCAGAACCAACACTACCCCGCCCCTTTCAACACGCTGGCCTACCCCGTCACGGCCTGTCCCACCCCTTTCGACAGTTTGTCCCGCCCCCTTACCGCCAGCCCCGCCCGTTTACTGCCAGCCCCGCCCGTTTCGGCACATTTGCCCCGCCCATGCGCAGCTGGTTCCGCCCCTTCCCATACCTTGCCCCGCCCCCTTACGGTCAGTCCCGCCCCTTCCGACGTGTTGCCCCGCCCCTTTAATGCATGTCCCGCCCCTTTCGACACGAAACCCCGCCTGCTCACTGCCAGTCCCGCCCCATTCGACACAGTTCCCGCCCCATCGGTGTCAGCCCCGCCCCTTCATTGCTGATCCCTCTCCCACCGACTCTCAACACTGCCCGAACTGCGACCCTTCCGCCCAGACCCCTGCCTCCCCACCTCGCAAAACCGCCACGCGCGATGTGGCAAAACTCAAATCAGGGGTCTCGAGCCGAAAGTTCCAAACCGTTATTCTTGTGGGGTGTGGGGGTGGTGAGGTGTTGAGGGAAAGATTAAGGTCAAAGACCATGGGGCTGCTCTTTCATTAGTGAGAGATGGCTGGTGGTGGTTTAACCTGAGGGTCACCATGTCTCTGGCGAGGACAAGGTTAAGAAAGCGAGTCCTCTGTGCTGACTATGGTTCCACGGAGAACTGAACCCATGCCATTGGTCTCACTGAATCACAAACCCAAGGTTCAACTCACTAACCCCCCTGAGGTAGAATACAATGGAGAGGGTGGATTTGGAGTTGGAATAAATTGTGATCACTTATTGAGGGGGGTTGACGACCTAGTGATATTGTCACTGGACTAGTATTCCAGAGAAAAACTGAAAGAACTGCTTATGCTAGAAATCAGAAACAAAAATAGAATGTTTCAGGTCCAGTGACCCTTCCTCAAAACTGGACACTGGACCAAAAACGTTAACTCTGATTTCTCTCCACAGATGCTGTCAGACCTGCTGAGCTTTCCCAGCATTTTCTGTTTTAGTATTTGAGACACCTAAGTAATTAAAACCTGGTTTCCAATTCCACCAAGCAAATGTGTAGAATTTGAATCCAATCAAAATCTGCAAGTAAAATTCTAATGATAACCATTGTCAGTGATTCATTAATGCTGTTTAAGGAAGGAAACCTCACCTGGTCTGGCTCGCATATGACACCACACCCACAGCAATATGGTTTACTCTTAACTGCCCTCAAATGGCCCAGCGAGACACTGAAGGGTCACTGGACACAATATGTTAAATCTGTTTTCATTCCACAGATGATGCCGGACCTGCTGAGTTTCTCCAGCGATTTCTGTTTTTGTTTCAGCAAGACGCTGAGTTGTATCAGCTCCTACAAAGGAAAAGAATGAAACCAGAAGGACCAGCAGGCAATAACTCAGACACTAAAACAATAACAGCAAAAACTGATCTGTTGACCTGAAAAGTTGCCCTGACTTCTGGGGTCTAGTGTCAAAATTGGGAGAGCTGTCTCAAAGACAGCTCAAGCAACAGCCTGACATAACCTACGCATGGAATCAAATTTAGGCACAATGTCCCAGACGACACTGTCACCACCCTTGGGTACACCCCAACTCACCAGCAGGACAGACCCAGCAGAACTGGCAGCATTGTGGTATACTGTCGAGAGCTGCCCTTGAAGTCTTCCATATTGACTGTGGAACTCATGATGTCTCATGGCATCAGGCCAAGTATGGGCAAGGAGACCCTCCGCTGATTACCACACAGCACTTACTTATCAATAACCTGCACACTAACACTCAATTCGGATTCTGCCAGGGTCAGTCAGCACCTGACCTCATTACAACCTTAATTCAAATATGGCCAAAAGAGCTGAATTCCAGATGTGAGGTGAGATTGACTGCATTTGACATCAAGGCCACATTTGACTGGAGTGTGGCGTCAAAGAAGATTGAGTTGAGAGAAAACATAAGGGAAGAATGAAGAATGAGAAGAATGTGATTGGAAAAGATGTTGATGGAAAAACTCAGAGATAGTAAGAACTGCCAATGCTGGAGTCAGTGATAACACAGTGTGGAGCTGAAGGAACACAGCAGGCCAGTCAGCACCAGAGAAGCAGGAAAGTTGACGTTTCGGGTTGGGACCCTTCTTCAGAAATGGCCTTGATGGTAAAACTCATGTTTTGCTCTGAGAAAATGCACATCTACATGATCAATTTTCAAGCCTTGATCAGTTTTCAAGCAAATAGAATAATGGAGTAAAAAGAATATGTCATTGTATTGAAGAGCATCAATTTGAAATACTCTGCTTATTCGGTATCTTAGGTTCTTCTGGGTGTGAGAATATTTGAAGGATAGAATGTGCGTGAGAGAACATTTGGAGGGAAGAATCATTGAGGGAAGACTGAAGAATGGGCTGGAATGATTGGGAATGCGAAAATATGGTGGTGAAGAATTTGGAGGGTAGAATGTGAGTAGGGAAATACTTGGAGGGAAGTATGGCATATCCTGATTAAACAAGTGTTAAATGTAATACAGTATAATGATACTCACCTGTGAGAAATTACATAAGGTCCACAGCAGAGAAACTGTCCATTCAGTCCAGCTTGTCCATGCTAGTGCTCACACTCTACAGAAACATCCTATCATGCTTCAACTGACCTTGTTATCATATTTCTTTCTCACTCATGTTTCTATTTAGCTTCCCTTTAAATTAATTCATAATAATTACCTCAACTATTCCTTGTGATGGCATGTTTTACATTCTTGCTACTGTTAGATCAAGATGTTTCTCCTGACTGATTGCGAATTTACAGATGGCAGAAATGACTGTTCAATTTCAAGTCTTCAGGAAGAAAAAAAACTTATTTTAATATTTTGTTAATAATTTTAATAATTTGATACTGTGTATTAGTGCAGAAGTGACAATATAGTTGAAATTACTGAATGCATTACAGTCCATAGTTCTGAGAATCAGTGCACAGGGCCAGTTTCAATATAAGTCCAGCATTATTAATATCTGATACCAGATGCCAAATTTGTAAAAATAGCTATGTTTTTCATTGTATTCAGCCTTTCCCCACTGGAATTGGTGACATACTTTAGAAGCAAAAAAGATGGAAACTCATTGGAAACAACAGATTTTTTTCCTGAACATTCAATTTCTTTTCTCACACCCCATAAAAATGACCATTGATTAATATATGGGAGTCTGCTCAGGTATGTATCTGTCCTGCAAACTGGTTGACCCTAGAAACCTAAAAGACGAGTCAAAAGAAATGATGCCATCAATCATGTCAAAGATGAAGAAGAATATACCATGGTCATAGTAGCAAAGAGAACGTCAATGACTTTTATTAGATCAGTTTGGTTCATCAGAAACCTGGTTAGAGAGATTCATAAAAATATTTACAGAGGAGATTAGCATAAAATTGCAAGTTTTTTTTCTTTAAACATTGAATTACCTGCTCAGATTCATTGTACACAGATTATGATGAGGACCAAAAACAAGCCTAGGACTGGTGTCCCAACATGTTTTCAGGATAAGAATGAAAGAAAAGCATTTTCTAGTTAATAACATGTGAAGATGAGAAAATTCTAAGACAAAGACCTATCACGGAGATACCCAAGTGTGTGCAACACTGAAACATCAATGCATCTGTACAAGGGTAATCAATGGCCCAGATTATGCAACAGGCCCAGGAATATGTGAGATACTAACTAGACAAAGAAAATTATCAACTTTGTAAACTAAATGAGAAAAATCACTGTTTATGTTTTAGGTACATTTGGCATATATTTGAACAGTTTATTGTAACCACTGATTTTACATTTTTTATTAAATTTTTCTTCAAGAAAGGAAATAAATAATTTCATATACTTTTTTGACAACATTAGGGTGTCCCAAAATATTGTACAGATAATCAATTACTTTTGAAGTGTGGTCACTGTTAAAAGGTGGGAAACACAGTGAGCGATTTGTGCACATTCAGTTTGAAATTTCTGTGGCCAGGAAGGGAAAGCACATAGCTAGAGACTGACAAAATATTTCAGCCATCCTATAAAAAAGGATGCACTTGACAGATTTAGATATTGTAATTACAGGAAATCAGAATTAAAAAGAGTTCTATCAAGCACAAGAGTTTTCTGATAGGCATTACCTTTAAGTAATTTTTTTGGAAAGAGAGACTATTTATTTCAGATTACATTTTGATATTGCCATTTCAGAAATTATGAATTTTAGTTGCTATGTGAAAAGAAGTTCCTACTGTCCACAGTGGACCAAGAAAGTCCTGGATTTGAAGCCCAAGACTGAGCTATCTGACTTCAGCAGATAAAACAAGTAGCACTCAGGAATAAAACCGGTCATTTCAGTAAACTCTGTGGTCAACTAATCAATATGAATGATTATGAAGAGATGCCATCTGATCCAATTCAATCCAATAAACAAATTTCATAGTTGGTCAACACCGATGGACAGGGAAATAGTTGGACAAAAGCATCTTGGGGTAACTTGAATTCTGAATCTTTCCTCACTATGTGGCTTCCAAATGCATTGCCAAAAATTATTCCAATCAGCTTCAATAAATAAACTATAAGAGCTTATGTGGCATCCTTCATAGCTTTGGGATATATTCATGCTTTAGCCTTTTTAAGATGCAATTTTTAATACAGTTCATTAGGCAGCCATCAGAAGCTGGAGCTTGAACTAATTTCTATCCCTGCATTGCAATGACCACTGAAGCTCCCACAACTGCCACAGTTTAATACAGACTTCAAACCCTTCTGCTGTATATGGCAGAAAACAAGCTTAAGTCACACTCTCTGAAATAACCTTGAGTTAGCATGTCACCCTTGCTTGAACAGGTTTCGTAATCAAACTGGGTGGGGGCTTCATGGAGGCAAAGCAGCAGGGAGTAAGAATTCAGCTACCATCAGGCCAACTTTCAAAGACCTCAGCTTGGGTTAAACAAACACTTCATGCTGTTTGGGTTTCTCCTGCTCCATTTTTCTTAAACAACTTCATAGAGAAAGACAAAAGCAGTAATATTGTGGGAAAACGATCGTTCGCAAGTACCCTTCCAAGACATACACCATCCTGACTTGGCCATATGCCAACATTCCTCGATGGATGTTGTGGAATTTCCTACCAAACCTTATTATGGGAGCAACAGTTGAATAATAAACTTTAGTTTTTCACATGACCTCAGAGACTGTGCTTCTTCAAAACATTTAAGTGGAAATTTAAAACTATATAACGATCTTCATGCTATCATTTCAAATGACCATCATGTCAAAGTATGGCGATAACTATCTACAGCCACTGGGCAAGCTTTCTAGATGTGTTATTTGTTTATCTCTTGCTAAGTACAACATAATAGGTATTATAGTAATAAAATGTCTGGACTGTAGTGAACATTTTAATTATTTTCTCTTAATTAATTTGTGAAAAAAACTGATTATTTCACATCTCATATTTTTAAGGTTAAAATGCGTTCTCCCTATTTCACAATATTACATTTTTTGATACATTTTTACTGTCGATGTACATATCTACATGTAAATCAATTAAAAAGTGAAGCGCTGGCTCTGATCCCTCCTCTCCCGGACCCCGCCGTGTATCCTGGACTTGTAGTTTTTCGAACGCTTTCCCAAGGCTTTTAAACCTGGAATCTGCACTTACAACAAACTACAACTCCCGAAAGGCATAGCGGCGATCGAGCCGGGCTGGGAAGAGAGTGCGAGAGAGGAAAACACACCCGCTTACGCAAAAGAATCCGGCGGCACTTTGGGACCGTGACCTCTTTCCATCTGAATTTTCCCTTCTTCAGACTGAATGTGAAACGATCAATCGGAACCATATGTGTACGGAAGTTTGTTTTAAAGTGATGGTTGATTTTCAAACGTTGAAAGTAGTTCCGCTCACACTTCCATCCTTTCCTCTCTATACGTTGCCATGGCGCGTGGCGGTTGATTCGCCGTGGTCTTGGTGATGCGGTGCTGGAGGGATTGACGCCATTTTGTTCATTTGTGGAACCCCCCCTATAAGGAGCAGAGTGCAGCCAATAGTTGGAGCCCGGCTTTGTACCAGGTCAGTGTGAGGAAGCAAAGGGGAATGGGTTACTATGTAGTATTCAGCTTGTTGACTCGTAGGTGATGTTTTAGCCTTTTTTTTGTTTTCAAAAGGGTTCCCTTCATTTCAGAGGCTAGCAAGACAGGTTTTAAAGAAAGGAAAAAAAAAACTAAACCACAGTGATATTAAGCCAGCCCTCAGTCTTATTAAGTTGAGAAGTAATTAACTTTCCAGCAGGTACATTGCGCTTTCTCACTGTGGACTGATGGAAAATAAATACGTGTGGGGTAGGCAGGGCCAAATTATGGAGTATCAGGCCAAAAACATGAGGTTGGAAAGTGAATAGTTGTCAAGTCTAACCTTGCTTCTCCAAAAAGCTTATGTTATTTTTATAAATGTAGGTTTATCCTCATTGGTTATATTAGCACATGGCAAGATAATTGCTTCGTACCTCAACTTGGCTGTGCTTGCCCCACACAGCTCTTTTTCCCATTGGTTTCCGGTTATATGGTGCTGTACCTACTGTAGGTCCATGGTTTCTCACCTTTTGTAAGATTAAGGTTGGATGGTGGCCACTCTATCTACTGCACACCACCCCCAAAATGACAGTTCTGCCAGTCTGGAAATGATGCCTTGTTGCATGCAGTTGGACATTCTGGATGACTGCTGTTGGATTGCAGTTTCCATTAATTATAATTGCTGTCCATTGTGTGATTTCATGCCCTGAAATAGAAGGTAGCTAAATGTAGACTGGCATTGTGCCTGCATCTGCACTAAATGTTTTTGCTACTGGCTGAGTCAAAATGACAGCATTTTTTGGCTAAATGATTGTTGTTTGGTACGTTAGCCAGATGTGGCTAGTTTTTTTTAAAATAAAAATTAAATAACTGATATGAATTCACATGGATTATGCATGTGCATGTTTTCCTCTTGTATATTTGTTGGCACAGGGTAAGACAAAAGTACAATGTGCAAATGTTTGATTGTTGTGTTTTACTTCCTTGGTTACAAAATGGTAGTGAATATTAAATTCAAAAGGCAATATATGCAGGCAAGTCTTCTTCATTAAAAGAGTGAATGTAATATATTTCCCACAAAAGTCAATATTTGAAAACTGAAAGTTAATATAGTGCAAACAGAATTATGGAAGGTTTGAACAAATTGACTCAAAAAGGGTTTCTGTCATGTACAGAGTTTGAGCACAACTGATTATTAGCAAAATTTGAGAGAACAAAAGAAAGGAACTGTGGCAGTGCTGGTTTTTAAACTGAAAAGTTGATCTTTTTGTTCTCCCATGTGATATAGGTGTCACTACCATAGGCAGCATATGTTAGCCATCACTAGTTGTCCTTAATATGACTGGCTTGCTAAGGACATTTCAGTGGGCAGTCGAGAGGCAACCATGTTGCTGTGAATCTGGTATCACATGTAGGCTGTATCACAAAGGATGGCAGATTTCCTTCCTAAAAAGCATTAGTGAGAAATCAGACAATGATTTCTGACCCCAGTCCAACACCAGCACCTCCACATCAAAAGCATTAGTGAACCAGATGAATTTTTGGAATAATTGATGATAGTATTGTGGGCATCATTACTGAGACTTGCTTTCAATTCCAGATTTTATTAATTAAATTTAAATGGGATTTGAACCCTTTGGACTTCAGGTCCAGAGACATTACCACTATGCCACTATGGGGATCAGTTTAGCTGAGTTGGTTGGACAGCTGTTTTGTGATGCAAGTGACACCAATGGTGTGGCTGAGGTTACCATGAAGGATTCTCCTCCTCAGCCTTTCCCTTCACCTGAGGTGTGGTGACTGTCAGGTTAAATCACCGCCAGTTGTCCCTCTCTAATGAGTGAACAGCACTATGGTCTGGCGAGACTATGATGACTTTACATTTATCTTGCCAAAGTGTTCAGAAGTAGGTAACCTCAATTGGTTGCAAGGAGGAATGAGACAGATTCTTGTCAATAAATGGGATTCAGATTTACTCAAAATTATTTTATGGATAGGTACACTAGATAGAGCTAAGATGTCCTCCCTGAAATCCATGATGCCAAATTAGCCACTGCTGCCCAGAAACATGAATTTAAGGAAGGCTTATAATTATAGCCAACATCATTTTTATTCGCCTGTATGCTTTTAGATTAATTATTTATTTTAAGCTGCTATCAACAGCTTTTACTTTGATTAGTTGAAGATTCTTTTTGCAGGTACTTCGTGTGAATGGTACAGATTCAGTCCAAGTTAAATAATGAGGAATGTCCAAAGAGACTTGGGATTTCAGGTGCAAAGATCTTTAAAATGTCATGAACAGGTGTAGAAAATAATCAAGAAAGCTAATGGAATGCTGGCCTCTTTATCTAACAGACTGGACGATAAAGATGTAGAGGTTAGTTACAGTTATTAAAAAAAACCCTGGCTACACTCCAGAGATAGTAGGAACTGCAGATGCTGGAGAATCTGAGATAACAAGATGTAGAGCTGCATGAATAAAGCAGGCCAAGCAGCATCAGAGGAGCAGGAAGGCTGACGTTTCGGGCCTAGAC
>NC_063367.1:18429627-18478581 GCF_021869965.1 Rhincodon typus | reverse complement strand
TGTGTTCATCCAGCTCTACACCTTGTTATCTCTGGTTACACTCCACTCCATTTGGAGTACTGTGAGCAGAGCTGGGTATCACATTTTAGAAAGGATATACTGACCTTGGAGGGAGTACAGCACAGGTTTACGAGAATGATTCCTGGATTTCAGGGGCTAAGTTATTGCATTGGATTGTCAGCCTTGAAACCTGTAGTAAAATCTATAGCATTGGATTTGAACCCACAAACTTAATACTTAGAGGTTAAAGCACTACTCGTTGAGCCATTGTGTTGGGTGCATTGTTGCAAGTAGCTTGCAGTTGTGTCACTGGTGTGGTAAACTCTATCTACCTTCTAGAGCCTCTTGCTTCTTTCTGTTGTTTAGATAACTTTTGACGATTCCTGAGACTGCAGATTACATTATTGAAAACAAAAGAGGAAAGAACAAAGATAGAATGACATATCAGTGAGGTTGTTGATTTGCTTGCTGAACTGGCTTGTTTTTGTTCAGACGTTTCATCACCATGCGAGGTAACATCGTCAGTGAGGCCTCCGATGAGGCGATGTTGTTCCACTCCACTTGGAATTTATACTGTCTGGTCCATTATGGTGAGTTGTATTATTTCCGGTTCCGTTCAGTGTGGGTTTGTATATGGGGCCCAATTCTATATGTTTGTTGACTGCATTATGGGTTGAGAACCATGCCTCTAGGAATTCCCATGCTGTCTATGTTTGGCTTGGCTTGGGCTAGGGCTACTACGGTGACGTTATCCCAGTTAAACTGATGGCCTTCATTGTCCGAGTGTACTGATATTAGGGAAAGTTGGTCGTGTCGTTTTGCTACTAGCTGATGTTTGCGTATTCTGATGGCTAGTTTCCTTCCTGTCTGTCCAATGTAATGTTTGTGGCAGTCGTTGCATGGTAGTTTGTAAACTACATTGGTTCTGCATGTCGCGGGTATGGAGTCTTTAACCCTTGTGAGTGTTTGTCATAGCGTGGCTGTGGGCTTGTGTGAGTAGCACACAACAAACTTTCCCTAATATCAGCACACTCGGACAACGAAGGCCATCAGTTTAACTGGGACAATGTAACCATAGTAGCCCAAGAAATGCACGGGAATTCCTAGAGGCATGGTTCTCAAACCATAATGCAATCAACAAGCATAAAGAATTGGATCCCATTTCCAAACCCATACAGAATGGAGCCGGAAATGACACAACTCACCATAATGGACTGGACAGTATAAATCCCAAGCAGAGTGGAACAACATCGCTTCATCGGAGGCCTCACTGATAATGTTACCTAGCATGGTGACAAAACGTCTGAACAAAATCAAGCCAGCTCGGTGAGCAAGTCAACAACCTCACCCACAACCTGAGCTACAAATCTTTGCAAAAACCTTAAAGTGACATATCAGGACTGCACTAGCTTCTGGATCTTAACACAGTGCTTAATATATCTGCTATATTTGTCTGCTCACAGTATTTGCTTTGTTCACATTCCCTGTATCACAGTTCTACCTAAAATTTCATTATCTGAGTAGATGTTATTTATGATTTCATATTTTTCTTACTTTTGCAATTGTTGAGAAGTTCATCCTGGTACCCCATTGTAATTGCAGTGCTGATTTTGCATGCTGTGTTTTAACATAAAATTAGACTCTAAAGTGATTCCAGAAGGCAGGATCAACACCTATCCCGTGGCTTTAATTTCCTGCATCTCAAAGCAAAATGCTGACAATAATAGAAGTTGCCACAGCCACCATTTTCTGCTGTTTTATCTTGTCTGAAATTGAAATTCTCCAGGGGATAGTTTTTTTGGATGCATTACTACAGAATCCCAGGAACCCATGCCATGCCTGACCTTGGAGTTCTTGCTACCCACAGCATAAGCGCTCAACACAATGAGAGCAGAAGAAAAATTATGGTTTACACAAATGAATGAAATGGTACATTTCAATATGTATCCAAAACAGATGCAACTGAACCCAATTAATTTACAGATTCAACAGTCTATCGATTTGTTGCATACAATGTTTGCACATTGTTGGTTCTATTAAAAAATAGTCCAGAGCTTGGGCTTAGTGCCAGTATATTCTCTTACTGAATGAACAGCAGCTCAGTCACATCACATTTCTGAGTAATGAGTGTGCACTGCCCAACTAATAGAGACCAATACCACATTTCATTTTTTTTTTCAAAGATAGTGCTAAACAAAGTCCTCTTTCAAATATCATTCATGGTCCTTTGAACTTTCTTATACCCCTTTCACTGAGCCTTGACTGGCCAAATATAAACAAAATGTATGTGAGTCTTTTTTTTAATCAGGGCTTCTAAAACTGGATGTGTAAGTGGTTCGGCCAGCTTTCACAGTAAATAATGTAAGTGTGGAAGATCCTCAGATTAACCTCTGTCTGTTTTGAATTATTTGATCACAGCTGCAAAAGCTGTAGGTGTGCAACAATTGGTTAGCACGCATCTATGTAACAGGATCCATGCTTCGTTACTAGCCTGTGATATTTGCAGAAAATGCATGCGTGAACCTTGGATAAGAACCCTGATGCTCTCTGGTCAGCTAACCTGCAGGCATTTGTAATCTTGCCTTATGGCAGACGTTATCTCCATGGCCCTACACATACCCCTGGAACATCTGGACAACAAGTATACCTAAGTCAGATTGGTGCAGGCTTGGAGGGCCGAAGGGCCTGTTCCTGTGCTGTAATTTTCTTTGTTCTTTGTTCTAAGTCATGCTCCTATTTATTGACTGCAGCTCCACTTTCAACACCATAATTCCAAACAAACTTATTTCCAAACTCTGAGAGCTAGATCTCTGCTCCCTACTATGTAACTGGATTCTCGACATCCAGACCAACAGACCGCAGTCAGTATGGATAGGCGACAACATCTCCTCCACGATAAACCTCAACACTAGTGCTCAGCAAGGCTGTGTATTCAGCCCCCTGCTATACTCCTTATACACACACATGGCCACATTTGTGGCCAAATTCCGCACTGACTCCATTTACAAGTTTGCAAGTTTACAATATCACCGTTGTAGGTCGAATCTCAAATAACAGCAAGATGGAGTACAAGAAGGAGATAGGGTGCTTAACAGCATGATATAAAGACAACAGTCTCTCTATCAGTGTCAGCAAAACGAAGGAGCTGGTCATTGACTTCAGGAAGCGGAGTGGAGGGCACACCCTGTTTGCATCACTGGTGCTGAAGTGGAGATGTTCGAGAGCATCGATTTCCCGGGAGTGGCGATCACCAACAATCTGCCCTGACCTACCTACACTACAGTCAAGAAAGCATATGCAATGTCTCTACTTCTTCAGGAGGCTAAGGAAATTCAGCACATCCTTAAAGACTTACAAGACCAAAAGAAATTCCAGAGACTTGTGAACACAGCCCAGTCCATCACGCAACCAGTCTTCCATCCATTGACTTCTATACATCCCGCTGCCTCGGGAAAGCAACCAACATAATCATAGACCCCTCCCACCCTATTATATTCTTTTGCACCCTCTTCCGTCAGTCAGAAGATATAAAAGTTTGCATACACATATGAACAGATTCAAGACAAGCTTCTTTGCCGCTGTTTTCAGACTCTTGAATGGACCTTTTAAATGTTAATGTTAATCTGTCTCTGCACCTTCTCAGCAGCTGTAACACTATCTTGCGCTCTGTTCTGTTACCTTGATACACTTGTATAATACTATCTGCCTGTAAAGTATGTAATACAACGCTTTTCACTCTACCTTGGTACACGTGACAATAATAAATCAAATCAGAAGTGAAAAATAGGCATGGCACAATATCAAAATTTTCTTTACTAATGTAAATCAGCTTGAGTCAACTACTTTGGCATACCTTCTTGCTGCTGTGGCTGTGATCTCAGAGATGTCCTGTAGGCCATCAGAAATGTCAAAAACTTTTAAAATATGTTCTGACGTCTTTCTGCAGCTCTTTTGACACTACAGCACTAACCCACTATGTATTAACTTGACTTTTGTGATATTTTGTCTTCGTTCTGTTTCTTCCAACAGGCTGTTTAAAGTGAGAATCTTGCTAAACTGTACCTGTTCTTGTTTCTTCCTGAAATTAGCATTTCTCCTTGTACAGAAACAAAAGTATATGTAGCAGTCTTCGCCCATATCAAACTTGAATTAAAGGCATTGTAAAGAACAGCAAATTGTAAGGTCATTCACATTATCCAAGGTGTGGGGTCTGGAGGCCAAAGTGTTCTGTGAACTGTTAAGTTAAAGGCTGAGTTGTCCAGAGATAATGACAAAAGGGACAATTTGAAGGATCAGTTTTAATGAAAAACAACTGAAGGAAAATAGAGACTCATGATGAAAGAAACAAAATAGTCACTCTCAGGAACTCAAAAATATATAACCTCCATGTGACCAGAGACATTCCTGAGATAGATTAGAAAACTTCTTTGCAGTTTTCCCCCAAATCCTATTATCACTAAGTAATTGTCTGATATAGTGGAGTAATTATAAAATGCCCAGAAAGCAATTACAACGTAGGGGTTTTCAAATACAGTTTCACTCTTTATTCCAACCAGCTGGTAATTACTGCTGGGTAGTTCTACTGTGTGGAAAGGCAGAGATTCTATGATTTTCTTCATTTATCTCCTGATTGGACTCACTGGGTGCTGACAATAATCCAGTACCTTCTTGGAAGAGCTTAGTTGGCCAATATCAGCAAGTGATTTGATCATAGGGTTTTCATATCCAAGACTTTTCACCTGATGTTTTCACCTTTTATTTACCCATACGTCCAGTGTGCAATTTTACGTTGTTTTGCAGCAAGCAACATGAGTGGTTGCACCAGTGTTGGCTTGGTAGCAGTACTTTTGCCTCTGAGCCATAATGTTTGGGTTCAAGCTGTATTTGAGCACTTGAATGCATAACTGAAGCTGACACTTCACTGCAACATTGTTAGAGTCCTGTCTTTTAGTGAGGTGATGTCTTTTGAATCAGACATAAAACCAAGGCCTTTTTTGACCCTGCGGGTATGTCTGAAACCTCCCATAGTCAGTTTAACAAAACTTATGAGACCTTGCTGGAGATAGTAGGAACTGCAGATGCTGGAGAATCCGAGACAACAAGGTGCAGGGCTGGATGAACACAGCAGGCCAAGCAGCATCATAGGAGCAGAGAGGCTGACGTTTCGGGCCTAGACCCTTCATCAGAAAAGGGGGAGGGGAAGGGGGTTTTGAAATAAATAGGGAGAGAGTGGGAGGCGGATAGAAGAGGGATAGAGGAGAGGATAGGTGGAGAGGAAACAAACAGGTCGAAGAGGCGGGGATGGAGCCAGGAAAGGTGAGTGTTGGTAGGGAGTTAGGAAGGGGATAGGTCAGTCCAGGGAGGACGGACAGGTCAAGGGGGCGGGATGAGGTTGGTCGGTAGGAGATGGAGGTGCGGCTTGAGGTGGGAGGAGGGGATAGGTGGGAGGAAGAACAGGTTAGGGAGGCAGGGACAAGTTGGACTGGTTTTGGGATGCGGTGGGGGGAGGGGAGATTTTGAAACTTGTGAAATCCACATTGATACCATTGGGCTGCAAGGTTCCCAAGCGGAATATGAGTTGCTGTTCCTGCAACCTTCGGGTGGCATCGTTGTGGCACTGCAGGAGGCCCAGGATGGACATGTCGTCTGAGGAATGGGAGGGGGAGTTGAAATGGTTCGCGACTGGGAGGTGCAGTTGTTTGTTGCGAACCGAGCGTAGGTGTTCTGCAAAGCGGTCCCCGAGTCTCCGCCTTGCTGGAACCTGTTACTGGGGACAGTATGCATGTGCACTTACAATGAGCTGATTAGTTAGAATGGATTTTTGAAACGTAGGCCATGCTTGACAAATCAATTTGAATATTTTGAGACAGTTAGTGGTATGGTGAATGGGAAACAGGGTGTGGGTGCTCTCCTTTCAATATTGTCGATACGAACTTCCCCAAAATCAAATTGTTATGCTTCTGTGCCAAAGTTCATCCCTCGGAGAATACCGTCCAAAACTTCTCAAATACCTGTCAACTGGTAATTTATTTTATTGTTTTTGTAGCACCTTGCTGTGTGCATATGGACGTAGCATTTGTCTAAATAAGTGACCACACTTCAAAAGTAACTATTTGACAGTAAGTATTTTGGAATATGATAGACTCTGCATGGACATAAATTAGCTTTTTCTTCCCTCTTCACTTCCTTATCTAAATGGCACTATCCAGTTGTGTCCTTCACTCTTCTACTTGAAGTCTGGGACATTGGTCCAGAGGGGGAAGGCAACAGGGAAGGAGGAGGCCATGAGTCGCCCTGGCACCTGTTTATCTCTGATTCTTGTTTTTAAAAAGTGTATTTAACATAATTTACAAATAATATTTGTAGTTTAACGTTTTCTAGTCACCAGAGTTCAGGTAATTCTATCCTAATCTACCAGACCTGCTTATTCTAAACTATGTATGATGGTAGTTTCAGATCTTTTCAATAACATTTGAGAAGGTAATTCAATTCAATTAGTTTCCCTTTTGGGTGGTTTGGGTGAAAATCACCACTGTAGTATTAAACCCTAGTCTTGACGGTGTGTGTATTGGGCTACAATTTGCTTAAAATATGTCATGCATCTTCTTCTAAATACCATTACTCTTTAAACTAAAGAGTATAGTAAATTATTAATATTTCATGAGATCCCAGAATCCCTGAAGGGGAAGTAGTTCTTGGTCTGCATTGCTAATGTGCTTTCTGATTGATGGGCAGCCTTATTCTTGAGTGCTGTTCAATGTGAGTTGAAAGTGTAATTAGGCTTGTCTGCCAGAAAGTAGCAAAAAGCTGCAGTTAACTTTTTTTAAACCTATTTTATACTTCCTCCTCCCTCTCTTGAAGCTGCTGAACCACAGTCACGTGTGACTCCATAGGTTCTGAGGAAGGGTCACTCGACCCAAAACAGATGCTTTCAGACCTGCTGAGCTCTTCCAGCAGTTTTCCTGTTTTGTGACTCCATAAGCACCAGGCCTTTTTTGGCATCTAACTTAAGGTTCCTGATCACTTTCCATCAATGCCTACTTGAAGTACAGCATTTTGAGCAAGATGTAAGAGCATGGTTTGCCTTGGCTGTTGTGTTTGCTTCAATCAAATAGTACACTCCCACTCACTGTCTTGGATAATCCATTAATAATGGCCAATTTTATCATTTAGATTAGTACTATGCTAAATAATTATCAAATAAATTTGTCAGTGCACAATATCAGATCTTTTAAAATATGGCCATTTTAAACTTAATACTTTCTTCAAATCATTTATTTAATGACCACTTTACAAAGGTCCAAGATTCAACTGCGCTAAGCTGGTGAATTCATCTATGGAGCAGATAGGATTTAACTGGTTTCTGCAATTGGCTTCTGGATCAGGCCTGATGGGGGATCTGGCCATGTGCTTCTGGTTGACCAGTATGACCACTATCAGGAAGCCCCCTTTATGTATGTCAGATGAATAAGATCCAGTTTGGTTATGATGAAGTGCTGCAGTTGATTAGCTTGCTGACATTCAGTGTGAAATATTGAACACTTGGGTAAGGTGCTAGAATAGCTGGCATAACTGGAACAGTATCCGAGGAAGAGGTATGACTTTGAGGAGAAACAGAATGTTGAATTGTATTTGCTGTTCACAGTGTAGTCTCCTCTATATTGGGTAGACCAAACACAGACTTGGTGACAGCTTTGCAGAATTTCTCCATTCATTTCACAGACATGATCCTGCTGTTCCGCCGGCCTATCACTTTTAATTCTCTACCTTGCTTTTACACTGATGTCTCAGTCCTCAGCATGCTGTAGTGTTCCACTGAAGCTCAATGCAAACTTGCGGAACAACACTTTATCTTTGGATTCGAAACTTTACAGTCTTCTGGACTCAACATTAACTTCCAACAATTTCAGATTGTAATCTCTGCCCCCCTATTTTGTTTCTTTTTCTTCGCATATGTCAGTCTTAATTTATTTATAATTATAATTAAATTTATTTTCCATGGTCTTGTTTTCTGAAAGTAGTCATTTGTTATTCTCTCATTCACACCGCTGGGTCCATGGTTTTTGTTTCTTCTTTGTCCCATTACCACTCCCTTTGATTCTGCTTTAGCAATTTTTTGTCATATAATGTCTCCTGTCTTGCACCCTTTCACAAATCTCCGTTTTGTTATTTGTGCACCCTCCCCCGTTTTATTTACTTAAAAGCTGTTACATTTCTAACTTTACCAAAACTCTACATTGCAGAGGAACACCAACTCCTTGACATTTCCTCTGTCCTCACTTTGGATCATGATCGCATCACTGACCATTATTTCCAGGTTTTTTACTGACCTCATCTCCACTAATCATCTCTAGAGCTTCCCACATACTTTTGCGTCTCTTATTTTCGGTACAAACCTCTAAGGCATTCATGCTATGAAAGGCATCAGCACACTGATCAGTGTGCACAGACCCTTGGAGTGAAGGTGTGGGGACATTGCTTGGAGGGAACTCTGCATCCCACCTCATACTCCCTGAATGCTGAAACGTCTATTTTCTTCCTTCTCCTGGTAGACCCATTGTTTCTGCCCCACTGAATTTCTTTCTTATCTTAAATCTTCTGTTCTGGCCCCCTCCACTGAAGACTCTTCTTCTCTCATCATTTCAACTGTTCCCTGTATGTTAACTCTGTTTCTGTCTTCACAGTTGCTGCCAGACCTGCTGAGTTTCCCCAACACCTTTGGCTTTTATTTTGGGCATGTAACTTTTCCTAGGCCTGTTGAATGGCCACGACCTGGAACGTTAAACTGCTTCTGTGTCCATCGGTACTGCAAAACTGCTAAGTATTACCAGTGTTGACCAGTTGGGCTGAATGGCTTGTTTCTTGCATGTGAATTCTAAGTGTTTCCCTCCCATACATAGAAATCAATTTCAGTGTCACAGCTGTTGAAAATGTGCGGTTGAGTAGCATTTCAGTTCAGATTGTGGATGCTGCTGGAGCCTGCTGTGTATAGCCAGCTAATTGAAGAAATATTTGCAGCTGAAATGGCATAAAACCAGTCCTTGAAAACACCTGTGTGTTATTATATAAATGACACACAGAGATGTACATTTCAGGGGCATGATGCATCCCAGTGGGGTTGAAGACTGAGATGTCATTCATTCTTTGCTCTCTTTGCTTCCGACCCCCTTTGCTTAACCATTTTACACTGAATTTTCTATGATATCCTAACTGTGTTAATCGTTTAAGGACTGTGAAATTCTCTTAAATGGTGTCAATGCCCTGATTTTTGATTTGAAAGCTGTAGGTGCAATTGCATTCAAATTGATGTCTCACCTGTAATAATCTCAGGTCTTACCTCCCACGTGTCTTTCCCCACCCCAAAAAAATGTGGGTACCACATATATCTTGTTAGTCATTAAAATCAATATTGCTAATTTCAGCTTGCAATTTGGGATGATAATGTTAATGAGTCTTGTGAATAAGATATCTAATTTTCTGTTCATCTGTCACCTATCTAATTATTGTAGGTGTCGATGATCACATCAGACATTGAGCAGATGGTCTGGGTTTGATGTAGCGTGGTATGTTGTAACAATGTGGCGTTTTTCCATCTACCATGAGTGTAAGTAGACCACCTTTGAATCACGCCGATGTCCACAGCTCAAAAGCCAAGGTTCCAAAATCCATCCTTGTTTTGGTCTGTGTCTCCTGTGTTTCTCATCGCTCCCTCTCAGCTTGGTACGTGTGAAATACTCAATATGAGTTCTCATCACAGAGCACCTGTTCACTGCTGCTACAAGTCCTTTGGTAAATATTTAACAGCCGTAAATAGGACTATCATGCATTCCAGTGACATGAGCCACCAAAATCAGCTCATTCTTTACTGCTACTATATTGAATCTACTTCAGTAGCAAAATCCTCTGTCCTGTTCAATGTCCTTGAGGCCAATCTCTTGCCACAGGATGTATTTTTATCTAATCTCAGGAATACTTATTCAGGCTTTTAGCCATAGTAATCCAGCACATAATGTTGTGGTTAAAACATATGGGTCTGTATTATAAACTTTTTTAGATATTCAACTAAAAGGAGAATAATTGATTCATTAGAGGGAATTTTGAAACAATATAAGCTCAGATTACTTTGGAACTTGAGATGTCATTACAGCATTCTGTTTAATGCTTGGAATTATTGCCTTGAATTGATTTTTATTTTGCAATTTTCTTCTCACTTCTGATAAAGGTGCTGTTTACCAGTGGTTAGGTATCCAATAATTGTCTGTGGACGTGATCATGAATGCGGGTTTGTTATTTGACTGTGGAAAGAATCACTGCACATCCTGTTGTCACATGTGTGTACTTCAACAGAGTCACCTGATGCAGATCAGGAGCAGGAATCTGATTTTTTTTTCTCTAATATTCTAAGAGATGGTGAGATCAATAATAGCCTTATTTTCACCCTAATTCAGTGGAGGCATGAAAGATGTAACACATCTTCTTATGTTTTCTTCCCTCTTCCTTGGAGATGGTCTTAATGTTTGCCAGGCTAACAGCATTGTTAGTCAGTTGCCATTTTTCTTATAAACTTAGAAAGTGAATGTCAAAGTGAAAAATGGCTTAGCTTATTCTGATCTTGCTTTGGTCTCATGTCTGTCCATGTATACTTTTCTCTGAGGGATCCGTTATTTTGCTAAATCAGAGAGATTTGTTTTTGTGCTGTCCTGAAGAAGTTGAGTTCTCAAACTTGTATGTTTCTGTAATGTATCCCTGTATCCCTCTTGATGTTGAATTTTTGTTTACAATTAACTGCTGTGTACGAAAGACTAGGACGATACCACTGTTTTCTTGTAGTATGATAAATAAGTTCACTTCATTGTCTAGGTTTTTGTTGGACTCCAATTCAGTGTTAATTCTGGAACTCAATGAGTGTTGACTGCTGCCTCAAGCACTGTGTACAATATTACCCTAGCAAGCTTTCTAAGGTATAGTAATTGAGGCCTCAACTGGCAAAACATCTGTTGTGGAAATGTGAAAGTCTTCTGTTGTGGGCAGCGCTAGCCATTTGAAATTGTCAAAGATTATTTTTCTTGAGGCTCTGCAGATGCAGAGAATTTAACATTCTTTGCTTTGCAATTTACATATTTGTAATAGGTTGAGCTAGCTTTCCATATCCTGAGATAAGCAGCCACCAAATAGGTATTTTGTAACACCACTGTAATACACTGTGAGTCACAGTTTAATGATGCCAGGTTAAGCCATTTAGGACTGAGATGAGAAATTTCTTCACCCAGAGATTAGAGAGCCTATGGCATTCTCTTTCACAGAAAGTGGTTAAGGTCAAAACTTTGAATGTTTTCAAGAAGGTATTAGATATCATTCTTAGCCTTTGATCGCTTTAGCCTATGAGGAGAAAGCTGGAACAGGGCACTGAGTTAGATGATCAGCCATAATCATATTGATGGCAGAGTAGGCTCAAAGGGCTGAATGGCTTATTCCTGCTATTTTCTGTTTTTTTTATATGTGGTTGTTAGACTGTGATTACAAGTCATTTTCACAGTAATGGTTGTCAATTTCCTGTTGATAACCATTTAAATCATGTGTGTTGATTTGACATTGGAAAAGATGTAACAATTTACATTGCCTGCCTCTAGGTGACGAAACTAGGCCATTCAGTATTTATTAATAAATCAACTCTGAAAGTACAAATTCCACAGAAAATACGGATGGAAAGAATTAAGAGTAGTGCCAAATAAACAATAGTTTAAGACAGACATACCCAACTGATAGAGTCAGTGTTGGACTCCTTTACTAAATATGGCTATTTAGCTCCCAACCCATGCCAAGGTACTCTTATGATTTGCTGGCAGTCAGCTTGAACAACTGAGAAATATTTACTATTCCTTTGGAGAGATTCTCCTTTTAACCTCATTTGATTGAGCTGACACTTTACAATGTAAGTTTTACGAGTCCAGCATTTTGATCATTCAAGTTCCAGTTTCTGCCATAGTTTCTGCTCTGGCAGTGCATGATGAGGTCTGTAACAGTGTAGATAAATCCCAAATAAAATGTGGTATCTTCACTTTCCTTGTGGTATTTTAACCTCTTTTCCCTCCCTCTCACCCGAGAACAATAACTTAAGTTTAGATCTGCTTTCATAGGTGATGGTGTCATTGTGTCCATCATGAGAGTACAAACTGATACAAAGTGGAAGCCAGGAAAAGCTGCAGTCAGCCACATCAACTTTTCCCCACCTACCCCCAAACTTCCTTGGCTGTGATGCTAATCCTGCTCTCCCTTCCTGGTTGAGATCAACATGGTTTGTTGTTAAATGCCATCTTACTCCGTAGTTCTTTTAGTCAGCAAGACCAAGGGAGAATGAGATGTCTGCCAGCCATTCTGAGAATATTGCTGAAATTGATTTTAAAAAATGAATATTAAGTTTTCAACAAATAAGATGCGATGTATTTAAAGCCATATTCTCCTTGCTTATGACAGCATAAAGGTGACGTCACCAAACAACCCTCTGGAATTATGCTGTCACTATTCGCAACCATGAACCAAATGTTTGCGGGTTTTGTTGTGAATGCAGGAGAAGCACTTGTTTTGTAAAGGACCTAGTAAGAATATTAACTTCCCCTTGCTTCAGCATGGGAAGAATTTAAATGTAGAAACTATATTGCACATTACTTTCTGGTACAGAATGCAGTTTGGTCAACTTGAGTATTATTTAGCTTCATTCTGTTTGTCAGCCTGATCCAGCATTTCCCCGTTTGTCTTGGGCCAACTGCTTGCTTTGGTGATGTTGGTCAGCCAGATGTTGATTCTGTATGGGAACTGAATTTAGAGTCAGCATGGGAATGTGAAAAATATTCTCCCTCCTCTTCAAACTATTTATTCCATAGAAGGAATGGCATCACAGACAACAACATCTCACCTGCCTCATCCAAGTGCAAATGGTTTCCGCGATTAGCGATAACAAAGATATCTCATTTAATGCATAGTTTGTTGTACTGTTTCCCAGACACTGAAATCAAATCATTTGTTTACAAAGTTTAAATACTTTGACCTCCTCACTGTTCCAAACCTCAGCAGTGCATCATTCCCCAGGGTTTTGCATTTGGATCTCAGTTTATTTTTTCTGGAGGCCCAGAAGGGGACAACATTTCCACAAATATCAATCCTGGGAAACAGACATTCATTCTTTTCTCTTCCCTAACTCTTCTGATAAATATAATCCAGTCATGCACTGAACATTAAATGAAGTGTAAACGTCTTTGCATTGATTCAGTCATGTATTTCATACCCAAACCATCAATGTAAATATCTAATTTATGAGATTGCTGTTAATGACAGTGACTCTATTTGAACTACGTTATAGAACATTGCATAAGAGATAGGAGTAGACCAATTGTCCCCTCAAGCCTACTGTGTCATTCAATAAGATCTGATCCTGGCTTCAAACTCTTATTTTCATGCCTCCTCACTGTAATCCTAGAGTTCCTGTAGTTAAAGAACCTGTTTATCTCAGCCTTAAATGTATTCAATGACCCAGCCTCTATTGCTGCCTGGGATACAGAATTTGAAAAATCATAGCCCATGAGAGAAGAAATTCCTCCTCATCTTCATCTGAAACTATTTCCCCTCGTTCATCAAAGGGAATAATTCTGTCAAAATATTATGTTTCAAGAAAATCACCTTTCTCAACTTTACCCAGGTGTAAACCAATTGAGCCTTCTTTAAACTGTCTCCAATGTAAGTATGTGTCAATTCAAAAGAGCTCTTGTGACTCAGTAGTAGCATCCCTACCTCTGATTTAGGAGGCCTGGTTTCAAGACCCACCTGCTCCGGTTGGATGTAAAAGCACCTCTGAATAGGTTGATTTAGAAATACCTGTACCCCGTCTGATAGGAAATTAGTGGTTATAGGTTGAAATGCAGTTTGGGCGCCTGCACTAAGGGACTCTGTATATGACTTCACTTTTTGAAGGATTTGCAGGGAAAATCTTCAGTCTGGGATGGATTTCAATCCAAGCCATAGAAAAAAGAACGCGGTGTTCTGACCTTATCAATCCATTTAGCCAGTAGAAAATAACAAATGCATTCAATGAAATCATGACAGCAAAATAATTTCATCCCCACACCTATGCTGATGCAACAAAATTGGTAGTTGTTCAGATTGCTTCTTCAGTGTGTTACCATGGTTACATGCCATCTGCCAATGCAATCGAGTAAATGGATTACAAGTTCCAATATGTTTTGCCTGATGCTGTCTCAAATTCCTGATAATCAGTGAAATGCAGTTCATTATATGTTTCTTATGTTCTAACTTAAATCATATCATCCATTTAGGAACATAAGAGCAGGAATAGACCATTCAGCCTGTCAAGCCTACTCAGCCATTTAATACCATCATGAATTATTATCCAATTCCATGTCTTTTTCCCTGTATTATCTCCATATTCCTTTATGTCACTCGTTTTTATAAATCTGTCGATTTCTACTTTAAACATCCTTAATGATTGAGTTCCCATAGCCCTCTGTGGTTTAGAATTCTAAAGCTTCACAGTCCTCTGAGTAATTTATCCTCATCTCAGCCCTAAGTGACATCCCTGTTATTTTGGAATGATGTACCATGGTTGTAGATTACCTAAGCAGCAGAAACATCCTATTTGCATCTAATCTGTCTACCCCTTTTCAGTAATTTATAAGTTTCCATCAGATCACCTCTCATTATTCGAAGCTTCAGAGAATGCAGGCCTAGTTTTTACAATCTTTCTTGATAGGACAGTCCTACTATTCCCAGAACAAGTCTGGTGGTCCTCTGTTGCACTCCGTAAGACGTTAAGATGTACGGAGCAGAAATAGGCTATTTAGCCCACTCTGCCATTCAATGAGATCATGGCTGATCTGATAACCCACTTCTCTGCCTTAGCACCATAACCTTTAAATGCCTTCCTACTAAAAATCTGTCTATCTCAGCCTTGAATATGCTTAACGACCCAGTCTCTACAGATCCCTGCAGTAAACAATTCCACAGCTCATTACCATCAGAAAAGAATTTCCTTCTCATCCGTCTTAAATGGGTGACCCCTTTCTCTGAGAAAAGTCCTCCTGTCCTAGATGTTCCCACAAGGCTAACTTGACGCAATAATATTCTGTCTAATCTGCACACGCTATTCAAGGTGCTATACAATTGAAGTAAGACTCCAATACTATCCTTGTGATAAAGGCTAACAGGCTCAATGGTTAGCATTGCTACCTCACAGTGCCAGGGACCCACGTCTGATTCCAGTGTTGGGTGACTGTTTGTGTGGAGTTTGCACATTCTCCCAGTGTCTGTGTGTGTTTCCTCTGGGTGCTCTAGTTTCCTCCCACAGTCCAAAGATGTGCAGGTCAGGTGGATTGGCCTTGCTAAATTGCCCATAGTGCCCAGGGATGTTTAGGTTAGGTGGGTTAGACATGGGAAATGCAGGGGTAGGGGAATGGGTCTGGGTGGGATGCTCTTTGGAGGGACGGTTTGGACTTGTTGGGCCGAATGGCCTGTTTCCACACTGTAGGGATTCTATGATACCAACAGCCTTTCTAATTTCTTGCTGCACACGCATGTTAGTCTTCAGTGATTTAACAATGAGAACATCCAGGTCCTGTTATAACGTCTGCATTTTCTAATCTCTTACCATTTAAGATATAATCTGCACATCCGTTCTTCCTACCAAAGTGGATAATTTCACATTTTTCCGCATTATCTTCCATCTGCCATGTTCTCAGCCGATCACTAAGTCTATCTAAACACTCTCAAAGTTGCTTTCCTCAGAGCACACATTCCCATCCAGCTTTGTGCCATCCACAAACTAGGAAATATTACATTTAGTCCCCAAATCCAAACTGTTGATATGTATTGTAAATAGCTGGGGTTTAAGTACTGGCCTTTGTGGTATCCCACTCGTCAAACCTGCCAACCTGAGAATGATCATTTATTTCTGCTGTCTGTTTTCTGCCTATAAGCCGATCCCTTATATTACCTCCTATTCCATATGCTTTAATTTTACTGACCATCTCCTGTGTGGACCTTTTGCTGGCCTTGGTTTATTGACAAAGATAAAGCTCTGTATTGTGGTGTGGTTCAACAATATTCCTTTCCAGTATGTTTCTGGAACATGACGGATGATAGCAATCCTAACCAATTATCAATCTGGTATCAGTTGCTTTCAGTAATTTCTTCCACACCCAACGGATTCTAAGCTGTCTTGCTGTTATACCGTTGTATGGACTGGCGCATGAAAATGCCAGAGTGAGTCTGAGTTAACTTGCACTTCTCATTTTGGTGGGGGGCACTCAGCAGTTGAAATTGGTGACAGAAGTTGTGGTCTTTTGCTAATTGATGGCTGCAGTAAAAACAACAATTACAAGAGAATGAAGTGTGTAGGCTCCAAGTTGAGGTTTCTGATGACAAACTAAGGAAGAGTGAAGTATGAGTAGTTCATAAGGACACTATGACCTGTAGCAGATCCAGCAGTCTCTTTTTGGTTTTAATTTACTTTACTTCTGCCCTGAAATCCCCTGATGACCATGACTCATACATAGGTGAATTCCACAGGTTCCAATAAATCTGCTATTTTCCTCAAATGGCCATTTGTCTTTTATTAGCCTAGACAGTGAGTATTGGCAGGCTGTTAAGCATTGATGGATATCAGAGTTGATAGGAATCCTGCTTTCGCCAGACAGCAAAAGATGTGCATGATCAAGCAAGGTTCACAGGCTAGTGATCTGAAGTGGGAATCTGGCTACAATCTTTTTGTTGCTTTTCTATTTTACTCACCCATCAAAGTCCAAGACAGTGAGACTGTTTGTAGTTACACAGCCTTTTCCTGCAGTACTAATTACGATCAGTTAACTGCCACAGGATTGAATGTTACTGATCTGTAGTGCTCACATAATGCATTTACCAGTGAAGGAATATAAGTAATCTAGACTTTTTCTTCTCATTTTTTCCTTCTGATGGTGAATGTTAGCAAGGAATTAAGCCCACAGAAAACATAACCCTAACCTTAATCTTAACCTTCCAAATCTGCAACCACTTTCATTTAGAATGACAAGGGCAATGGATACACGAGAACAATCACCACCTGCAAGTTTCCAACTAAGCCACTTACCAACCAGATTTGGAAATATATCACCATTCTCAGCGTTGCTGGGTCAAAATCCTGGAACTCTCTCCCTAAACGCATTTACAGCACGTGGACTGCAATAGTTCAAGAAGGTAGCTCATCAACGTCTTGTCAAGAGGAACTAATAAATATTGGCCAAGCCAGTGATCCCTATGTCGCATGAATGAATTTTAAAACAAATACCTGATCCTGTCAATTATTCAGGTCCGTTCTTGTGGATTTCTCACATTAATCAGTGGATGGTGACTAGAAGGGAGATTTCCACCTTGGCTTGTTTTGCTGTTCCTAACACAGCAGATTGAGAACAACAGTAACCCGCCAACTGGCACCATACCAAAGTTGGCATGGTGTTGGGATTAAGGGCAAGGCATCGCTGTTCTGCACAACTCAAGGTCTTAAAACAAGCTGATTTTCATGGCTTCAGCTGGGCAGAAATGGGGTAGGAGCTCTTAGAAAACTTACTGCCCATTCCTGCTGATGCTGCTGACGTCACTTCAAGCTAGTGCTACAACTAGACAGCCAGAGTATCCATTGCCCATCTTGCTGCTTGTAAGCACTCATTCAGTGTCCGCAGTTCATTCATTCCAGGCCAGACTAGTAAAATAGCTCAATCCTTTCACTGACAATGTCGAGCAGCTACTGGACCATTCACTGAATGATAAAACCTTCTCAGCTGGCAAACATGGGCTGAATACATCAACCAATTGCGATGTTGACAGATGCAGTATGGCTACCATCTATGCAGACATTCTTGTGCTAAACCCTTTCTTATAATGGATAGCAGTTATTTCAAAAAGCATTTCCAGTCCTTGGCTTAATTCTCCACACACATCTTTACCTCTCTTCAGTATATTTTTGCAATGCAATGTATGTTAATTTAAATTATGTTCCAATGTAGTTTTTCTTCTAATTTCGTAATGTGTCGTACATTGTGAACTGATATTTACAGTCTGATCACACTGTCAAGCAGCACAGTGCCCATAAAGTTCAAATTACTTTAACAGGGCATTAATTGTTAGAAAAGTCACAGAAATTTAGTATTGAGTGACAGGGCAGACTTTTCAGTTGGTTCAACCATTAGCTTATTGAATCATAAAGCACTCTGCTGTTGTACTGTGGGAAGCATCAGCGCTTTAGTGCATTGATAATTGCAAACATCTAAATTAGAGAGATTAAGATGTGTTTTTGATTTTTTTTCATAATTGCATTTGAAATATATTTCTTTATGCTGTATGAGGCAAACTGTTATGTTCCTGCATAATAACCTAAGTTTCGTTGTGACACTAAATTAACAGTCTGGCCTGATAATGCTTTGGGCATTTAAAAGTGAGTGAAACCATCAGCAGCAAGGCCCAAAATAGGACAGAACATGGTGATAATCTGGGGCGGAGGGAATTGGCTTGGCACCACCATCCTCTCTATAATCAATCAGAGCAAGGTTGTCCCTGTATCCTAGAGAGGCAGAATCTGAGAGGAGCAATTGTTCCAATCAAAATTCTGTCTTTCTCATGCTCCTCCAATTACAGGCTGTTCCTCTCCTGCATTTGCTGGTGATTGGCTCACTAGCAGTGAGCGAGTCACTGGGCTTACTGTCCTGTGGCACCCTGGCCTTCTGGGAATATCTGGGATTTTCATCTGCTACGATCTGGCAGGGATGCTCATGACCAAATGGAACGAAGAAACAAATGATAGTTATGTCTTAATTAAGGAATAATTGGATGAGCACTTGACTGGGCGTATTTGAAGGGGAACAAGTAATCAGTGCTGTTGATGTTTGTGGAATATGTGGATGTAAAACTCTGACTAGAAAAGTATATGTTAGGACACTGTCTAACCAGCATTTAACCTCTGGTATTTACCACCCATTGGAGATATTCAAAAGAAGTCTTGCCTTATGGAATTTTCCAGCAGATGCTGGGTCTTATGCAGATTGAAGCTGCTGGGAGCTGGGTATTAGGGAGGATTTCTGCCACTGGCCAAGCTTTAAAGGGATTAATGCTGCTGGGAGCTGGGCCATAGGGGGATTGCTGTTACCAAGCTTTAGTGGTTGCCGGGAGCTAGGTTCAGGGATTGTTGATGTTCCCTAGTCTGAGAAATGAGGCCTGAAGCCAGAGTTTAGATTGGAGTTGGATAGGAGAAGGAGACTGCGAAGGGTTTTGGATGTGGCAGGAGACTGCAGGAGAAAGGTGGAAAAGAGGAAGGTACAAGCATGGGCATAGAAAGCAAGAGGCTGCAAGCATAAGGCATTGGAAAGGACATGGCTGCAAATATGGAGCAAGAAGGAAGAGGCTGCAAGTGGGGACAAGAGGGAGAGGGTCTGTGAGAAGGAATTAAACAGGCTACAAGATGAAGGGGAGCAGAAGGGGGCTGTATGGTGAGAGAGAAGGTTGCAACAGAGAAAGAGCAGTTTTCAAAGAAAGATTTTAGGAAAACCTAAAAACACTGCAATAATTAATTCATTGCAAATGAATTTGGAGTCTCTAGCATAAGGCTGCATGTGTTCAGCAACTTCTACAAAGGGAAAATATAGTGGATCCTTTTTAAATGAATGGCGTGAAATTTGTAACCCCTTTCAATCTAGATACAATAAACTAAAGGTCTGTTTAAAATGGTCTAGGTTTGTGTACATGTAAAGAAACTGTATTCACTATGACTTTATTAGTCTGTGGAAGGACATTATTAAGCTGGAGAGGCTTCAGAAAAGGTTACTAGGATATTGCCAGGAATATAGGATTAGAGTTATGAGGAGATGCTCGATAGGCTAGGGTGTTTTTCACTGAGATGTAGGAGATTGAGGAGTGACCTTATAGAAGTTGATAAAATCATGAGGGGTGTAGATAAGGTGAATGGCAGGTGTCTTTTCCCTAGGATGGGGGATTTCAGGGCTAGGGGCTATATCTTCAAGGTGAGAGGAGAAAGATTTTAAAAAGACATGAGGAGCAACTTTTTTACACAGTGATTTGTGTCTGGTGGATGTAGGTACAGGTACAACATTGACTTTGGATAGGTATATGAAAAAGATGAGTTTGGAGGGATACAGGCAAAACACATGTTAGTGAGACACGTTTAGTTTGGGATTATGGTCAGCATCGACTGATTGGACCGAACTGTTTCCCTGTTTCTCTATGTTAAATTCCTCTAATTCTGCTTCTGCATCAATCCAACTACCATATATGTGAACATAATTAGAAAAGGCATTAATACAATACACAACATCCAATAACTGTGTTCTTGAGTCTGAAATAGTGGCCCATTAAGATCAATCTTAAGAGCTCACAAAGGAAAATTATTTTGATGTAGGGTCAGGTGGAGCTGTTTACATAATGTGAACAACCAAGTTGTGTGCAGTCGGTTCTGCTATAACATGACAGTTGTGTTCCTATGCAACATCACATTATAGAAAATTGCGCTATAGAAGTAACGGAGCCTATGGGAAAAGTGGGGTTAGGGACAGATCACCAAAATAAAATCACTCAAAAGCCTAACACAAAGGATAGCACAGTTTAAATAAATGTTGAATTCATATCTAATAATGAAATAAAAGTAAATTTAACACATTACCTTGAAAAAATGTCAAGATGACTTGATGGGGAGGAAATCTTGAGGTTCCTGTATTGTTAATACAGGAGCTGAGGGTCGTCGTCTTCGTCGTCGTCATCATCATCATCACCATCACCATCATCTGCAGTTGCGTTGCAGGGTTAGGGCAAAAAATAGTTAATCCAGAAGTGGATGGCTGTGGTTCATTGTCTTCTGACTGTTTCTTGGGGGTTGGCTTAAAAAAGATGTCCAGATTTTGCTGCTTTGCCCTTTTACTTCTTTCATGAAGAAGCTGTTCATAGGGTGCCAAATAAGATCTTATTCTACAAACTGCTACCCTGCTGCATTCTGCATTGTAATCTTTGTCCTCTAAGAGCTGCGACTGTTTCTCAATTTCCCTCAGGATAGAAGACAAAACAGAAGTGGAAAGCTCTCATCATGCTGCATCCTGGACTTCATCTTCTTCATCTCCAGTTTCCACTTCCCCTTCAGCAACAAGTTGTTGTAGATCAGCTGAAGAGAGGTCTTCACAGTTCTTCAGCAGCTCTTCAACATCCTCACGCTCCACTTCTTCAAATCCAATTTGCTTTGCGAGATCAGCACAATGTTCTTTGATTCCTGGGAGCTCCTCTGACGGATCAAAGCCTTTAAAATCTTGAAAACAATCTGGGAGAAGCTTTCACCAAGCTGCATGCAAGCATCCTTACTGACATCACCCCAGGCCTCCTATGTCAATAGCCTTCTTGATGTTAAAGCTCTTCCAAAATTGAAGAACACTGTCCTTATCCCCCTCAGTGGCTGCAATCAGCTCTTAAATGTGCACCTTAAATAATAAGCTTTAAAAGCTGCTATTGCACCCTGGCCCATATGTTGAAGGAGACGGATTGTTTTTGGAGGTAGAATTGGTTATAAGTTCATGTTTTAGAAATAGCGTTCCCCTATTCGTCAGTCATGATATAGCCAATTCACGTTGCCGGAACATGTGTTATAGCTGAACTGACTGTACAATATTGTAACCTGCCGTTTGGAAGGTCTTTATAAAATAGAGGCAAAGAGAATGAAAGCCAAGATTTTTTGCTGAACCACTAGAAAATAATTTGATTCCACTGTAACGTTGGTTTCTAATTCTCAGAAGGAAGTGAAGACTTTGTGGAGATTTGAGAATAAATTTACCAAGGCTCAAGGGATGACGGATTACAGAGAAACTGTGGTTGTTCTTTGTAGAGCTAAGATGCTCAAAAGGATTTGATGAAGATGGATAAAATTACTGAGGGGTAACTAGAAGAAATAGAAACTGACTTCAGTGGCTGGAGGATTGATAATTCCATGACGCAGACCTCATAGGTTAATTGGCAAAAGAACCAGTGCAGAACCAGTGGCAACATGAGGTGAAGCGGTTACACTGAGTGTTTGGGAATTGGCATGTACCCATTCCTGATATTTTGGTGGATATGGGTTCAAATTGGAGTTAGGAAGAAAATTAGACAATACTTGGAGGAAAAAAAAGGAAATGAATAAGTGATGGGGAAGATGGTAGGCTGAGTGGATTTCTATTGGAAAAACTGGGATATACTCAATGAGCTGCACTCTGTATGTTGCACTGTTCTATTCCAGAGGACCCAAAGCACATTGCGAAGCCACTCAACAGAAGCTATTGAAGGTTAAAAGGACAGGTGGGATAAGGGCCACCATGATTTATCTCCATGGCCATGGTCCGCAATAGTTCCCTTTATTGAGGTGTAAATGTCATTTTGGGTGATTCATTTACCAAACTATTTCTTTCTTTATTGTAGCTTCAGAACATCATGCAATATATTCTGTTAATTACGCCTCACAATGAGGTCTGAAAATAGGTTTGGAAGAGCCTAGGTAACTGAGTTGTCTAATGTCACATTCGTATACTGAGGTCTGCAGCAAACCAGCATTTCCATAACACCTGTAACCTTTTCTAAAAAAAGCAAAACAGCAAATAGATTGCATGCCGTGAGTACAGACTGTTGTGGGCTTTGTTGTGGAAAATCGCATTGACCCAAATCCTATGCCATGTTATTGTGAATATATTTGCTCCTGAGACTCCCTTGATCACTTTTTATGTCATCCATAAGACTACCCAAAATAAGAAGTGTTTTTCATTGTAGTACTGTATTTAAGAATTAAATATGAATATTATAATGAGTTTCAAAATAAATAAAGAATGAATAAACAGCAGATGAAAGATACATTGAGGCCCACCATTTATAAACTGTATTTGCCATTTGTAATTCCACAGAATACTCATTTCTGCTATACTTGATATATTTTTATATATTGCAAATACTTGACCTGTCAAAACATTTGATCCAGGGTAGCTAGTTCATATTTCACAGGTGTTTTGGTCAGATGATATTGCAACAGTTGCAGCATTTTATGCATACAGGAATCTGTCTTTTGATTTTTAACACAATATTCCTGACAAATGAGCACAGTTGTGATGACAGAAATGCTGAAACATAGATTAAAACCTTTCATCGATTCTAGAGGCAATTACCCTATAATGACAAACAAATTCCAAACAAACATTTTGGCATTTGAAACAATATTAAATGCAAATAAGATAATGTTGAAAGAACGAATAAAACAATACTCAAAAAAAAAAAGTTGAACCTATGCAGTTGAGAATGGGAATTTACTAAAATGTAATATTTTCTTCTTAGAATGATGGATGAACTCATGGCGAACACAGCATTACCACCCATTTTTGCTGATGATGATGTGTCAAAAGAGAGTGCAGATCTGACAGTTGATGCAGGGTATGTTAAACTGCAGTCTTACCAAAGGCACTGAACTTTTGTACTGTATTTAATTAATTTATTCATGAGAGGATACCAGAAGCTGGAAGCTAACTGGGTAAGCAGAGCCTTTTTTTTATTTGTTCTCCTGTACATGGTGACTGTTTCTCCAATATACTTTAATGGACAACAAAACAGAGTTAGCATTCCAAGTCCGATCACTCTTTGTCAGAACAAGGGTCAAAAGGTTAAATTTCGTTTTCTCTCTACGGATACTGCCAGACCTGCTGTGTTTGTCTAGCAGTCTGTTTTTGTTCTAGATTTCCAGAGTCTGCAGTTCTTTGTGTTTATTATACTTTAGTGGATGTTGGCAAACCCCAGTAATCTGCCCATGTTCTCTGTGAACACATACAGCATATGCATTGGGAGGCAGGTGAACTGTGGAAGTCCTCAAAATTTAGCCCCACGTCTGAGTTAGCTGTTGGCTGCAACAGATCAGCATTCCTGAGATATGGAGATGAAAGGATCGCCTCCATGACCAAAGAATTGTGTTGACTAAGGCTAAGATTGGGTTCAGCTGAGTTGCTCCCCCACAGTCTTTGGAAGGTCACTAACATGCTTACCAAGCAATAACAGTTAATTGGGTGATGTAATCAATTAAACTACCTCAGTCATAAGTTGAAAACTATTTAGAAAGGTAAGGAAGAAAATTAACAGCACTTTATTATATGAGGAAGGGAGTCGGGGACAGAGGGAAAGAATTGTGTCACCAAATAGGGTTGTACAGAAAACTTACTTCCGCTCCAACACATACACACCATGTTTTACATATTCGCTCTCCTGCCCGCTTCCTTTAAGCCCTGACTTCTACCAGGTATCATCTTACAGGCACTAGTCAGCCTCATTCTCACTCAAATGATCGTTTGTTTTGCGTTGGCCTTGACAGACAGCATTACTGGACCATTCAAAAATGGGAGCATCATGAAAGATACCTGCTGTCCTTGTTCAACATGTCCACAGCAGCTAGCATTCAGAGCAGATAAGAGAACAGAAGCTAGGGATTTAAACGAAACTTCCATATCCCTGGAGTGTGCATTGTATTGTTGATACTGTTATGTAACTGGGCAGTAATTGCTGTACAAGCTGCTGACTTGGAAGGTTGCCAAATGTTCTCACTTTTTGCATTCATCCATTTCTACTAAAGTGTTCTTGTTCAATGACATTTTCCATATGTTGATATTTCTGCCATACTCTTTTTACTTTATATTTATGATTGTAACAATTTTGTTAAGCAATTTTTCTTGATCAGTAAACATGTTGTAGAGACCTTACCTTCTGATTAACTCAATCTAGATCAAAAGCTCTTGTTTTTTTGAAGCCCATTGAGAACAGCAATGTTTACGTGCACAAATCAGAATTTGAAGGCATCTGTGTTCATAATCTGAATAGCCATATTGCAAGGGATGGATGTTATAGATGGGGATTCTTCACCTCATTTAACTTTAATTCCTACTTAAATATAGCACAACCAAATAAGAAATGTTGTTATTTGTGTGGAATTAGTACAGTCACTGGATTCAAGTGTATCAGTATGAATATGCTGTAGAAAGATTTGGAGTTAAATACATATTCTCTAATGTGTGACACAGTTCAAATTGCTCTTATCATCACAATTACCAATGACTGACCTGTAACTAATGATGCTTCATTTTTTTTGCTATAAAGTTAAAAATATTTTTTTCAAAATCGAATGAGCAAAATCTATTGTTGGCTTGCCAGTGCTCTCATTGTTTAAGTGGGCACAATATTCGAATACAAGTCACAGTGCTCTTAATGGGGAGAAAAATAATATATTAGGTAGACATTGGCAGTCATATTTTTCCGTCGAGATTGTTCTTAGTCTCTGAAACTGGTAATGGTTCTTGTTGATTGTCTGTAGCTCCGTGCTACCAAGGAAGTTGTCTGCCTGAAATGTGTCCCAGAAACCTATCAGTTTCTAGTTTGTGAAGAAGCAGTTGACTTACCAAAATTCTGATAAAGCACAACAAAGTCACACAGCCTGGATGTTTGCTGCAGGAAGACACAATGGTCAGTGACCTGCACAGGCCTCAATAAAAGTCAACGGTGTTGTCATTGGATGCCAGTGAAGGGTAACTCACTTTCTGAAATTTTCGGGGTTTTTTTTGTGTTTTTCTTTCCACTAAAGGGTACAGGTGGGTGCATGAATTGTTTGTGCTATATCGCTTTGAATTGTAAAAAGCACACCGGCAGTGCAATTACAGATGTTGTCTTTCTGTAGTTGTGGATTATGCTTGGAGAGAGCATTTGAGGTATGCCATGACATCATCCTGGTTATTGTAGTTGTCGACCTCTCACAGTAGTGCTAGTGGGAACATTTTGAAGTGGGAAACTAAGAATATTATATGAGAAGCACATAAACAGATGTGCAGGGATTTTTTTGCTGGAGCATATTTGTGTTAATATGTGAAACAGGCCTTGTAACATCAATGCACTATACTCTGAACTTCTTTGCAGAGCAAACTTTAAAGCCTTTTTCCTTTTTATACAGTTTTTCAGGCCCAGAAAGCTCATACAGTTCTGGTGTCTCGCAGTCTCTGAACAATCCAGAGTTTGTGGAGGATCTGTCCCAGGTGCAGTTACTGCAGAATGAGTCCCCTCAGGCAGCAGACAGCAATGAGCAAAGAAGTGAGGAGGAGGTGAGTTTCAAAGCCATCTGTGTTCATCCTTGGATTGCTAAAGAACACAGTAGAAGCATTGTTTCTTCAGGCACAAGCAGTACTTTTTTTATTCGTCTGAGGAGAAAATTCACATTTCTTTGGAAATTAATTTGATCAAATTCAAGCTGTCTTTTTTTTTCCACTTAAGAGAATTTAATTAAAAATTTCAAAAAAAAGTGGACATAATATGAAATGAAAGTAAAACTAATGTGGAAAATTAAGGAGAACCAGACATTTATCCAACAATAATAACTAGTTGCATCTTTAACCAAGAATCCACGTAGCTTCATGCGAGCGTTATTAAATAAGTATAACATAAAGCTACATAAGAAGATATTGGGTCAGCTGACCAAAGGCTTAGTCGAAGAGAGAGATTTTAGGTAGTGTCTCAAAGGAGCAAAGTGAGGTGGGGATGAAATTCCAGAGATTATGGCTCAGATCTATCTCTCTTGCTTTCCACCACCATTCCATATTACCTAGTAACAATGCCATTTTTTGTAAGTTCTCATGTTCATATTTACATTATGGCTACTACCTGTCCTTTTTTACCTAACCCAAGTTATCATCTGTCAATTATGATTTTGCGCCATCATATGAACATTAGTGACTGGTAGATTTTGGGTATGGGAACCACGCTATTTGTTTGTCTTCCTTTGGTTACCTGGGTACACTGTGGTTGAGGGGAGCATTATCATTCTAGCTGTATTCAGCTAATTCAACACTAGCTAGGAATCAAGTAAACCTCCACTGTTTCATGCACTTAAGTATCATGAAAGGTCATTCGACCTGAAATGTTAACTCTGTTTTTCTCCACAGATGTTGCCTGACTTGCTGAGTATTCTCAACATTTTTGTTTTTATTTCAGCAGCCTTCTGAACTACTTGGCTCACTACTTTAATGTGAGGAACTAGTTTCTCTCCTAGGAATTGCTACTGGCTGAAGCATGTGTAGAACTAACATGTCTATTACTCAAGTGAGTTATTTGGGAGCTGGATAATATAACGAGCTGGGACCTCTGTTGAAATCCAACTCAGTCTGGTGGAATTAAAGCTTCCATTTCCCAGCTGTGAGCGTTAGAGAGTTCTAATAATTCAAATGGCAATGGCAATAATTCAAATAGTTTTCTAACATTTTCTTTTGTCAGAGAGGCCAAAGATGGTTTGATAGAAAAACACGTCACACTAACCCAATGAGATTGGCGCTGAGGTACATCTGCAATTCACTGTACATTAGGTGACCTATGAGTGTTCAATGCTTATACTTTGTGCCTGAAATGGGTATTGTTCTCTTCCCCAGTACTGATGTCCTTGATGTTGACAATCTCAAAATTTGTACCAAGAGTCACATTGATTCATTGTATGTTCAATTCAGCAAGAAAGAGCAAAGGTGAACATTTCAAATACAGGTATTGTACACTGTAAGCCTTTTGTTGTTCAGTACAGTGCACACCTTTGTGTTTGAAATCACATCGGTGACCTCATGGTTTTCACCCTTGTTATCTTTCTTTTATGTCTCAAGCCAAGATAATGTATTTTCTGCCTACCAACATTATTATGTGTAATATGATAGCCACCTCTGTGGTCAGAGTGAGATTGAGAAAATTTCAAAAACCATTTCTGAGACAGGTGCAAACATGAATCAATCACAACTTGGACTTTCCACAGGAAGTGAACCTCGTCCCTGTGGGGAGTAAACTGTAAATGTCTGTGGAACTAATTATACTTTGGTCACAGGTTGAGGTTTAAATATCAAAGCTATAAATATTTTTGGAATGCACCCACTGTCTAGCAAGATATTGAATATTGCAAAAAAAAATCCAATCTTTAATGACAGTGCTTTCAAATGTACCAGCTACATTCTGATGCTTTGTCCAATTATTATTCTCCTTATGCTAGTATAAACGATATGCAACTGAACGGTGGTGATGCCACAGCTAAGCTGAATACTGTCCTCCATTAATGTTCTCAGAATAGTTAATCAATAGCAATTAAGAATGGGAACTCTGGTTCTCTTGCATTCCTTCCTTCTGAGATTGCTGTGTTTCCTGTAGAAACTAGACTGAGGTCAGTTAACTCAGCACAGACTGGGAATTGAATTTGACATTCTCTGTATTCTATGACTTGCTACTAGACCAGGCGGTGTCTTTAGCAGAAGACTGTATCTATTGAAATGTTTCATCTGCTGTATAGTTTGCTCATAAAGTGAGATGAGCAATAAAGCTTTGTGAATGCAAACATTGAAAATGTTCATTCATAATAAAACATGTAATAAATAATTGACTCATAGCATGCCAGGTTGGTTTGGTTCTTTGCAGCTTCCATAATCTTTCTGTGGTCACAGATTTATGTGAAATAAGTTAAACTGCTGGTTTGAATGGAATAGCAAACTGGGTAAGTGAATGAAAAAATAGAGTTCTAGCTGGTGTAGAGTAAGTCTTATCCAAGGCACATATGGATTGGTTTGTTTTTTGACGGGTGAGAGTGTTGAGCTACATCTTGCAATGTGCCGTACAGTGTTTAGAGTTTTCATTGCCATGGAAGACGTCTTCTGTCGACATTCTTCAATCTCTTTGACATGGTAAACAGGCTTTCTTTGTACTGTTAAGCAGAAAACTGCCAAGAAAGGGGGCTGGCCTAAAGGAAGAAAAAGGAAAAAAGCAACCAAGGACAGCAATGCACCAAAAGCTCCACTGACTGGATATGTGAGATTCCTAAATGAACGTCGGGAGCAGCTTCGAGCACAACGGCCAGATGTTCCATTTTCTGAAATCACCAGAATGTTAGGAAATGAGTGGAGCAAACTGCCCGCAGATGATAAACAGGTACTGAGAGGCTGGACACTAGACAAAAAAAAACCCAAAGAATTGTGGATGTTGGAAGTCAGAAACAAAAACAGACATTGTTGGAAAAACTTAGCATGTCTGGCAGCATCTGTGGAGAGAGAACAGAGTTAACATTTCAGGTCCAGTGACCCAGTGAAGACAAATTTCCGAGTTACTGAAGTTGTGAAGAGGGGTCACTGAACCTGAAACATTAACTCTACTTTCTCTCCACAGATGCAGCCAGACATGTTGAGATTTTCCAGCAATTTCTGTTTCTGTTACTGAGAGGTTGGATTGAATAACAGTTATAATTAATTTTGGATGGCATTTAAACTCCCAGATTTGCAGATTTCCCTTTAATATGAGTGTAATCTTGTATAATTTCTTTGTAGTAGCAGAGGTTTAATTGACATGATCCACAGCTCTTGCATGAATTTGTTAAATGTATTCAAGAATTTTTTTTTTAATCAATATGTAAATATTCTACTGGAGAAGGAGCAAACTTGACCTTCTCTTGGGAAATAAGGCAGAGGAAGTGACTAAAGCGTTAGCAGGGGAACACTTTGGGACTATTAGTTTTAAAATAGTTATGGAAAAGGATAAGCCTTCCATAAAAGTTAAAGTTCTTCATTGGAATAAGACAAATTTTAATGGTACGAGACGAGAACTTTCAGAAGTTGATTGGTGTAGACTGTTCGCAGGTAAAGGGAGCACTGACAAGTGAGAGGCTTTCAAAACTGTGACAACGAGAGTTCAGAGGTATTATGTTCCTGTTAGAGTGAAAGGTAAGGCTGATAGGCGTAAGAACAATGGATGAATAAAGATATTGAGGTTCTAATCAAGAAAAAAAAAATCATAGATATAGACAACTGGGATCAAATGAATCTCTTGAAGAATCTAAACAGTGTAGGGGCATTCTTAAGAGGGAAATCCGGAAGGCAAAGAACAGATATGAGATAGCCTTAGCAGATAAGGTTAAAGATAATCCACAGAGATTCTACAAGTACATTTAGGAGTAACAGAGCAACTAGAGAGCAAGTAGGGCCCCTTTTAGATCAACGAGGTGTCTTTGTGTTGAACCTCCAGCTATGGGAGAGATATTAAATGAATATTTTGCATCAGTTTTTACTATGGAGAACAAAACGGAGGCTAGAGAACTCAGGGAAATAAATATTGATGTTTTGAAAATAGTTCATATTTCAGAAGAAGTAGTGCTGGAGCTCTTAGAAAACTTAAAGGTAGATAAATCTCCTGATCGAGTGTATCCCAGGACATTGTCGGAAATTATGGAGGAAATTGCAGGGCCCCTAGCAGAAATATTTGTGTTATCTATAAGTACGAGTGAGGTGCCGGAGGACTGGAGGGTGGCTAATATTGTGCCTTTATTTAAGAATGGCTGTAAGGAGAAGCCTGGAAACTGTAGATCTGTGACTCTGACATCGGTGGTATGTAAGTTGTGGAGGTGATTCTGAAAGATAGGATTTACATGTATTTGGAGAGGCAAGGCATGTTTAGGGATAGTCAGCATGGTTTTGTGTGAGGAAAATTGTGTCTCACAAACTTGATTTGAGTTTTTTAAGGAAGTAACCAAAAAGATTAATGAAGGCATAGCGCTAGATGTTTATTTGGACTTTGGTAAAGCCTTTGATAAGGTTTCGCATGGTAGTCTAATTAGTAAAGTTATATGACAAGCGATTCAGGATGAGCTTGCCAATTGGATACAAAATTGGCTTTATGGTAGGAGACAAGGCTGATGGTGGAGGGTTGTTTTTTGGATTGGAAGCCTGTGGCAGCGGTGTTCCACAGGGATGGTTTGAGGAGTGACAGATGGAGTTTAATTTTGATAAAGGCGAGATGTTACATTTTGGTAAAACAAACAAGGACAGGACTTCTACAAATAATGGAAAGACCCTGGGTAGTGCTGTAGAACAGAGAGACCTAAGGGTTCAGGTACGTAATTCTTTGAAGTTTGCATCACATGTAGACAGGGTGGCTTAGAAGACATTTAGCATGCTTGTCTTCATTGCTAAACCTTTGAGTATAGGAATTGGCACTACATGCCAACTGAGATTGTACAGGATGTTGGTAAGGCCTCTTCTGGAGTACTGTGTACAGTTCTGGTCGCTCAGTTATAGGAAGGATGTTATTAAACTGGAGAGGGTTCAGAAAAGATTTACTGTGATGTTGCTGGAGTGAAGGGTTTGAGTCATAAAAACAGGCTGGGACTTCTTTCACTAGATTGTAGAAGGTTGAGGGGTGACCTTATAGAGGTTTATAAAATCTTGATGGCCATAGATAAGGTGAATACCAAACGTCTCTTCCCTAAGGTGGGGGAGTTCAAGACTAGGAGGCATATTTTTAAGGTGAGAGGAGAACGATTTAAAAAAGGACATAAGGTGCAACTTTTTTACGCAGAGAGCTGTCAGTGTGTGGAATGAACTGCCAGAGGAAATGGTAGATGTAGGTACAGTTACAACGTTTAAAAGACATTGGGATAAGTACAAGAATGTGGAAGGTTTGGAGGGATGTGGGCCAAATGCAGGCAGGGAGACTTGGGTTTGGGGGGTAATGCCTGAAACGTTGACTGCTTCTTTCCTCCAGATGCTGCCTGGCCTGCTGCATTCTTCCAGCCTCCTGTTTGTCTACCTTGGATTCCAGCATTGGCAGTTTTTTTATCTCTAGCCGGGACTAGGTTCAGTTTGGGAACATGGTTGACATGGACTAGTTGGACCAAAGGGTCTGTTTCCATGCTGTATTACTGTATGAATCTGTGGGATAGGTGGTCTGAAGATGTCATCTGCTGCGAAACATGTGCTGTGCCCAGAGCCCAGGAAGTGGGGGTTGGTGCACATATAATCATTGGGGCCCAAGCACATTGACCATGTAGCAGCAGTGAAAACACATGGGTGCAGAGGGCATTTTTGCCCCCAAAATGCCCAGGAATATTAGGTTAAAAGGGTGCAGTAACTTAAACGGACAAAATCTCTGAAAAGCTGCTTCTCCAATCATAGGCTGGTTCTCTCCTGTGCTTCAGCCAGAGTTGATTGGTAGGGAGCCTAGCGGGGAAAGTGGTGGAACAACAGTGGCAGGAGTTTCTGGGGGTAATTCAGGAGACACAGGAAAAATTCATCCCAGGGAAGAAGAAATTTACTTAGGGGAGGACGAAGCAACCAGAACTGACAAGGGAAGACAGGGACAACATAAAAGCAAATGAAAAAGCAGACAATGTGGTGAAGATCAATGGGAGTCCTTTTAAAAACCAGCAGAGAACAACTAAAAAGCAGTAAGAGGTGAGAAGATGAAATATGAGGGTAAGTAATATACAAGAAAATTTAAAGTGTATTTTTTAGATCCATAAAACATAAGAGAGAGGCAAGAGTGGACATTGGACGTCTGGAAAATCAGATTGGAGAAGTAATAATGGGGAACAAAGAAATGGCAGAGGAACTGAATAGGTACTTTGCATCAGTCTTCACGGTGGAAGACTGTTCCCAATTCTAAAGAATGTGAAGGGAAGGCTTAAAGGTGACGGTGGGGAATAAGGGACCGGGAAACAGAAACACCATGCCAATGATTTATCTCCCTGGATCTGATATTCAAAATGTCTCTCGACTTGATTTCCCCAACATAGTGAATTATTATTGTTGTGAATCAGTCTAACGTTTATGCAGTTGAAGAGATCGGGTTGAGTTAACGTTTTCTCAAAACATACCTTTAATATGCCCTTGCCCATCCAGAACAAAAATTGAGGACCGTGAATAAAGAGCCGGAGGCTCACACTGGGGGACACCAGGAGGTTAGATAAATTAATTGATATGCTCCAGTTGAATGAGACCAAACTCCGGGTTTTGTAGTGCTTCTAAGCTGTGTGAATAAGTAGAAAGACAGGGGTTAGGCCGTCCTTTGTAGTGGTTGAAATTAAATGAAGATCTCCTTTTGGTAATTATTGATCTGTAGCGGGTCAAATGTTGCTACAAGGACACATTGTACCCCCAAGGTGGCCTGTCCACATACATTTAACAATAACGATGTTTATAGTAATGAAGTGATTGGGGAATTAATTTGGTTCATTATCATTCTTTGTTACAATCAAAATCCTGTAGAGTGAACCAGCTAGAGATTGTTACAATTGCAGTCTGTGCAGATATTCTTAATCACTAGGTGCCTGTGTGCATCCTGCAGTTGCTCTGTATAGTTGCTATCTGAGTGAATATTTGATCAGTTTGTGCTCTCTGTTTGGCACCAATCCTATAAATTCCAAGTGCATCCCATCCCTGTGACCCTTTGTGTTTCTAATCAGTCTTTTCTATCTATCCAGCATTATTTAGATGAAGCAGAGAGAGACAAAGAGCGTTACATGAAGGAGCTGGAGCAGTACCAACAGACTGAGGCTTATAAACGGTTCAGCCAGAAAGCAGATGACAAACGACACACAAAAGGACTTAGCCAAGGTAAAAGTAGGGAGGCTTGTTGTTCAATGGAATGTTGTCAGCAGTTTAATCACGGGTACAATTAGCTCCTGTAAAATGGAAATTCAGTTTTATTTCAACCTCTCTTTGTTGAATTTCCTTATGCCAGACCCCTCCGCATAGCAACCTGAAGGCATTTTTGCATGAAGCAAGAGAAAACAACTGTAGACACAAGTCTTCCTCAATTGGCTGCATTCCAAAATATAAAGATCAGGTTTGGAGATCCAACATCGTCTGTGTTCAGGAGAGAAGGCTAAAATTAACCAAAAAATATTGTATTCATGTTGTCTTCTGACTTAAACAAGAAACCAAACTGACATTAAAGTCAAGTATTATAAGTGGGTTGAGTCCTGTGAATGCTAACATACGTGGAATTTTTTTTATATCTTCCCTGTCCTTTAGATGAAGGATCCCGAACCAATAACTTTTCTGTTCCTGAGGTAGGATTGATAATTTATTATTTTTACATGTACAATGACAGAGAAATTATGAATATATTTATAAAAATACGTCTAGGAGATAGGATATGTCCTTAGTGAACTGAATAGAATCGTAGCATGATAACAGCACGGAGAGAGTCAGTTTGGTCTGTTATATCCGTGCCAGCTCTCTGCAAGAGTAATTTGTTGAGACCCACATTCTTGCCTTCTCCTTGTAGCCCTACAAATCTTTACTCTTCAAGTAATTATCCAATTCCGTTGAAGACCTCAAGTGAATGCCTCACTACACTCTCAGGCATTCATTTCCAGATCCTAACAGTTTGTTGCATAAAAAGTTGATCCCAATGCTGCAGATACATCTTTTGGTAAATCATTTTCAAATTGATGTCCTCTTGTTCTCAATCTTTATGCCAATGAAAATAATTTCTCCCTACCAACTCTGACCCTAATGATTTTGAACACCTCTATCAAATTTCTTCTTAGTCTCCTCTGCTGCTGAAGCACATCCATGTTTTTGTTATCTCCAAAATCGATGCTGCTGTGCTTTCCTGGGCTAGACCCACTTTCCACTCTCCACAGCCTTAAGCTCATCTGCATTACTGCATTACCATATTCTGACTTGCACAAAGTCCTGCTCTCTCATAAAAATTTTGCTTACTGACTAACATTGTTTAAGGGCCCACTGACATTTCAATCAAAAATTCTCATGTTTTTGCCGTCCCCGTTGTTTGTAATCTCTTCCAAAATTACAATTCTCCAAGAACTTTGCATTCTTCCAATTCCAGCTTCTTGCATCTGTCTCTTCCTGTACGTTAATTTAATGGTGCTCATTCACATTGGATTGTACTCTAGAAATTTCCACATGACTGGTGAGTATTTTAAAAAAAAATCCTTTCTAGTTCCCTGAGTCATGAACGGGTTATGATATGTTAACAGCACTATTCATTTAAGCATTTCCACACGTGAAGAATTGCTGGTGTGAAATAAATATTAGTTTCTGAAATCAGATGCAGTTACACTGCAATAATGCAAAGAAGAAAAAGGTATTCATTTGAATTGGCTCATGTGGTGTACTTGAAAACACACCTTGTCCCAAAAGCAAATGGGGACAGAGGAGGGATAGTGGTGTTATTATGGCTTCAGTTTTAATGTTGCCTTATTATTGTGGGAAAAAAAGAGAATTGTTAAAAGAAACTCTTCATGCTATATGTAGGTTGCAGAATCTGAGGGTATGGATTTGGAATTTTCTAGTAGAACACTCATAAACACATAGTGGTAACAACAGGCATACTGACTTAGATCATAGCTTCACAATGTGGGGATTGGAACCCCAGTGGGGTCATGAGCTGAAGTTTTGAGTTTGCAAGGCAGCAGTGGTCACCTTGGACATCCAACCGAGTTATAGCAAATGCGGCCCTGCTGGACATAGATTCCATCCACATTTCTACCCCCCCAAGCAGGTTTCTGCCTTGGACATACAGGTCTTCTCCTATCTTCACTCTCACGTTGCCCTCCTCCCCCTCTTCTCTCTCAGGCCTCACCGATATGGCATGACAAGCCTCCAAAAGGTCACAGAAACGTTTTGGAAGCACCGATGTACAATCCTTCCAAAAGCAGTTAGGTTTTAGTAAAGTATTACATTTCAGTTGCGTGCAGCAGAGGATGCTGCAGCTGTCTCAGCCATGATCCCAGCTGGTGGTTAAAGAACCACTGGGGAATGTAGGAGATTGAAATCGCATTGAGAAAAAAATAGGGAACTGTAGCCAAATTATAAAAGGGATTAAAAATGGACTTTGGAAGTTTGACAGGTAGTGACTTGTACAAATGACTTGTGAGAATAAAAATAGCTGACAAATTGATTCCATTGAATTTTCCTCAATTTAAAAGAAAATGTTTGTGCAGTGAATAAGAAGTAGGATCTGCTTTTCCTAAAATAATGTGCATAAGTTTTGAAAGAAGGCCCTATGGACTGAAAGGTTAGCTTTCACAAATTTGGAAATGACACTATTTCCACAGGAGGTTGTGCTATTTCCATCAAATAAGCAATAGGAATTACTTTTTGTTCATTATGATGACATCTTGAAATGATGTTCTGAACTGAATTTCATTGAATGTTGCTGTTTGCCAGAATTAATGCCGCAAAGGGAAACTGTATGATATTTGTCAGACAACAGAATGGAATGAAATGGATCCACTCATTTATCTCAAAGTTAGATCTGCAAGTTTTTGTTTCCCTGTAAGTTAGATCTGCAAGGTGTGTTTTCAACTAATCCACATGGGCCAATTCAAATGAATACTTTTTTCTTCTTTGCATTATTGCAGTGTAACTGCATCTGATTTAAGAAATTTGTACATGGCTAAGGATTGGTTTTATCAGTTAAGCATTAAGACAGTGTATCCTATGCAATTATGCATAGACCTAAACAGATTCACTGAAAAGTCATTTGTGTGGTATGATAGCTGATCATTGACCTTTTTTCTTCACTATATTACATAGTGCAAATATGATTTTCAGTGATGATACATATGTAGTTTTGACACCAGATTTAGTAATTACTATTTTGTCTCATAAAATTTAAGGACTCCTACACGGCTTCTGATAACCAACTTTGAAACTGGTTGAAATTTACTCAGGACTTGTGTGTCTGGTAGCTCCCTTGCATGCTCGGTATCTTTATATCCTCTGAGCAGTGAAGCCGTACAGTCAAGTGAAGCTTGTGCTTAGTTGCCTGCTGCTGCTGTAGCTGAGATCAGCTAAGAGACAACTAACTCAGGAATAAAAGTGTTTTTTAAATAGACAAGAATTACTTTTATGATCACTTTCAAATAGTTGCAGCTAGAAAGTGGATGTTCGCTAAGCTCCAACTCAGCTGAGCCTTTCATGATCAACCAGCCTACCCTCTGTAGCTAATTCATCAGACAGTACAAGTAGCACAGTTTCTTAAAGAAAGCAGAAAATTAACAAACAGTTAATGGGGTGAGGGTGAAAGGATTGTTCATATTTTAGTGGGGGCTTGTTCCCTCCAGTGATATACCTTTCCCCTCTCACTGCCTCCTTTAGAAGTCACTGTGCCTAATAACTTTGTCAGAAGAAGGAGGATATCTGTGAGATAGGAACGTGTTTGTAGTTGTTAGTCCATTGTATAAGCTTCTATTGGGCTGCACCCAGAAATAGTCTGTGCTGATTGTTTGTTTGCCGCCTCTCTATGTGACTTCTCTCCCTGACCACTTACATAGATCAAATACTCTCCATATGAATCATCAGTCCATGCCATCCTAGCTGAGGCAGCATTTGGGAATATGAACATGTGTTATAAAGTCATAGAGTCATACACTGTGGAAACAGGCCCCTTGTCCCAACTCATTCATGCCGAACAGGTTTCCCAAACTGAACTAGTCCCATTTGCCTGCATTTAGCCCATATCCCTCTAAACCTTTCCTATCTATGTACCTGTCCATATATCTTTTAAATGGCGTACTTGTACCCACCTCTACCACATCCTCGTTCCATATACACGTACCATATTAAAGCAATGTGACTGAATTGTGGCACCAAAGCCTTGGGAGTAGATTAACTAATGCAGCCTTTCATCCAGATTGATATTTAAATGTAAAAGTTTGTTAACGGAACTTGCTGTCTGGCCATTCTGTCAACTATCATTTTTGCTCTCTAACTGAATTACTGGAGGCAGAGTACAATAGAAAAATTACTTTGAGAGTGGAAGAGAATGCTTTAAAACCCACCAGAGTTCCTTTCTTCAGATGAGTCTGTATGATCCTTATCTTAGTCTGTAAATAGATTTTTGATTTATCTCCATTGTAAAACGGTGTGTTAATGGTCTTCAGGTTTTATAAACAGCCTGGTAATACAAAGTAAAATGTACCTTCATTGCAAGATGCAGTGAAAGAAAAGCAACCCCTGAAGGACAGCAGGGGTAAATATAGGGCTCATTGAAGATCTAATATAATTAATGCCACAGTGTTGCTGACTTGTGGGAGGGTGGCAAATTGGATGTCAAGGATTTCCTGAGCAGTATGCAACACACTCTTGCATACTTCCTGGAAGCCTGTTACTGAAAAACATGAACAGACTGTGGGAATAGACCGCCAGTCAGGCCTCCTATACCAGGACCAGTGGTGAGGGGAAGAGAAAGTAATTTGTATCAGAAAATGTGGCAAACCTCTTTACAAAAGTAATCTGGGATTTGTTCTCATGTATTTTCTGGAAAGCTGTTTAATTTGGTTTCTGTCAATGATGATATTGAATTGTTGGTAATGTGCAAAAGTGACAGTAGATTTTTCTGCGTGTGGAGAAAATGGATGATGATTCCTCTTTTGTTTTGATGATGATTTTGTTTTTACAAAAGCAGACTGAGCTGAAGGATCGATCTGTGTTGGATATTCCTATTTTCTCTGAGGAATTTTTAGACCACAGCAAAGGTAGGAAGTGCCAATGTAAATATTATAGTGCAAAGCATTTAATTGTGGGGAAAATAACATTTGAAGCTTTTCATAGAAATAAATCAAAGCTAAAATGTTGAATCTGCTCATTTAGCACTATTTATCTATATGAGGGAGCAAGTAGTTGTAATCACATTTACCTTACTTGTTACAGCATTCTTTCAGTTCCTTCCTATGCATCAACCTATCCAGTCTAACCTTATGGTTGATAGAGTCTGCTTCAACAATTAACCTAGAAAGTGAATTACACAGTCTCACAACTCTTTCTGTGCAAATGTTCCTCTGCTGTCGATTTAAAACAACTCATATTTAACCTTCCAAGTATTCCCTCTTTCTTGATACCTCGGCTGCAATTTTCATCGATCTACATTGTCTCATCTTACATAATTTTAAACAATTCCATTATATTAATGAGAAAAGATCAGATTTTTCAAGTTTCTCTTTACTTGCGTATTCCCTCTTTCTAGACAACATCTGAGATCATCTTAATTATACCCTCTTGAAAGTCTCAATGTCCTTCTCAATATTGCACACAGTACTCTAACTGAGGTGTTAAGATTTTATTTAGGCTTATCGTTATGTCGTGGCTTTTATATTCTATGCTTCTTGAATTAAATCATAGAACAAAATTAGCACTTTTGTTCTGTGCACCTGTATCTCTAAATCCCTCTATTCTTCCACATCACAAAGCCTATTAAATTCAATTGTAATTGCAATTATTTACTTTAATGCAGAGGAGGTCTACACGTTTTCCTTAGCTTCTTTCTTGTGTATTCTGCTTTGAACCCCAAATGTAAAATTTTGATTTTTTTCCAGCTCGAGAAAGGGAGCTCCGGCAGCTGCGAAAGTCCAATATAGAGTATGAAGAAAGAAATGCAGCCTTACAGAAGCATGTGGAAAGCATGAAAACAGCGGTCGAGAAGCTAGAGATTGATGTGATGCAAGAAAGAAACAGGAACGTTGTCCTTCAGCAGCACTTGGATACTCTTCGGCATGCACTGACATCAAGTTTTGCCACTGTACCATTGCCAGGTGCTTCAATCTTTGTACATTTAGAACATTACACTTTCAAAGTTGAAAGGTGAAAAAATTTCCAAGTCAAAAGTAGGAAAGAAATGTAACAAGCTACCTTCATGCCTCTTTAATGTTCCAGTTGCTATTGAGCAGTGTCATGATGACAGAGAAAAAGTGAGCAAGCTGGACCAATGCGCAATTTATATGTTCTGTGGAAAGAGCATAGTCCATTTATGTGGGTTCTCCATACTAACCTAATTGGTAGTTCAACCCCACTAGTTTACTGAGAATGTGCACTTCTGGAGAATTAACTTAATGCCACAGTACTATGTCTCATTGAAGACAATTAAAATTTTGGCAAAGTGAGGAATCTGATCTCATGATTTAATTGTGTTACAGTACTGAATCAAAAAGACCAGCAAGTCTGCAAGGTCTGTCTCTCTGAAGCTAAGACACTAACTTTGGTACTATTGTTGGTCTTTATGATCCTGTGGAAGTGAGGGACAAGAAAATCAGGCAGGTTGTTGCTCCAGATTAATAACCAAATATTCCTGCTTCAAATTGTTATGGATATATGGCTCGAGTGAAGGCAAAAACAGGCACATTTGTCTGGGGTTTTGCATTTAGAATAGTTACCCTGGCACAATATCAGAATATTGCCACTGACCATGGAAGCAACACAATTGGAGTAAATACCTTCAGAGTAAGAAAGAGAAAACGGGAAACACAAAATATGGTGCTTGTTAACAAAACGTACCTTAGGATATTGTTTATTGTCATACCGTAATCTTCTTTTCATAAATTAGAAATATCCATTGAAACAATACTATAAGATTCCAAGGCAGCTTTACTAGAATTACACTGAAACCAAGACCTGGTTTTAGTTCAAGGATTCTTTACACTTTGAAAGTCGCAAGAGTAATTCAACTTCAGCGTTGCTCTGGGAATGGGATGTTCTCTATCGAGTGTCTGTAAACATGCCAAAATTCCACAAGCTGATAACCTGATCTTATGGGAGTTTCATATTGAAAGTTTAAAATGAATATTGAGTATAATTACTGACAGTAGATTGCTGCCATATCAGACTAAATTTTGTTAACAAGGGGCAGCAGGTGTCTAACAAAGAATCTTGCTGCTGAGGACAATGTTCTAACAAATGGTGAAGAAGAATCAGTATATATATTTTGCTGTAGAGCACAAAGTGATGCACTAGGCTTTTGTCTGTTATTACTTAACAGCAGATACTTAATTTTGGCAAGACTAAGATAAGATAGTAGAAGGAACAGAATGGTGAGATACTTCATACCGTTTCCCTGTACCTTTCAGCCGCCAAATCGGGAACTATTTTCAAAAGAATTATAGAACTTAAAGGTTTTATATTTTGTTTCATATTTATGATTGATAAATGTAATTACAAATCTCTTTAGTTCAGTGTACTATCCTCCTCCTAAAACCATACCTTATAATGACTTAAAGGGATATTTTAATTTTCCAATTTTCTCCTGTCCTGAAGCCATGATTACAGTTAGTACCTCAAGTTCCAGAAGTGAAGCTTAAAGTGAATGGCGATATCTTCTTCGAATTGGTTATTCATGTGCAATGATTTTTCTGCCGGGAATAATGGATTCTAATCAGGCTGGTCAATACATTTTATTTGATTTTATTTGTTTACTAGTCCAACAGTTCTCTCCCATAACTCTGGTTGTTCCCCCATTATACGTATTTTTAAGCAAACCATTCAGACATATTATGACATACCTCCTAGCAAATTAAACTTCAACCCGAGACCTTCTGGCCCAGGGATAGAAACATTACTGCAAAATCCCCTTGGTTCCTCCTTTATATATAAATTAATCAATCAGCAACCATCACATTTTTCCTTTCTAATCTTAATTACTTGTTATATTAATATCAATCAGCAGGGAACAGGATGTTGAGTGGTTTGACTTGATCTGCATGGTTATATATTCTACGTCAAAGCTCACCTAAAAAGAAGGACCATCTGGGGGAGATACCATAGGGTATTCCAGAGGGATGTGATGCTTTCAGGGGAATGAATGCAGACATAAGTGACAAAAGAATGACACTAGCCTGTTTCTGATACTATTGTTATCCAATAATTGGAAGTTTTCTTATTTTTTTGCAGGCTCTGGGGAGACACCCACCCTGGAAACCATTGATTCCTACATGAGGAAATTACACAGTATTATTCTATCCAACCCTCAAAATAATGAGAATCTCATTGCCACAGTGCGTGACTTAGTAAGCCGACTTGACAGGTGAGGAAGCAGTATCCATTTTCAAAGACTACTCCGTGCTAACCCTTCGGCGTGCTGTGTGAGAGTATCAGTAGCCAGTGGGAAATCTCTATGTTTAATGATTAATTTGAACCTTATTTGGGCATTCAAAACTATCCATGTTTGCATTTACTGCTCTTCCAGTGATTATTGGCTGGACTCAGTGTAGTGCAATCAGAATTATGTTACAGATACAACATGGATTGGGCACAACCCAGTGGATCAGTGGTTAAAACGGCTGCCTCACAGCACCAGGGACTTGGGTTTGATTCCAGCCTTGGGTGACTGTCTGTGTAGAGTTTGCTGGGTACTCTGGTTTCCTCCTACAGTTCACTGATGTGCAAGTTAGCTGGATTGGCCATGCTAAATTGCCCCACAGTATCCAAGGACGTGCAGGCTAGGTGGGTCAGCCATGGTAAATGCGGGGTTACAGGGTGGGGTGTGGGCCTGGGTGGGATACTCTTTGAAGTGTCAGTGGAGACTTGATGGGCCAATTGGCCTCTTTCTGCACTGTGGGGAGTCTATGACTCTATCGATGCCACAAAAATATTGTCAGTACAACATGCATGATGGATTAATGGCAGAAAGCAAGGAAACCAAATGTAAAATGACTGGCAATCTCTGGCTTGTGCGATGTCATAATAGGTCAAAATCGAGAGACTGCCTCCCTGTAGCACTCTAGGTTTACCTACATCATGTTAACTGCAATGGTTCAAGAAGATGGGCCACCACCACAGTGTGGATCGCAATTACGGATAAGCAATAAATATCGGCCTAGCCAGAAACACCCCACATCCTATGAACGAATGAGAAGACAATAATTCTTTATAGAATTGAGAACAAAAGTGAACTTTAAAGTGGAGTTTTGCAGGATAATTTTGAAGCACAAGCCTAGCATGGCTGATGTCTGCTGATCCTTTTGTTAATGCATTTATTGAACCCATGAGAGTATATATAAATGATTTGGATGAAAATGTCTGATCTGATTAGCAAGTTTGCAGATGACATGAAAATTGGTGGAGTTGTGAATAGTGAGGAAGGATGTCAAAGGATGCAGCAGGATAGAGATCAGCTGGAAAGTCGGGCGGAGAAATGGCAGATGAGTTTAATATGGACATATGTGAAGTTATGCATTTTAGGAGGTCAAATGCAAGAGAAAAGTACACTGGACCCTTAGGAGCACTGATGTAGAGAGGAATGTTGGGCCCCAAGTCCATAGCTCCCTAAAAGTGGTGGAATAACTTCACAGAGGCCGGTATCCCATCTCCACTTGATCAGTTCCTTGACTTTAGAATTGCCTCATACAGAATCACGTACCAGAGTGTCAGTGTCTTTGACACTCCCCTCTTTTTATATGTCAGCCAGGACTCCCTGATTGGATCGGATTAACAGTTCCAATCAGGGAACTCATATTCTGAGGTCCAGCTGGCTGACGTTACACTTACTACAGTGGCAACACATGTGGATAAGGTGGTAAAGAAAGCAAACAGCATGCTTGCCTTCCTCAGTCAGAGCATTGAGTACAAAAGTTGACAAGTCATGTTGCAACTGTATAAGACTTTGGTCAGGCTACGTTTGAAGTACTGTGCTCAGTTCTAGTTGCCGAACTATAGGAAGGATTTGGAGGCTTGGACAGGGTGCCGAAGAAGTTCACCAAGATGTTGTTTGGATTGGAGTGCATGAGCTATAACGGGAGGTTGGACAAACTTGGATTATTTCGGAGTGTCGGAGGCTGAGGGTTGACCAAATAGAAGTATATATAATTATGAGAGGCATGAGTAGGGTGGATAGTCGGAGTCTCTTTCCTAGGGTGGAATGTCAAATACTAGGGGGCATAGGTTTGAGGCGATGAGAATGTTTAAAGGAGATGTGCAAGGAAAGTTTCTTAGACAGAGGGTGGTTGGTACCTGCAACATACTACAAGGATGGCAGTAGAAGCAGATATGATAGCAAAGTTTAAGAGACATTTAGGCAGAGAATAGAAGGATCTGGACTATGTGCAAGCAGATGAGATTAGTTTAGAATAGCATCATGGTCAGCACAGACACATTTGGCCAAAAGGCCTGTTCCTGTGCTGCACTGTTCTATGTTCGATGAGAACTTCAAAAATGCACAAAGTTTCTGGATGAGTTTTAAATGACTGACACCTATGGGATTTGACCCCTACAAGAAGTTGATTCCATCATGAGGTTGGTGGGTAGGGTGGTTGTAATAGAAATGGAGAAAATTGCTTGGTGGTAAGGAGAAGTCATTGCTAATGAACTCAAAGCACAGCAACATAGAATTGTTTTTGAATTTAACATCTGTTTGTTTTTAAGAATGTTGCAACATAGGGGCTGAAACCAGATGCGAAGGGGAAAAATGTTGGATGATTAGCCAGGAAAGCTTTGACATCAGTGTTCCAATTCTGAAGAGATGACAAAAGCTTTGTCAGTTTATAATTCTTTAATGGAACAGGATTTTTAAATTTAATTTTGTTTTACCCTTTCCTTTTACTGCCACATCCAGTTGAAATTATGATCGATTCTGAGGGCATCAGCATCTGTTTACACAGCTCGAGCAGTCGGAAATGGAAGATGCCACTTAGACTTGCAAAGGGAATGAAATGGCAGCTACTGTCTGAGGCCTTGGAGTTCAGCTTGCTCTGGAGAAGAACTGTTCCCAGCCACAGGTCTTCTTTCATTTCTAATGTGCTGAAAGTCTGCCAACCTATAGGGGATTGTTGTGTTGCCCCTTGTTCTCTGGAAGTTTGATCTCTTCTCATTCCATCAGTGAGTGACTAAATGGATGACTAAAGCCAAATGTTCCTATATCATTTGTGTGAAACCTCTTGTGGCATTGAAGGCTTTGGGTTCTTACTCATCAAATTCATCCATTGAATAGCTTTTTAAAAACTAAATAGATTCTTTGTTTTCCTTTTCTACCTTGAAAATGGCAACATGTCCTGCACATAGAAACAAGCTGCTAGATGAATCTGATTTTAATGATTTTGGTTGATGGTTTTCTGAAATCCTGAATGAGTTAACTAAACCATAACTGTTCTTGTAAAAAAAAAAGTCAAGAATTCCTGTGTTTGAATTGGCTAATGTAAAAGCAAGTTAGACAGAATAGGGAATTCCCACATTCAGTCCCTGGCCTGTGCTGGCTTCCTTGATCTCAACTAGTTAATGGTGCTGCAATTGGCCATAACCACTCTAAATGAAGTGGAGGTGGGGAAGGTTGTCCAGAATTACCATTCTCTATTGCTATCTAGTCATTTCTGCTTGAAAGTACATATTTGACAAAGGAAATAATCAGCTTTGACATGCCCCTCAATGAGAGAGGGACTGTACATGGTACATGGAAGTACACGGTTGGTGAAGACTGAATCTAACTCATCAGAATCTAACATGCAATAGTTTGCCAAAGCATACTGTATAAGCTGAAATATGAAAAATCAAAGCAAGAACCTGATAATAGAGTATCTGTGGTACCATACTTCAGCAGCGTCTTCAAATGAGGAGAGAAAACTGAAAACATCTTGCATTACTTGGCATCGGACTGGTAGAAATTACTTTGTATTGGTATCTAAATCAAGGATTCCAATTAAATGGCCCAGAGGACACATTCATTTTGTGGTGCTTTCGACACATTATTGTTGAGACTGGAACATAACCCCAGAGAATATATTCCTAGACTTGTCTGTTGTTTCATATGAGGCTTGTTTCTTTTTAATGTTTTCTTGGGAGGCGCGGGTGGGAGCTGTCATTTAGGAATTGAAGTCTATTGCATCTATTGAAATTGAGACTGATAGTCTAATCTGGGTTTGTTGAAGGGAAGGGTTTAAATAATTGCAGTGAGGCTGTTTGGGTTGTGCTCAAGAATTTGAATCAAAGCCAACAGAGGGTACTGTTTCCTTGGATGGATCCGGTTTACATAGCACCATTGAGTCGGATGGATTTCTCAGCTTGTGTCTATTCTCAGATTCTGCAGCCTGATCTAAGGTATGATCTAACCAGTGTATGTGACTGATTAACTGACTGCATAATAGAATGTCTTTGAATATTTAGGAGAATGCACCTCAGGCACAAGTTTTAACCTCAAAGAACAGAAGTCATCCTCATCCATGAACTGGGCAGAACATGTCATGTTCCTAAGTGCTTTCTATTGATCTCCTCCATTAGAAAAATACGCAATAATATCGGTCAAGTAGAATTGCACGTCTGTTATACAGCCCCCTCATTTTTACAACAAGGAGTGAAACATTGAAACAAGCTCAGTGCACTTGCATTGGTGTCCAGGTGGCCTCCAGAAACTGGCACTCTTGGCTGATTTTAAGATACTCCAATTGGTCATCAGGGAAAATTAGATTGGATTCTCATTTCCTCATCACTATCCAGCAACATGTACAAGAAGAATTTCTGCTAAATGAAGGTATCGTTGAACTTTGTCCCCTAGTTTAATAGTCCTCTGATGCTCATTATGTATACTTTCATATGAAGCACATATTTTTGATTGTCACCACTCCCTATTGAATTATATTCCTAGCATGAGTCATTGCTTAAGTAAATGAGAACAAAAACTCCTAGCATAAGATTTTCTATCAGCTTTACTGGTGCCTAAAATTCTGAAGTGTTCCCCATCTAATATTTCACCCTTGTTTAAACACAAACACGTGCCGAAACAAAACATAACGCTCCTCTTCTGAAATTCTGTCCTCCAATGCATATGTGTTTGAGAGTGCACTGGAGTACACCAAATGAGAAGAATAAGTTTGTCAACTCTCAGAATTTCTCCAAGAATTTCTGATCTTGCTTTGCAAATTGATCTATCTTTTCTTGTTTAGAGACTCTTTAATCTTCAGAATTCTGGAGTTTGTATTTTGTTTGAATATAGATGAAATCGTAACCTTAAAAAACATACAAACCTTTTAAGGGTCAAACCACAAAATTTCCATTTGTAGAAACACTGTGATCTCGTACTGTTTTGATAAACTGTCTCTTGAAGGTTATTAGGGAGCACAGCCTGATCTAAGCCACTGCCAGTAGACATGATAATGATAAAGAGAATAGTCCAGAATGTTCTGCAACTGTGCAGATGCTCTTTCAAACTGTTAACTGATTGAACAATTTATGCACAAAGAGTGCATTTTGAAGGAGTTACAGTGTAACTGCAGTTAAAAATGAAAACTATTGAATATTTATGAAAGTTAATCACTCTTATGTATGTGTTTTTAAAAACGTCCATGTCACTAAAGGACAAGGTATGGTCACAATAAATACTTTTTGATTTTGCTTTTAGGAGTCTGGATAATTTTAATAATTCTCCCACGAGAGAGAATTGATGATAGACATATCTGTCCTTATGCAAAGTAACCATTTGAGATCGTTTCAGGCCAAGTAGCTGAGAGGCTAGCCTACATTTTGTTCTTTTTTAAAGAAATTGCTGCTTGTTTCCATAGAAATTGTAAGTAATTTTAGGGTGAGTTTATCTCTGCTGGTAAGTACGTAGATCAGGAAAACCCCAGGTTTTGATTGGGTTCTGTTCAGTTTTACTTCTATGTATGTGGGCTATCAGAGAATCAAAGTTCCTTTGTTGATCACTTTGCAGTGATACCTACTGAAAAGCAGGTTTGTGCGGATAGAAGCAGCCTCAGTTATGACCAATAGTTAACAGTTCAATGATCTGTCAGAATTTGTTGACTATGCTAACACAGAAAGAATGGCAACTGTGCTCAGCACCAGACGAATCCATGAAACACACCACAGTGACAATTCCATCCCTTGCACAGTAAAGGGAAAGCCCAAGGAAAACTTCAAATCATGCTTTCCATTTCAACTATAGCAAGAATGTCATAAGAAATAGGAGCAGAATTACGCCATTTGACTCAGCTCTACCATTCAATACGATCGTGACTTTGTGCATTAATATTTTCGTCCCAACGGTCCCTAATTCTTGATTCCCTTGCCAATCACAAAAAACTGTCTATCTGGATTAAAACAGTAGAATTGAGCAAATAATATAACTGTAATTTTTTTTTATTCACTCAGGATTTACTTTCATAGGAGAAACACAGATAATTTCAACTGGCATTTTGTTTTTGTCACTCAGTTCTTAATGGTACTATCCTATTGATTGAGCCTCCCTTAACCTTTTGGATGCAGTTCTAATGATAAGGAAACTGGAAATATTCATGTGGAAACTGCCAGAAGACTCCATTTTTACCGCTGCCACATTGTTCTGTACAGAGCTTTACTGATGTATTTGAAATGCATTTTATACCTTCAGTGACTTCTCCCAGGCTACTAGAGCACCCAATGTCCAAAAGGAACAACAATTAGTTTACACAAGAGCAACATTCACAATGAGATCCAGGCATTTCTACAGTGTTAGTCACTCAGTCTAAATCAACAGCGTCCTGTGACTACCATGTGAAAGCAGCTCCAGTCTGGTTCACAGATCTCCCTTTCATTATAAATGGGGTCTAAGTATAAGTGGTTATTTTTAATGCTGGACTGAAACTATTATTTTTTTCTTTAGCCAGTTTTCTTTATCTGAGTTTATTCTGCATCTATTTTCTCTAGTCCACTGCTGTGCAATTGCATTGAGCAGCTACTGTGACGTGAAATAATTGCTACTGCTATTCTGCTGTAACTTTGGAGGCAGAATGATGATCTGAGTCCAATGCATAGAAGCCACTCCTTGGATTCTGCCTTGCCCACTTAACCAGTCTCACAGGTATTACAGTTCTTAACATTTGCCTTAAACCGCTTCACTTAATTTTCAAAGTTCTAAAATTAACAATTATACTAGTTTCTTCTTTCCATTGCTTTGATTTATTCTGTCTCCACTGTGTTTCCTTTATCCTTCTTAAATGCTGAATGCAGTGCTGTGCATTCTTATGTAGTTGAGTTAAAACTTCTCCAGCCAATGATTTGCTTTCTAGTCAATCACCTGCAGTTTTTAATTGGCACGTCTTTCTTTCTTAATATTGTATTTATTCAGCTGCTGCGTTATATCCCTGGCCAAACCCTACAGTGTCAGTCTGGGGCTCAGTAATACTGTTGCTTTGTCATATTGTAAGAGGAGGATGTTTCTCTTGTTTTTGTAAACTCTGGACATGATAATCTTCTAGCTACAGAAATTGCTGGAAAAGCTCAGCAGATCTGGCAGCATCTGTGGAGAGAAATCAGAGTTAACATTTCAGGTCGAGTGACCCTTCCATCAGCAGGTCCGAGGAAGGGTCACTCGACCTGAAATGTTAACTCTGATTTCTCTCCA
>NC_063367.1:18400442-18429227 GCF_021869965.1 Rhincodon typus | reverse complement strand
CTGCTGAGCTTTTCCAGCAATTTTTGTTTTTGTTTCTGATTCACAACATCCACAGTTCTTTCAGTTTTTATTTTATAATCTTCTATCCATTATAGTCGAGTTAATTTTGTTAAAGAAATGGTTTGTAACAGATACTGGCATTGAAAACACTTTCCTGCAGGAATTTTGATAGGATAGAAATTACAGCACAGAAGGTGGCCTTCATATTCATGTTAGGTCATTAACTAAAGTTCACTTAATTTCATTTTCTTGTTACATCCTTCTATAATTATCTTTTTCAAATACATTTCCAGGTTTCATTCAAATGCTATTACAATTTCTGCCTGAAAAACTACTTGTAGTAAAAACATTCAATATTCTAACTGCAAAAAAGATTTCCTGCTGTGCCGTATGTCTATCCACTGGTAATCCTGAATTATGCTGTCTTGTTAACAATTATACAAGCTAAGCATTGATGAAGAGAGAGACATGCTGTCAAAAACTTTTCATCCTGCTCTCATCAGCACAAAAACAAGAATGCCAAATTTCAAGCTGTCACTACAGTTTATGCTACAGGAGAAAAGGGTACTGATTTGTTGGCAAGTCAACTCTGGTTGAAGCATTGCCATGGAGAAAGCAACAGGGATCTGTAGTTTACCCAAGCTTCTGGGTAATTCTAGAAAGGCCACAAGTTTTGAACAATTAATTGAAAAAAAACCTTGTATTATTCATAATTCTGCAAATTTCTAGTCAACTCTTTTTAATCCCTATTGTACTGGATTGGAGGGAGAGGAAGGGGTTAAATGTTTTTTAAAATCTTTTTTTAAATGTTTCTTCCAAACATTAATCTTTCTGATGTGGTAGCATTCTAGTTGGTCTTAGTTATATCCTTCCATGGTACTAATATCCTTCCTTTAATGGGTAGAGTAATTAAACTTGGAAAAATATTTTGAAATATACCAGGGAGCTGGAAAGAAAAGGAACAGGTTTAGGTTGTGAAAGACAATTTAGACCAGATGGCAGGAAGTATTTCTTTACTAACAGCTGGACTGCTTTAAAAGCAGCTGTTTAATGTGAAGATGGTGGGGTTGGTAATGTGGAAACATGAGATCAAATGAGCTAATGGGCCCTCTGAACCTGAACCCAACTCACAATTCTTCCAACAAAAACAGAAATTGCTGGAAAAACTCAGCAGATCTGGCAGCATCTGTGGAGAGAAATCAGAGTTAACATTTTGGGTCCAGTAGCCCTTCTTTAGAATTTGCTGTACCCGAAACGTTAACTCTGATTTCTCTTCACTGATGCCACCAGACCTGCTGAGATTTTCCGACAATTTCTGTTTTTATTTCTGACTTCAAGCATCTGCAGTTCTTTCGGTTTTTCGCAATTCTTCCAAGTATGTTTATGTGACTACTTTTATTTTGAAACAATCCCTTCTTATTCTAACTCATTTCTCTAGAATTCTCCTGCATTCTGAGTAAGTAAAATCAATACCTTAGGAATTTTATTTGACCAACTAGACTAAGAAAGAAACAACTTATTTATATAGCACCTTTCATGTCCCAAAGTGTTTTACAGCCAATGAAGTACTTTTGAAATGTAGGCACTGCTGAACTACATAAAATGTGGCAGCCAATTTATAGACAGCAAGGTCGAATAACAATATGACAATGGTCAGATAATATATTATTGTGTATTAAATATCAGCCAGGACACAACAGTATAATTTCATGTAATTTCTTACATTTACACGAAAAGGTACAAGATGATGCCTCTGCTTTGTAACAGCACGTTCGTCAAACTGCACAGCATTGTCAGTCTAGATTTTGTTTTTAAGTCTCTGATGTGACTTGAACTCTCAACTTTCTGATTTAGAGACAAGAGTGCTGTCCTAGAGCTGACTTGTGTGTCCTGCCTGGCCTGTGTGTAGAACATAGAACATTACAGCGCAGTACAGGCCCTTCGGCGCTCGATGTTGCGCCGACCTGTGAAACCAATCTGAAGCCCATCGAACCTCAACTATTCCATTATCATCCATATGTTTATCCAATGACCATTTAAATGCCCTTAAAGTTGGCGAGTCTACTACTTTTGCAGGCAGGGCATTCCACACCTGAGTAAAGAACCTACCTCTGACATCTGTCCTATATCTATCACCCCTCAATTTAAAGCTATGTCCCCTCATGCTAGTTACCACCATCCGAGGAAAAAGGCTCCCACTGTCCACCCTATCTAATCCTCTGATCATCTTGTATGTCTCTATTAAGTCACCTCTTAACCTTCTTCTCTCTAACGAAAACAGCCTCAAGTCCCTCAGCCTTTCCTCACAAGACCTTCCCTCCATACCAGGCAACATCCTGGTAAATCTCCTCTGCACCCTTTCCAATGCTTCCACATCCTTCCTATAATGCTGTGACCAGAACTGTACGCAATACTCCCAAGTGCGGCCGCACCAGAGTTTTGTACAGCTGCAACATGACCTCATGGCAAATGTGTGTATGACCATAAGGTGTATGAGCAGAAGTGGGCCATTTGGTCCTTCACATGCACTCCACCATTCAATGAGATCAAGGCTGATCTGATCATTCTCAACTCCAGTTAGATGATTCTCAACTCCAGTTGGGTCAGCAACTGAAATGAGCATTAGTGCTATTTGTTGGTTTGGATAGGTACTAGAAGTTGACAGGGAAAATGTCTGTCAAACATAAAAAGTTGTATTTACACCTAATTTTGAGGTCTGCTCTATCTTTTTCTTGTGTCCTATTATGCAGTGCTCAAGAATCTAAACTCCCACAATGTCATGTGTATATGCATAGTTAGGATGCTGGAGATTTTGAGGGAGTGGAATTTCTGCACCTTTACGTACCAATGTCAGGTGCTGATTCATTGGTATAACTAGTCAATAGCTATGCAGTTATATGTTAGAGTACTAAGAGCACAACTTAAAAATGTCAACAGTTTTCTGTTACATAGAACAGCCAGGATACCAAGATCTTGAAGTAATCGTTGGGTTTCCCCTGCCACCACTGTCTATCAATTGGCTTAGGACAATATTTGGTTTCATAAACCCTTCAGAAAAGCAAGCTACTGCCAGGAGTGAAGAGAATTAGAAAAACATTCATTAGTTAGCTCAACAATACAGTGATAGTCACTGCACTTTTCCCATCTGTTTCTCTTTGAATTACTGATCTAAATTTGTATTAATTTCTAGCTTTATATTCAGCCACTGAGCAGGAGATGTGATTATTTGTATCCCCAGGGATGCTGTGCTGTGGTTGTCTTCTGTATTTAAAACACAAAACAAAACAAATCTGTTCCTCTTCTATGTTCCACAAAGTAAAGGATGCTGGATTACAGAAATTGCCTTTATGTTGACCTAAATACATCTGAAGTGAAACAAGCTTGTATGAAACCACAGATTGTGGGAAGTATGCTTTGTTTTTTTTGGTTTACCATATACTTTTGTGTGTTGGCAGTGTGCAGCTTTGTTTAGCGGTCTTGTTCTGTTTGTATATTATTTGTTTTCCGACCAATTGTTTCTTCCCTTTTTTCTCAATCTGATTTTGTTCCAATCTTGGAGGATTGTCTTATAGTTTAGAGACCAGTAGCCTTCAGGTAGGTCTCCTGAGTACCTTCTCTCTTGAATCTAAAGTATGATGTGTAGGTGCCAGTGTTGGACTGGGTGGACAAGGTCAGAAGTCACTTTACCTGATGAAGGGGCTGCGATCCGAAAGCTTGTGATTTCAAATAAACCTATTGGACTATAACATGGTGTCATGTAACTTTGAATCTAAAGTAGGTAATGGTAAGCTGCTTGACTAAATTTAGAGCCCAGCCTGATCCTGTACTTCTCTAAACTCCAGATGCAACAAAGGAACAGCATGGTGGAGTGAGACTTGGTTTAATGATCAGAATGAGAGAGCTGGGCATGCTGCCCATTGCCTAACCCATAGATGGTAATGGTCTGAGGTTGGCTTTCTAAAAAATTTGTTTATGGGATGGGGGTGTCACTGGCTATGTCATGTTTATTGGTCATCCCTAGATGCCCTGAAGAAGGTGATGGTGAGTCCCTGCAGTTTGGGGTGTAGAGGCACCCACAGCACTGCTAGGAAGGGAGTTCCAGAATTTTGACTCAGTAACAATGATGTAGGAATGACTTTGCCATTCCAGGTCAGAATGGTGTATAACTTGGAAGGGAACTTTCAGAAGGTGTGTTCTCTGACTATGCAAAACTAACTAGTCAAACTTACCACTCTGTATCATTCAGTGTCTTAATATCTCCCTTAGCCGAAGCATCTAGAGCTAGAGATCACGGTTTCAGCATAAGGAGCTGAACTTCAAGAACTGGTATGAAGAGAAGTGACTTTGTTCAGAGGGATGTGAGGCATTGGAATTTTCTATCATAGACGTTTGTGGATGCTCAATTGAATCTGAGTGTATGCAAGGCTGAGATCAATCATTTTTTTAACAGAGGAATGGAACAGAGGAATATGGATGATAGGAAAGTGAAGTTAAGGTAGATGATCAGCCATGATCATGATAAGCAAAGGAGCGAAGTCAAGAGGAATATGGCTTACACCTGCTCCTTTACCTTTTATTCTTATGACCTATCCACTGAATATGCAATATGAAACAAGACATTCGTGTGTTTAAGTCATGTCACTGATCGTATCTGTCATTGTATCAGAAACTGCCTATATTAAGGCTGCAATGATAGAATGGCAGCAAAACTTAATGTAAAGCAATCACCTGCAACAAAATTGCTAAACTTGGTTAGGCATTCTGCACAGGATTTATTTTCCTTTGGATCCTGGCCTTCACCATTCCTGCATGACTGAAATATTCATGATGGTTAGGTAATTACCACTGCCTCGAACCTGTATTCAGCACCTTTTTCCCACATATGGGCTTAGTGCCCAACTGGGTTTGTTCATCTAACCAATGAAGTACAAAATTACCACACTGCTGATTGGTGCTGAGTTAGCTAATGCCAACCAGGAGCTGATGATGGTTGTACAGTTGACCTCAGTATTTTAGTTGTAACTTGTACATTACAACTGTGACTACATTTCAAAGTACTTATTTGGTTGGAAAGCACTTTAGGACTACTAAACACAAATCTGTCTACCTGTCTTCTTGTCTTTCGTTCTGTCTTTTGATCCTTTCTTTCTCGGCCGCTCGGGGTTCATGAGTATCTAGGATTCCTGCTTCTAAATGTCTCCCGTCCCCCCCACTCCAGTGGGACTGTCTGGCATTCTCACATTCCAATCACTTAATTTGAACTATCAACTTTCTATCCCAGCCCTCACCCCCCCCCCCCCCCACCCCAACTATTGTACAAATGGTGCCCTCACCACAATTCAGCTCTGATAAAGTCATCTAGACTCAATGATAGCTTGCTTCCTCTCCTTGGAAGCTGCCTGACCTGCTGTGATCTCCACATTTTGTTTTCAGTACAGATTCCAGCATCTGCAGTAATTTGCTCCTCCTTCCTGCTTCTAACTGTTGTCTAATGGCTTTGGTGACAGTTGTCTTTGGATAAGGTGAAAATAGGAACTGGTTCTGCTGTGAAGCTTTCCAAAGACAAATAGCTTATTGATGCTCTCCATCCAGGCTTTGCCTTTTTTTGATCAGATGGGAGCAGATTGTACTCATGGAACCTCTACTTATTATTAATTTACGATTTCCTGAAAGGAAGGAAGAAAACTAGAAGTTTCTTCAAAAAAAGAAAGTCTTCAATTAATCTAATCAAAAAATTGCAGCCGAAACCTTAGCTTTGATGGATTGCCAGCAGGTTTTGAGTGAATATGTGTGGAGAATGTGGAGGTGGCTCCTACCCACAGAGCCTCAGGATCCACGGAGGAACAGCTGTCCTACATTTGATGCAGTTACAGAATGTTCAGAAAACAGAATTTTGACAGAACAAAAGGAATTTTTTAATGTTTTATATCTTTACTAATGCCTTAGTTTTTACAGTCTTTCTGATTTGGTATTTAATAAAATGCACAAATGAAACAAGGGGTTACTGATTAATCTTCAATGAGGTGGCATTTGCCAGTTATATTGAAGGAATTTTGTGACTTCCTTTACCAGCACTAAAGGTTAGTTTTGATTAAAATATTAGTTTGCTTCTTTCTCTTTCAGGTGATTAACCTGCTAATTCCAGTCATTGCGCTTTCTTTTCTTAAAACTACTTTGTTTTCAAATCTCTCCACTCCTCTCTTGAAAACATTGAGTTCTTCCTTGATCATGATAGCACCAGTTACCCTGTTGTATATAATCAGAATGTATAAGGGCAGGCTTAACCAGAGAGAGAATTTGGCAGAGTTCCCATTCTTGATTACATTAGTAAGGCTTGTGCGTTTCAGGCACTCTTTGTGACTTTGGAGTAAAGACGTGAGGTGGGGTAGTAGTCACAAGTTGAATCTCTTGCTTTGTCGGCTCTCACACAAAGAGTGTGCACCTGGGGGACATAATGTTGATAGTTTGAGCAATTGGAACCTCCACATCTGAAAACCACATTCAGGAAAAGCAAGGTTTATCCATCTACCTTGTGTGACTCCTTTCAGTTGTATATTTGTCCTCTGGCATGTCCCCTTTTGCTCTCTACTCATGTTTGTCTGTTCCATTGGTTTTTAAAAATTTGATCAACACCTCAGTTTCTCCATCTTGGCTTGTAGAAAATCTACAATACAAAATGTTAAAAACTATGTTTAGTAGCTCAGTTGCTGTTGCTTTACAATGTAATTAAAGGTGCTTCATCATCTGGTAAATTGTTTCGTAAGACAATTTGTCAGGTGAATGAATGGAAGGAGAGCATAAAGGCACCTTGGCAGTACAATGTTATTGCTGTGTGATCGCTGTTTCAAAGTGAATTGCTGCCAAGTCCTCCAGTAAAGGGCTTATTCACTTATGTTTTTCCCTGCATCTCCTTGAGCCTTACCAGGCCCCATCAGATGTAGGATCAGGAGACAATGGTCATGGATGAATTGAAACATAGAATCCCTACAGTGTGGATGCAGGACATTCAGGCCATTGAGTCTACACCAATCCTCCTGAAGAGCAGCCCACCCAGACCTGCCCTCTACCCCATCCCTGTAACCCTGCATTTCCCATGGTTAATCCACCTAATATGCCCTGTCCACTTAACCTGCATATCTTTGGACTGTGGGAGAAAACGAGCACCCGGAGGAAATCTACACAGACGCAGGAAAATGTGCAAAATCCACATAGGCAGTTGCCCGAGGATGGAATTGGACCTGGGTTCCTGGCACTATGAGGCAGCAGGGCTAACCACTGAGCCCTCTGCCACGTCAAAAATAGAATGGAACCCTCCCAAATCCAATTAATACATAGTAATTCTGAGGAGTGGAGGAGGTGAGGATTATTATCATGTTTGATGTTTCCAGCTCACTCTCCATCTCTTCTAAAGTCACTGGCTCTTGCTGGGGTATGTTGCTGCAGGCACTGCTGTCCACTAGTACTTTGTCCAAGTCAGGGTTCCTTGTGAATTGTGAATGATGACTGTTGTCAAGTTGCTCCACCATTGGAGAGTATCACGACTGAGCATAGTCTTGTTTCGCATCATGATCATAGGGAACATGGACACAAGTTTAATGCTGTCTATATACACATGAAGCAAAATTTCATACGGCCCATAGGAGTAAGCTTAGAGGTGGGGTTGGCATAGAGCTAGGAGGGATGGCAGGGGCAATGCCGATCACCTTCTCAACTCCCAACAATTCAGCCAAAGGTGGGGAATGTTGAAGATGGCCACTTTGTTCAAAGTCCACTTCAGGTCCTGAAGTGGTTGAATAGGGATCACTTAGAGGTCTCTGAGTCCTGCATGTTGGCATTCCGACATGGGAGAGTGGGCTGCCTATAATCTGAAGGTGGCTCAGTAAAAACTATCCACCTTTTTCTGAATAGTTTAGCGATTTGAATAGTGTGGAATCCTTCTGGTTGGACAGCACAGGAGGCCATTTTCCCTGAAATGCCTCACCCCCTCAGCCTTCGGGAATAACACATGGACACTCCACCTAGTCAGGATTTGTCTGACCATCCCTGCTCTATTTCCAAGCTTCCTGCATACTGCTGGCATTGCTGGGTTATATTCCAGCAGTGGCTACCACTCCCATCAATATTTCTGGGACTGAAGAACCACTGGGGTTTCAATTTACCAGCAGCTCTTGGAAGGGGGGTTTCATCACCCTTAAAGGGACGTTTTCCCAGATGGCAAACATTTAATTTCCTGATGGACATAGAATCATACAGGGGTTCTCACATACGACAGCATAGAAGTTGCCCCCAGGCTTTTAGTGTGCCGTTGGGGCTCTCAGCATTAAATTCTACCCATAATTATCGGTAGAGGAAACTGGGTAATGAGTGGGAGTTCAGGCTATTATCCCCAGGCCATTCCTTTCTTCCCTTCCATTTTAAACTAAGTGAGACTAATTGTAACATCTCTACTGCTTCTCTGAATGAAATCATGTGATCTGATGCAGCCTAAACACACTATATATGGTCCTGTAATTGCTGCACTATATAATAGTAGGGGTTGATTAGCTGAGTTGGCTGGATGGCTGGTTTGAAATGCAGAGTTGCACCAACAGCACAGATTCAGCTCCCACACTGGCTGAGGTTGCCATGAAAGTGTCTTTTTCGCAACCTCCCCTTCTCTTGAGGTATGATGACCCTCGGGTTAAACCACCACTACTTGTCTCTCTCTCTAATGGAGTTGCCCTGTGGTCTGTTAGGACTATAGCAACTTTGCCTTTTACTGTATAGGCCTTCGGCATTAGGCTGTCAGCATGAAGTGCCATGGCTAAATGGTCTCCAGCAATTTAGGTTGAGCTCAAAAACTCTTGCTAACCAGTAATGTTTAATATTTCAGGCAAGCATAGATATGGCCAAATACACCGGGTGGGGAGATTGAAATATTTAAATATGATCTTTATCACTGCCAGCAGAAAATAATAGGATGGAGATTGGAGACTGCTTGCTGAATTATTCTGAAGTTACAGTGTAGTCATAACCACATTTTGTTCCTTGCTTCAATGATCATAGTTAAGGAAAGTCATTCACCACAAGATCCTAATGCTGACCTATGCTGGCTTCCATTTGAATAACATCTTGTTTTTAACATTCTTATCCTTGGTTTCAAATCCCTCCATGCTCATTCCTGCTTTCTGTAATTATCTCCATAGTCATAACCCTTGAAGATATCTCCACTCCTCAAGCTCTCGCCAGTTGTGCAACTATTATTTTAATCATTTCACTGCTGATGGCTGTACCTTTAGCTACTGAGGCCCCAGGCTCTGAAAATACCCTCCTTGCATCTTGCTTACCTCCTTTAATTCACCCCTTAGAGCCTGTCTCTTTGACCAAACTTTTGGTCATCTGACCTAATATCTCAATGGTATGTTTTGTTTTCTTAGGCTCCTGTGAAGTCCCTTGGGACAGTTCCTTATGTTCAGGGGGCTATATGAATATAACTCATTATTTTACAAAAAACAGCTTTGAATGAAAGCAATGAAGAAGGGACCAATTTCCAGTGCATTAAATTTATTTTCGTCCCCAGCTGATAATACTGTGCTTCAGCAAGCAAGACACCACTGAATTGGAAAATTCTCTTTTCAGGTCTTTAATCAGAGCATTTAGTAGAGACTGTGAAGTCAGAAAATTTCTATTGAAACGTTTTATTGTTAGCTTTCTCGACCATTCCATTTTAAGAAAATTTGCCATGGCCCAGGTTTGCTTCATGCTGCAGTGCCAGTAGTGACTTATTAGAGAGCTGAGCTTCATAGAATCCCTACAGTGCTAAAAGAGGCCATTTGGTCCACTGAGTCCACACCAACCCTCTGAAGAACATCCCACTCAGACCCCTACCCTTGCCCTATGACCTCGGAATTATTATAGCTATTTCACCTTGTCTGTACAACCCTGAACACTACGGGACAATTTAACATGGCCAATTCATCTAATCTGCACAGCTTTGGACTACAGGAGGAAACTGGAACAAAACCGTGCAGCCAAGGGGAGAACGTCCAAACTCCACACTGACAGTCGCCCAAGGCCAGAATCGAACCTGGGCCCCTGGCACTGTAAGGCAGCAGTGCGAACAATTGAGCCACCATGCCACCCACAGTTAAAGCTCCCTTCAAACGTATCATTGCCCAATGGGGAGGATCCTAAGTTCAAACTGCAGAGACTTGGAAACCATTCCCCTTATTGCAAATAATATTGGACAGTAGGATAAGGAGTAGGAACAGAGCTGAATCTCATTACTAATTATATTTTAGATGAGTGCTCCATGAATTGAGACTGACAAACTTGTTAATCAACAAACCATGCAGGGGAAGAGAAGGCTGCTCATAAGTGGCCCTCAAGCATTTATCTGGAAATATTGACTGACTTGCCATATGTGGGAAGTCTTGGCAGCCTTCTGTCTCATGAGGTGACTGTTTCTGCCTTGGTGATCAACTCTATGTTAAGCAATGGTGGTTTGGCTGCCCCACTCCAGCATACCAATCTCTGTTACGATTACTGCGAAGACAGTTTGCTGAAATTGGCTGGTATTTTCTCTGGATCCTCTCCTTGACCAGCTGAGCTTTTCATATCTTCTTGTCTCTAACTGCCCTTTCAAACAGTCAGCCTCCAGGGTTCACAGCTGTTGGCAACTGCTGTCAGTTCTAAGTATCAATAGACAGTAGCTATGGCTTGATTGGTTAAGGTAATAGACAAAAATTCTATTAGGGATCCCCGATCAGAGGATAGGAAGTACTGTCAGGAAAAAGTACTTGGTCAGAATTCCTAGGCCACATTGATCTTTGGTGCTCATGCCAAATGTTCTCCAGGAATGTTTGAACCTGAATGCTCCATATTATTTGTCATTGACTTAGATTCAGAATTCTTGAAGTTCACTATTTTAAAGAAAAATGAAAGCACTTCCAACTCAATGCCAACCATTGACAGAGTGCCTTTTATTTTTCTGACTTCATTCCTGCATATATTTAATGAACTGTACTGGCTTTTTGGGAGTTTTTCAGGTTCTAATACTGTAGCTGAGGTCAACTCGCAGCACCCTGAATGTGGAACTTTCTGGTTATCCAGCAAACTTTCAATAACTTGTTTGCACAACCGCAATGTCATTTTCTTGCCATCAATCACACTGTGTTCATTTCAGAACTGTTAATTTTCCTCCTGTAAATCAATGGTGCGTTTTTATGCAGGAACAGATTTTCATAATTTTCCATAGTATGTTCACATGCATAATGAGAAGAACAGTCAAGAATTCATATCTTACTAACATATTCCAGGAATATAATTTTGAGGGAAGAATCTGTCGTCAGTTTCTCTGTAAACAGCAGAAATGACATTCCAGTTGTCTGATGCGATTTGTACATAATAAAAAAGCTAGAATCTTCTAATAAAAAGTAAACATTCCCAAATAAAGTTGAATTTATTAATGCTTTTATAAGGGAGAGATTTAACCAGTCTCTGACTTTTACTCTTGAAGTATGTTCTAGGAAGATAACACAAAGGCTTAATTTTTCAGAGCAAGAATAGGTCACTCTTATATTCTTCTCCATGTCTCCTGATCTTCCTCCCTCTGTTATTTATGTATATTGTTATTTCTCTCAACTTTCCTTCTCATTGCAACCCTTTTAATATGTGCATGCCTATAATTCTGGCCTCTTGCGCATTCCAAATACTAACCACTCCACCGTTGATAGCTGTTCCGTCAGTTGTCTAGATTCCAATCCCTGGAACTTCTTCCCTGCCGCTCTTTATCCATCTCATTTTCCTCCTTAAATCTGTCCTCGAAAACCTACCTCTTCAACCAAGCTTTTAGTCATCTGACCTTCTATCTCCCAACTTGGCATGATGTACTTTTGTAATGCCTTGGATTGTTTCCTTGCATTATAAATTTCTGATGCTCACATTTGCAAACCTATCTTTGCAATAGTAAAAACAACACTGATTACATCATCTCCTAACTCATTCTTTCTCGTGGCCCTCCTTTGGTCTCTTTATATTCCACAGACTTTTAAAATACGATATCATTAACACTTAGCTATTAGTATTTAATATAACTTCTATTTCTTTCAATTTTGAGTGTTATCTTGAACTATTATCCTTAAGGCTTCACCTAGATTTCCCAGTGACAAAAGGAAAGATTTATACAATTTCCCAAAGCCTTGGAATGGATTTATTTTTGCCTTGTAGCTTTTTGAAAGCTTCTGAATTTAAATTTTAATTTTGATTGGTTATGACTGCCTTTCATTTGCACAATAAAACGGATGAGAAAATGGTGTATGCCTTTTTATTTAAACAAAAGGCTTATCCTTCTAGTATATCAGCTCTGGCAGTTTGGTATGTGAGGTTAAATGTTTCCCAGGTTGGCTGCACATTTTTCCATCGTAAATCATGTAAGGGAAATAATAGTTCAGAACATGACAGGAGAGTTTTATTTATAGAAATCAGATGCATGATTTAAATAATTTTGAATAAATTACTAGTTATCTTATCCAATTGTGACACTATAGAAGGAGGCCATTTGGCCCATTGTGTCTGTTTCAGCTCTCTCTGCAAGAGCAACTCATCTACTGCCACTCCCCAGCTTTTACTGTATAGTCCTGCAAAAGTTCCGCTTCAGTGTCAATTTTGTGTGACAGTGGAGTTGCCAACTTCTGTACATTTTCCCGGAGGTTAGACCATAGCACTTCTAGCCTCCTTATCCGATCAAAAATCTACTCCAACTCCAGTATTTTATTTAGAAACTAAGAAAGTAAACTGTCAAAATCATTTGTTTTATAATGCCACACTGATTTTTTTTTGAGGATTACTCCCCACAGTGTGCAGGATATTCATTGTAAATCCTGGAATGACATTTCAGTAGTACAAAAGTTATTAAATGAAACTGATTCCAGAGCAAAGGAGTGGGTATTGGGAATATAAAATGGATCATTTTCGGATGGATTTTGGACAGGGAGCATCTTGGAGCAAGTGTAAGTAATTGACTGTGCCTAGTTCCTGCTCTGCTGCAGTTGTTTCCTGTGGTTAAACTGCAATTGAAATCTTTTGAATCACGTTTTTCCGTTGCCAGGAAACCTGGAGAATGTTTCACTGATGGAATGGGGGGAGGGGTAGAAGAAAGCCAACCTGCAGGAAACCTCTCAGGACGCATGTGTCACAGGTCTGACAAATTTCCTTACTGCGCTTGAGGATGTTTAAGTCATTCTATAAGGACAAGCTCCGTAGGTTTGCCAGGGTCTGTATCCGTAGACAAAAATAACTGCGTGTTCAGCAAAAGTTTATTTTTAATATCATGTGTGTGATTCATATCTCATTGAATTGCTGACCCCAAGATCAAATGGAATCCATGCAAAAACTATTTGTGAGGCGGTCTGAAAAGAGTAACAGACTTTTTCAGCTGGTCGTAGTATCTTATCCCACAGGGTCATTCTTTATGTGTGATCCAAGGCACTGATTATCCAGTTGGGAAGTGTACATCTGTGGACAGATGTGATTCTTAAAAATACTTATTCTTTCACAGGATATGGGCGTTGCTGGAGAAGCCAGGATTTGTTGCTCTTGCGTAATTTCCCTTAAGAAGGTGGTGGTGCCTTCTTGAACTGCTGCAGCCCATGTGGTGTAGCTACACGCATTGCCGTCAGGAAGGGAGTTCCAGGATTTAGACCCAGCAACTGTTAAGGGTGATACAGTACCAATTCAGGATGGTATGTGGATGAAAGACAACATGCAGTTGCTGGTATTCCTATGCTTCAGCTACCCTTGTCCCTCAAGGTGCTGGAGGTTACAAGTTTGGAAGATGCTGTTAAAAGCACCTTGGTGACTTCTTGTATTGTGTAGATGGTATACATTGCTGGCACTCTGCTTCAGTGGTGGAGAGAGAGAATGCTGAATGTGGTGAATGGGACACCAATCAAGTGGGCTACTTAGTCCTGGATAGTATCAAGCTTCTTGAGTGTTGGTGGATTTAGGGCAATGTCAAGGTTGCAGGGATTTTTCACCTGGGCATCCTGCTGACCCTCACAGTCCAAGTTCACACATGTAGAAAGGCCACTTGGATGAGGAACTGGAGTCTGGTGTCACCTGGAGTTCCACTTACCAAGACTGACAAGAAAATTAAAGGGAAGGGCATGAGGTACAGTGCTGTTCCCTAGATTACAACAGTGATTATATTTCAAAAGTTTTTCCAATAACTGCAAATCAATACAATACAATTCAGTATAGCACAGGAACAGACACTTCTGCCTACCAAGCCTGCACCGATTCTAATCCTTATTTAGACCTGCTGCTTATTGTTCCTATCCCTCTGTTCATCTCCCATTCATGAATCTATCAAGATTGGCCTTAAACGTTGCTAACATGCTTGCTTCCACCACCTGTACTGGCAGTGTGTTCCAGGCACCCACCACCCTCCATGAAAATCTTTCCCTGCATTTCTCCCCTATACATTTCCCCTCTCACCTCGAACCTGTGCCCTCTTGTAGTTGACCTTTGTACTCCAGGAAAAAGCCCCTGACTATCCATCCTATCTGTGCCTGTCATAATTTTATAGACCTCAATCAAGTTGCCCCCTTATCCTCTGCCTATCCAGTGAAAACAATCTGAGTTTATCCAATCTCTCCTCGTAACTAAAATCCTCTAGACCAGGCAACATCCTAGTAAACCTTCTCTGTACCCTCTCCAAAGAATCCACATCCTTCTGGTAATGTGGCGACCAGAGCTGCATGCAATATTCCAAATGTAACCGAACTAAAATTTTGTATAGCTGTAATATAACTTTCCAACTTTAATATTCAGTGCCCTGGCCAATGAAGGTAAGCATGCTGTATGCCTTCTTGACCACCTTTTCCATCTGAATCACTTCAGAACATTCTCATGAAAAGAGCTATATAGATATCTTTTATTTAGTACTGTGTTCCAAGCAGCAGCTCATATAAATTGGGGAGCTCAGTAATTTCCACCTTTTCATCCTTGGTTCAGTGGCCAGCACTCTTGCCTCTGAGTGGTTTAGAGTTCAACTCCAGACATTTGAGCACTCCAGCACAATACTGAGGGAGGTGCTGTGCTGTTGGAAGTTCACTTTCAATGACATGTTAAACCAACCTTCCGTCTGTCCTTTCTGGTGAATGCAGACTATTCTTTGGCACAAGAAAGAAGAGGCAAGTCCAGAGGAAAATAAAAGTTTAAAGAAAGGTGTATTGATCAGTCTCAGAGTTTCATGAACAATAGATGATAAGACATTGCAGCTGTAATGCTGGGTGATACTGGTAGCACGGATTTTGGTAGTGTTACGGGGAGGAGGTCAAACTGCTGTGATAATTAAACTGAAATACAAGCCTCCAATCTATTATGGTGGGATTAGAGGCTCCCTTCTCATAATTAAACCCAAAACACCCAGAGAAGCTCGCCTCACCCTTATAATCTGTTAAAGAGTGGTTAAATGAAATAAAATCTCTGATATTCACTTTATAAGTAACAATTTATTTATTTAACCCTAACAGTGGACAAATTAACAGAATTACTAACAAACCGAACAATTCCCCTTTAACTACTAACTATTCTGTCTCTGAACTAAATTCTACTGGTATGCTGTTCTAATAAACACAAGTCCCACTTATATAAACGCAAATAATAAGAAAATAAATTAAAACTTAGTCTCTCAAAGTCTACATGTCTTTCTTCTGCTGTTCTCAAGTCGTAACCAACTTTCTTCCACTAATCCAGCTGACAGGGATGTTTTCTCCATGAAGTCTTGTGAGGACTCTTAGCTAGAAGTGTTGTGGTACCTTTTATGGATAGACAGTGCTTTCTTAGAGAACTTAGCGATTTCTAGTCTTATGTATTCTTGAAAGGTGATAATACAAACATTTCTCTCAGCCAGACTGCTCACTTTTCTCCCATCATATTCCCAGTCTGAGATAGCTCACAGGAGATTACATTTCAGTTTGCAGTTTTCTCCCTTTGAAGTTTTCCTCTTTGAAGCTTCCTTGACACCCCTTGAATATGACAACCTAGGGTCTCCCTCAAGGCTGAGCCTGACCTATACAGGCCTTCCAGATAGCGAATGGATTTTACTGTGCAGAATCTACATTTTCAGTCATTATTTTGGCTGTGCATCAAAAACACTTTGTAATTAAGTGTTTATTTTTTTTAAGTGATCCAAGGCTATGATCATGGCACTGCACCATTGCGAAGCAGAAAGATTCATTACCCAATGGGTGATGCTTGACTGTCAGCAAACGGCTGTTTAACCATTTTCAATATTTTATATCTGGTAAAGAGATATGTTTGCATAGACATTTTGAATAAGCCTGTAGTTTTTCTCCAGAGTTACACAGGGCAGTGTCCAGAGGATTGATGTTCAATTCCCAGAGCATCGTCAGTCCTGTTCTCATATCACTTTAGTCCAAGGCCTATTATTTGGTAACAATTGGACAGAGGCGTCCTGGGATTTGCTCAGCATTGAAGTTCCTCTAACTTATTTGTTAGAGGAATAGATTCTGTCATGCATTAGAATGTGGATCAGTTCTGGGGGTAGAGTTCCAAACCATCCCAGTGCAATAACCTGAAAATATCCCTTCTCTGATCACCCCCAAGGCTTTTATATGCCTTACATTTGAATAGTTTCAGACTAGTTCCCAGTGAGATTTGAATCACAGCACGAAATGACACAACGTGACCCAAGTTGACTAATTTCTACAGGTCATGAAAGTGTGGAAATTGGAGTATTGCTGCTGTGATTGTGAAGGGGAATCTTCTGAAGTTGGTAGCTGCAACACATTATTGAGCAACAATGGAGTCAATAATTATGAGGACAGGCAGAAAAATGGAGTTGAAGCCACAATCTCAGAATTGTTACAGCACAGAAGGAAGCCATTGAGCACACTGTCTGCACCAGCTGTCTAAAGCAAGCATTTCACTTCGTGCTATTCTCCTGCTTTCACCCCATAATGCTGTGCAGTCTTCCTTTAGCTACTTTTTAATGCATCAATTAACCCACCTCCATCACACACTTAGGCAGTGCATTCTAGACCTTAACCACTCCATTGCGTGAACATTTTTTTCTTATCATTTTTGTTCCTTTTGCCAATTACTTTAAATCTAGGCCATCCCATTCTTGATCATTCCACTATCAGAGGAGCCGACTTCTTATTGAATGGTGAAACAGGCTTAAGGGGCCACATGGCCTACTCCTGTTCTATTTCTTGTGTTCCTAATTGAACAGTCTAGAGATAAGCTTGCACTGTATTTAATCTCTGCCTAGGGAGTACATGAAAAGTCATCACTGAGCGCAATAAATTCAGCAAATATCTTCCTGAGAGAATTATCTAAATACTGAATGATGTCTGGTCTACTATCTCTAAGAATGAAAATTCTATGAAGTTTTGCTGTAATCTTTTGTTAATACAGCAGAACACACATGAACACAGGGGGAAAAAAAACTGCTTGAAGAGTCTATGTCCTGCTAAATTCTATTATAATATAAATGCAAAGATAAAGCCTTACGTTTTTTGTAGCAACTTTCACAACTACGTGTTTTGTCTGTTTCCATAGCTTGTTATTCCTGGACCAGGTGAGCAGAGGCTCCAGCTTGAGGAGCACCACACCTGGAGACTGACCAGGAGACTCTCACTCTTAACACCAGCCATTGGCGTATTGGAAGAATTTACAAGTTAAGGGTCTTCTGGCACAGTGATAATGTCCCTACCTCTGGGCCAGGAGGCCTAGATCCAAGTCTTATCTGCCCCAGAGGTATGTCATAACACGCCCTAACAGGTTGATTAAAAGAATTGTAAATGCTTTGCAGAGGGTTCAGAGGAGGTTTGCTAGATGGATAATCCACCTGTTTGGTTGTGTTATGAACACACTTTCCCTAGCCTTCAAGTCCTGGTGTAAGACTCAAACCCAGAGCTTCTGGCTCAGAGACAAGGACAACATTACCTGCTGTTCCATAAGGTTGCCCTATAAAAGAGCAGGGAACCCTAATTATTCATTCTTTCCAACACCAACCCCCTCGCTCAGAGAAATGGGCATGAACGTTGACTCCCATCAGCTATCCTGGGACTCAGCACTGCCCAAGAATTGAAATCTGAACAGGTGTCACTCGAATTGGAAAAAAACTGTCGCCTTCCACTTCAAAGCATTTCCTCTAGAAATAATATGTCTATTTTAAACAAAAAAACAAATACGTCCCTCTAGGTTTAATCACAAAGTACTGAAAAAATGGCAGAGTTCTGCAGAAGGGTCACTGGACTCAAAACATTAACTTTGATTACTCTTCACAGATGCTGCCAGACCTGCTGAGCTTTTCCAGCGACTTCCATTTTTGTTTCTGATTTACAGCATCCACAGTTCTTTTGGTTTTTATTTAGTTATCCTGGAGTTAGACATAGTTTTATGTAAATTACATCCTTGATATTCACACCCCACCCCCAAAAGAAAACTGACCCTTCAGCCTCCCCCTGGCTCCCCCCACCTCAAACCTCTGAGCTCTCTACCCTCTCCCCCTCTGGCTCTCCTGACTTCACCATTCTACCAACCCTACTGCCTTTCCTACCTGCCACCATAATCACTTCCTACTATTATGAACCAGACCAAACTGCCTCAAAATATTCAGAAGATAGTCTAGACCGTAACTTTTTCTTATTTCAAAGGTAAATGCAAGGTGTTGTGTTTCAGATGCAATTTGATTGATCAAACTACTGGATTTAAAGCAAAACATACTTTATTCATCCACTACAGTTAAAATATTTCAGAGCCCCCTTCCCCTCCCCTATTTCTGAAGAAGGGTCCTGACCGAAAATGTCAGCTTTCCTGCTCTTGTGATGCTGCCTGGCCTGCTGTGTTCATCCAGCTCTACACCTTGTTATCTCAGACTCCAGCATCGGCAGTTCCTACTATCTCTAAAAGAAAGAATGAGTTGGAATAACTTAAATCTATTGGAAAACTTAACAAAGCAATAGATGCAGTAACTATCACTAATTAACTGTTCCAATATAGTAACATCCCATAAACAAACCCTTGGCAAAAGGCAAATTCAGAAAAAGATTGTCTCATGTTAACTCCCATAGCAGGCAGAGATCCCCCAGCTTTTGGCAGTAACTGAGAGAGGGAAAAAGTAGCTACCACCTCTTCAGGACTCCAACAGCAACTGCAGAAAGCTAACTAAAAAAACTGGTTCTGTGGAAGCTCGACCACACCCATTCCGGCTGCCTCTATTGTTCCAACTTTTTAAAACAGCCTTAAAACCTCTCTTCAAAAAAAGCAGGGCAAAGTACACCTCTTAAAGCCACAATATTGTCACCCTAGTTACCTTGCCCACCCTACTGTCTTACACACACACACACATACCTACATATTCATTGACACTTGTATGAACGTATCAAGTTCTGGGAGAAATAAACTTACATACTACAATATGACAGCTACTGTTTTAAAAGGGGATGTGGTTCTCTGTGCTGAGCTGTCTCAGGTTTCTTGGGTTGAAGGAGTTTTAGGAATCCTCCGTTGGAAGATTAGTGAGAAAAATTGGAGGAATTGTTAAGTGGCTAAAAATATATCTGGTCAGCACTGGAGCTGGGTTCTGATGCTAACCTGTAGATTTCGATCAATGGCAATGATGTATCCTTTGTTACTGCCATTCGTTTCAGTTTTGATGTTCTGTTTTGTCCAAAGATCCATTATATCACTCTCACTCTTTGTCAAGAAGCTGTAGATTCAAGTGTGAGTGTATAATTGAGGTTTACACTCCCGGTGCAGTACTAAGGGTGTTGTATTTTCTGAGGTGCTGGTTATAGATTGAGATCTTTAAGTGAGGGCCTATTCTAAAAACAAAATATCCTATGAACAGTATTATTTGAAAAGCCTGTACTACCAATTGAAGACCCACCTCCTCCCCACCCCCAAATAGCTTCACAGTGCAGCCAGTAAGACCTCTGTTGTATTGCCTGACTGTGTGTCAGACTTCACCTGTTGAAAGAATTCTTGTACGTCCACATAAAGAACTCAGTTTGCCAATAACGAATAAATTTTAAAGTTTGGGGTTTGGAGACATCCAATCCCTTAAAACATTAAGGAGGCAGCCTGCTAGAAAGCATCTTAGAGCTGCAACAGACTCTCCAACCAAACCAGTTTCCATGTCCACTAGATTTGTCCTGCAGCTGGAGTGAAGCATTTTGTACTCTGGAATCAGACCAGGCTCTGTCTCTGGATTAATACATTTTGCTGCAGGCTGGAAGCTGGTTCAAACATTAGCCTGTGATGGCTTCGTGCTACAGTAGGTGCTACCCACTGCTACACCAACGGAAAAGCTTGAATAAATGTTACTTTACACAAGTGCACACACCCACTTTAATGGGTTTCCTTTTCAAAATACTGAGACAATCTATCAGGATGACAGTGAGATCTATAGGTCAGACCACCTCCCTCCACCTACACATTACTCCTGTGATAAAACAATTTCAATCAATTCCTTTGCTCCAAATGTCTGCATAAAAGCAGAGAAGCTTATTAAAAATGTAAGTAGAATCTCCCCAAGGCTCCAATGGCCTTGGTGGGATAAAATTCCACAGGCTTCTTGTCTCTGTGACAACTAGCTAATCTGTAATTCTGGTCTGTTATGAAACCTGAACTTATTCACGCCACCAATGGTAGTCATGCCTTCTGCAGTCTGGGCCCTAAACTCTTGAGATTGCCTTTCTACACCACCTTCTCTCTACCTCTCTCTTGCCTCCTTCAAAACAGTCCTTAAACTTATCACTTTCATTTGCACTAACATCTTCTTATGTGGCTCAATGTCAAATTGTGCTGGATAACCATCCTTTAAGAAGTCTTGGAATGATAAGATTGTGTTAGGGGCACCAAATAAATGCAAGTTATTCATCTTTTTTTTGCTGCACAGAAAGAAGCTCCCAGGTTCAATTTGTGGGCAGTATTGATTTATTAGGAGATGGAGTATCAGTTAACCTATAAGCCTTTTGGTTTTAGTAGGGGTGATGGGGACAAACCCAGATGCCTTCTTCCTCCTGATTGGTAAACTAATATTTTTAGATGTGGGTATGAGGTAAGCATTGGGCGTTGATGTGATGCCCATGACAGTCAAATAGTCTGCTGATGCTTATTGGCTAGACTTAAGATATCAAGGATTGCCGCTCATAGCGCCATCTGAAACATTACCCAACATGGGTGGAAGAATCTGGGGTGAAGGGAGAATAAGTTTCATTTTTCATTCCAAGTACGCAACCAGGCATCTGAAATAAAAACTGAAAATGCTAGGAATTACTCAGTCTATACAGAAGCGTCCGTGGACACAGAGAAATAGTGTTAATGTTTCAGCTCAACAACTTTCCTCAGAAAAGTGTAACTGGACTGCAGCAGTTGAGAAGGCACCACCTTAGCACCATCTTTACAAAGGTAACTAGAGATGAATAATAAACAGGTCCAGCCAGTGAAACATATCCTGTGAGTAAGTAATAGAACAAAAGTATCTGGTTCTGTGGAGTTTAGCACTGCCAAAAATGGGAAAAGCACTGAATGATTGACTGATCCATCTTGCCAGTATTTAGTAGGCAGGCTCCCTGCCTAAGGACATTAACCTGTGACCATGTCTTCTCTGTCAGACACCAATATTTCATTGAATTACATTGGATATACCAGACGATTCAGCCCATGCCATTGTCTCCTTCCGTCTTTTCCTCTTCTAAATCTATCATTATAACCGTTTATTTCCTTCTCCCTTAAGTGTTTGTCTAGCATCCCCTTAAATGCATCTCTATTATTCAGCCATGGAGGTCAGTTAGTTCAGTTGGCTGGATAGCTAGTTTGTGATGCAGAGTGATGCCAACAGTGTGGGTTTAATTCTCACATCAGCTGAGGATACCATGAAAGACTCCTTTGCTTGAGACATGGTGACCCTCAGGTTACTTGCCTCTCTATCTCTAATAAGAAAGAAACCCTATGGTTTAGTAGGGTTTAGCAACTATGGTTTAGAAACTTTACCTTTTCATTTGACCACTGATGCAATAGCAAATTCCACTTTGTCACAATTCTTGGGTAAAGAAGTGAAACATAGGAGTTCACCTCTGTGTCCTAGTCAATAACTACCCTTCAACTAGCATCACTTTTTTTTTAAAAAATCTGGTTGTTTTCACATTGCTATTTGTGGAAGCTTACTGTGTGCAAATTGCCCACTGTATTTCTTACATATCAACAATTGCTACACTTAAAATGTACTTCATTGGCTGGAAAGCACTTTAGCACATCTTTGAGTTGTGAAAAGACTTTATAAATTTATTTTTGTGTGTATAATCAAATGAATGTAAACACAGATTAAAAACAATACAGAAACAAACCCTCAAACAAAAACTCAAGTCTCAGAAAGAAGTGTCAGAGAGAAGAAGTAACAAAGAGGATTGATGAAGGCAAAGTGGTGGATGTGATCTATATGGACTTCAGTAAGGTGTTCGACAAGGTTCCTCGTGGTAGCCTAGTTAGCAAGGTTAGATGACTCGGAATACAGGGAGAACCAGCTATTTGGATACAGAACTGGCTCAAAGGTAGAAGACAGAGGGTGGTGGAGGAGGGTTGCTTTTCAGACTGGAGACTGTGACCAGCGGTGTTCCACAAGGATTGGGGTCCACTACTTTTTGTTATTTATATAAATGAATTGAATGTGAACATGTATGGTTAGTAAGTTTGCAGATGACACTAAAATTGGAGGTGTAGTGGATAGCAAAGAAGGTTACCTCAGAGTACAATGGGATCTTGGTCAGGTGGGCCAATATGCTGAGGGGTGGCAGATGGAGTTTAATTTAGATAACTATGATGTGCTGCATTTTGGACAGGCAAATCAGGGGCAGGACTTATGAACTTAATGGTAAGGTCCGGGGCATGTTGCTGAGCCAAGAAACCTTGGAGTGCAGGTTTATAGTTCCTTGAAATTGGAGTCACAGGTAGATAGGATAGTGAAGAAGGCATTTGGTATACTTGCCTTTATTGGTCAGTGCATTGAGTATAGGAGTTAGGAGGTCATGTTGCAGCTGTACAAGACATTGGTTCAGCCACTTTTGGAGTATTGCATGTAATTCTGGCTTCCCTGCTATTGGAAGGATGTTGTGAAACTTGAAAGGGTTCAGAAAAGATTTACAAGGATGTTGTCAGGGTTGGAGGGATTGAACTAAAGAGGGCGGCTGAATAAGCTGGGGCTATTTTCCATGGAGTGTCAGAGGCTGAGTGTGACCTTATAGGAGTTTATAAAATCACGAGGGGTATGGATAAAGTGAATAGCCAACATCTTTTTCATAGGGTGTGGGAGTCCAAAAATAGAGGGCACAGGTTTAAGGTGAGAGGGGAAAGATTTAAAACAGACCTAAGGGGCAACTTTTTGATGCAGAGGGCAGTGTGTGTATGGAATGAGTTACCAGAGGAAGTGGTGGAGGCTGGTACGATTACAACATTTAAAAATCATCTGGTTGGGTATATGAATAGGAAAGGTTAAATAGATATGGGCCAAATGCTGGTAAATGGGACTAGGTTCATTTAGGATGTCTGGTCAGCATGGACAAGTTGGACCGAAGGATCTGTTTCCGTGCTATACATCTCTATGCCTCTATGACTATTCCAACACTTTGGATGTAAAGTAATGAGTAAAAAATTTTGGGAAATTTCAAGAAATGTGCAAAATAAATAGTAGGGATGCAACTGCATGCAAATAGTTAAGTATTTTGCTTTTCCTGGCTGGAATTAGCCAGGTTGGAGAATTTCTGTTTTCCCTCCACCCATAGAACTGGTTTGACACCATTGTGTGTCACAGGAAATGGCAACAGTGTGAGTACGTCTGGCTCTGCTGTCTTTAGTGGGACAGGCATCTTGCCAAAACACACAATGCACAATGTTCTATTTAATATTCTTATGGGAGAAATTAACAAACACCGCTACTTCCCTCCCCTTCACTTCCCACCAAGTGTTGGGGTACAGTTTCCAGGGGCACCAGTTGTCCTTGAACAGCTCACCAGTTAACCACATTCCTTGTGCAAGCCCATCGTATTGATACGCTCTTTAATTTATTGTAGCAGAACAGCAATCAAGCCTGACGATGTCCTCATCCAACAACTGGAAAACTATCAGCAGCTGAAATCCTGTCTGGACTTTTCTCTCATCCCCTTACCTGTGGACTCAAGAGGCAATGCCTCCATTGATTGGGGTAAATTAGCAGGTTGACAGAATCAAACATTGCACCACTGACAGACTGAAAAGCTAGGTACCATAGCAAACAAATGCATTCACCCACTGAACTATTCAGAATCCCCCAAGTACACTTCTGTTCAGGGAAAAACATCTTCCACTTAACGAAATCTAATCTAATTAAGTTCAGTATATATTTACAAAATAATACTCCTGGGTTAGCCTCCTGTATTGTAACCTTTAGAAACTTGAGGCCATCCAAACTCTTCTGTCTGCTACTTTGCCTCAAGTTCTGTTCACCCATCATCCCAACATCCCTCCCGATTAAGCAATACCTCAATTTTAAAATTCTCGTTCCTGTTTCCAAAGTGCTTCAGAGTCTCGTCCTTATCTCCTACAGCCCTCTGGGGGTGGGGGTAGCACGCGGGGGTCTGCTCTCTCCCAAAACTGGCCTCTTGACCATTTCTGATTTTAATTGTTACACCATTGGTTACTATTACCTGCAGCTACTTTGGTCTGAAACTGATTGTCCTCCGCCTCTTGCCTCACTACACTTTCTTTTAAGTTACTCCTTAAAACCTACCTCTCTGACCAAGCTTTTGATCACCTTCCTGAATATTTCCTTATGTGATTCAGTTTTAAATTCTGTTGGTAATGTTACTGTGAAGCACTTTGTAATGTTCTACTATGTTAAAGGTGCTTTAAAAGTACAAGTTCTTCTGTGGGATTTAATTGACAGCTTATTTCAGAACATGTAAATTTTGACCTAGGCCCTGATTTTTTATTCTGGGATCAGGTGCACAGAGGCAGAAGAAATCCTTACTCCACAAAGCTTTAAAAATGGCAGCTCCCAAATCTTGTTATGGACTGGATCGTGAGTCAGGAAAGGTGATGCAGGAAGAGCAGAGGAGGCTTCAGATTCCCAGGAGCCAGACAGAAAGCCTGAATGGGTACTCCCACATTGTGTTCAGGTTCAATAATACAGATTAAAGCATAAAACATCCTATCTGCCCTCATCCCCTCACTTTTTGTATACCATCCGTGCTACCTAATTCCCTGTTCAACCCCTATAGTTCCCACACCCTTCATGCCAAACTATGATCCTGTACGCACTCATGGCCTGTCATATCCCTGATATCTTATTCCCCTGTGCTCATTCCATATAGTCCTTCATACCCCATGCCCCACCCTGTGCCTATCTATTGATCTGCCGTAGCTGTTCATAAACTCTAATCCCTGAGACATCCTCAAGGTTTCTTATAGTCCTTATGCCAACTCATCGGCCCCACCCACCACTCTTTGTTCTTCTCCATGCCAACTCACCTATTATCCACACGGACATAAATCAGGAGGTATGGCGACAGAAAATAATCTGTCTATTGACGTGGGGAGAAGATCTAGGCTATTCATATTATCTGTGACACTCATAACTTTATGAACCTCTATCATGGAAAGGTCTGTTTCCATGCTGTATGACTCTTGATGACACAATTTTAAACAAAAACTCTCTGATAGAAAAACATTCAACATATCAATTCCCTAATGAAGCAAGCTTTCGCTTAAGTGCTTAATCTTTTATATCAATGAACATTTCACTCTAATTGGAACTGTCCATTAAAATGCTCACTTGAAAGGCACCCCACTGTGAAAATGATAGTTTGGGAAATCAATCATGCAGGATAAACCCGCCAATGGCTTAGTCAACAGAAAAAATTAAAACTTAGCATTTCTTCAAAAACTCCACATTGTTTGGACACACTGTCATGATAGAAATCTGTCCTTAATCTCTGCCCCGGGGCAGGCCTAATTATAAATCCTTGTCGCCATACCTCAGGTAGTAATCTTTTAATTGTATAAACTCATTAACGATGGACTTTCACAAACTAAGTATTAAAGAACACAACAAAATATCTCTCCCATCTCTTCATCCCTTGATAATGCTGAATCTTGCTTCATTGTGGAAAAAAAAATCATAAACTGTCTTACAGAAAAATAAAGTTTTTAAATCCATTTACAGGAAGTGGGATTACTTGTGAGGCCAACATTTGGCAAGCAAGCAACTTTCCCAAACCGCTGCAGTGTGTGTGGTGAGGGCACTATTTCAGAGGGCAGATAAAGGTCAATATCTTTGTTGAAGGCCTGGAGTTCCACATGGCCAGACCAGGTCAGGGTAGTAAATTACTTCCTTCAAAGGGCATAAATAAACTGATGAGTGAAAATTATAATCTGGCCGTGTTGTGGTCACCAGATTTAATTCATTAATGAGTTTAAAATTCCCACACTGATGTGGTGGGATTAGAATCTGTTTCTCCAGATCACAAATCCAGGCCTTGACATAACCACTATACCATATCCACTTGGCATCAACACTATGGAGAATTTACAGGAGGTAAATGAAGAGGGAACAGTTCTGTGCAGTTTTTTTTAATCTGTTTCTCCACGTTATTCCAATGCAATCTGTTTCATTGTCATTATTCATTATGACAGTAAGGAGTGGTACCTTCATGAAGAGGAGGAGAATTGGAAATGCAAATAAAGGTGGTATTTAAGATTGCTGTTAGTCCTTGTGCGTTGCTAAGATACTGATAGTCCTTGTGGGTTGCTAAGCTACATGGCACCATGTTCCAAATCATTATGATTAGACTTTTCTTAAAGACAGCCTCTTTGTGTTTTTCTGACATGTTTCTTTCTGTGTTTTTGCTTCATATTCACATCTAGCAGAAGTAATTATACAATTAAACTACTCAAAACCAACACATGCACCTCACCAATGCTTCGTGTATGAGAAAAGAAGGCTGAAGTTGCACCTTTGTGGAAATGTAAAGCAGAGTGGTAACCAATCAGTTCATTATAATTACCCCCCCCACCCCCAAACAGCCCTGGTCCCTGCACCCTCCAAACACAACTCCTGATGTTCCACTTTACGTCTGAAAAGGTTGGGAAATTGGCTGAGAGTGCAGTTGGTGACTTGTCAAGTTTTGACTGTCAATAAATGATATTCCTTCATGGGTTGTGGACACTACTGGCGGGGCCAATGCATTTATTGCACATCCCCAATTACCCTTGAACTGAGCGACTTGCTAAGCCATGTCAGGGAGCTGCTAAGAGGCCATTGCTATGGGTCTGGAGTCATGTGTAGGCCAAACTGGGTAAGGATGGCTGATTTCCTTCCCTGAGGGACATTAGTGAACCAAGTAGGTTTTTACGAGAATCATCATTGTTTTATGGGACTATTCTTAAGATTATCTTGATATTCCAGACTTATTAATTGAATTTATATTCTATCAGTGGGATAAGTTCCCAGAATATGAATCTGGGCCTCTGGATAACTTATCCAGTGACATTTTCACAATGTCACTGCTTCCCCTAAACTTTAGAAAAGCCACTATAGAAAAATAAGAGATAAGGAATTTGACTGCATGTAATAGAGGAAGAAATTAGATTGTGGTGGATGATGTGGTTTTCATCTCCAGCCGGGTATTTTACATGTTGCAGCAATATTTATGTTATTCCTCATAACTAAAGAAACTGAGCATGGATAACATGATATTGAAGAATCCAATATTTATTATAGATTGCTATTATATATAAACATCATATTTAAAGGCACTTAAGTGTACCTGTATTAGATTGTTATATTACAACAGAGCAGCATGCTTTCATTAGCATGTCAGGCTTCAAATGATCCTGGGGTAAGATGGAGTCTATTCTTTATACATCAGTTCACAGTGATAACATCATGAACCTGTCTCTTAAAGATATGCTGACATATCCTGTCTCTTAATGGTATAAGGACATACCATGAGACATAACACAATAGACAGGATTGTGTTCAAGGGCTGCATTGAAAAATAAATTTTGTAAATGTGAAGAAAAATAGAGAAACAGTGCTGTGGGTGCTTGGTGTAGGGTAGGAGTAGGGTAAAAGCATGTTTCCAGGGGTGGGGGAGGGTCTGGTCCACAGATGTTAGGATTCTTTCTCCCTCAGGTGAAAAGGCAGGGCGGCCTCAAAAGGCCAGAATCAAAAAGGCTAAAAGGGGTGTAAACGATTCAAAGCTGATGGAAATTGCGAGAGATGCGGTGAGAGGAGATTGCTGAGGCATTGGAGAATGAGAAATTTAAATGGCACACATTGAGAAACAGGAGAAAATGTAGGTCATTCCTTTGGTGCCCGACCGCTTTTTGATCATTTTCTTCTTGACTTGCCTTTCTTGTGACATTGATATTTTTCTGCAATGTAAAGTAACAGCCTTCAACTACTTTACAGAGGGTCTGGTGAACATGTGGAATATTCAACTCAGGAAGCACACCACCTTCCAAAGGGAAGGAGCTTTGTTAGGGGGAGGGGTATAGAAAGAGTTACCAATCAGTTGTCTTCACTTTTACACCTTCTTCCACCACCAGTGTTAAAAGTTATTTTGAAAGCAAATTTAAGAGAGAATAAGACAAATATTTGGCAAGCAGAAGAGTTGAGGATATAGTACAGTGTCTGAATTTTAAGTGTCCAATTTTTCTTGTGTAGGTCTTGTGTTTGTGATCCTAGAACCAACTAAATCAGATTCTGTCCTCACTTGGTCCATACATCATAGG
>NC_063367.1:18353515-18400432 GCF_021869965.1 Rhincodon typus | reverse complement strand
ATTCATCTGTTTTCTCATCCTATTGAACCTCAATTCTCCAGCCTAATCCTGTCTTCATCATATTCTATTTAATTCCTCTTGACTTTGTTCATGTTCTCTGATAAATTTTCTGGGACTCCATTATAAATAGTTTATCATAATAAGTCTGAGCAGTGAGTGAGGTAAAAATTACAGTTAGGCTGTTTATGTAATTTTTAACATTCCTGGGCTTTGGCCATGGGTCTGTATTAGTTGAATATGTTTGCTTAATAGACAAACAATATAAAATGTCCCAGAAGACTCTCTTTTTGCAGAGGATAGAATCTGGCTTTCAAGCAATGAGCAATCCATATGAAAGTGATCCAAATAAAGATCAGTAGTCTGGAGCACAAAATCCTAAAGTTTGGGAGAAATTCCACAAATGAATTATCAAACTTAACTTTAGAAGCAACAATATCTAAAGACTGTGTTTAGAATACTGGATAGCTAGTTATGAGAACAGAAGGCATTTAAGTATCGGGAAGATTTCTTACAAGTTATTTTATCATTTTTTAAATCCTCTGATCCCATGTGAGTTCTTTCACATTTGTTACTTTTCATCCTGCACTGTCACATTGAGAGAGAACATTATTTGAAGTGTATTAATTTAATGTAGGAAATGCAGCAGTGAATTCACACAATCAATCGAAAAGATGCCACCTCCAACCAGACAGCATTCCCTCAGGATGATTCAGAATGCCGGCCTCAATTTTGCACTCAAGCCCTGCATTGGAAACTGGACTTTATAACTTTAGAAAGTGCTGCTCATTGATCAACAGCTGATGGTAGCATTGTTAACATCTACTCGAATACATAAAATGGGACTATGGTTTAATGTCTAACCTGAAGGGAGAGATTTCAGTAACACACTCATTCGGATCTGGCAAGTGTCAGCCTAGATTACGCTATGAACCTACAGGAGCAGGAGTAGGCCATTCAGCTCCTTGAACCTACTCCACTATTCAACAAAATCATGACTGATTTGTTTGCAGTCTCAAATCCATATTCTCATCTAGTCCCAATAACTCCATTGTTATAGTCAATAATCTAACTCTGACTTAAAAATGTTCAATGATCCCACCCGTACCTCTCCCTGGGGACAAGAGTTCCAAAGACTCATGATCCTTAGTCAGAAAAATATCCTCTTCGTCTCTGTTTTAAGTGGGCGGTCCCTTATTTTTAAATTGTTTAGTTCCAGTCTTCACCCAAAGACTAAAAATAGCACAACCCTGTTAAACCCTTTCAGGATCTTATATGTCTCAATATTCTGTCAACTCAAATGGATGTAGGCCCAGCCTACCTAGGAGGTAAAGATGCAGGTACAAATGTTTAGGAAGATTTGGAGTGAGAGGCCACCAATCCATTTAAGACTGTGCAGCCTATCAAATCATGATGATTTAAGCAGGAACCATCATTAAGAGTTCTATCAAATGTGAAGCTTCTGCTTGTTCTCTGTGTTTAATGACTGTAGAAAGCTGATAGCCACATTTCCCTAAGAATGTTCCCTTTGAGAACAATTTCCTGAGTCCTGTGAAAATACACAGAAAACTATGTGTATTCAATTAGACCCAGAAGAGAGATTAACCGATCAGGAAATGGGAAAGTAACATTCCACTGCAAAATAAACAATCATTGCAATCTAATTCCCAATTGCCTCGCTCTGTAGATAAACCTCAGCATGCTTGGTATCAGGTTTTTATGGTTCTGAGCTACAAATCGGGGCAGAGAAAAATTACAATCTGTTCCCTTGGGCAGCAGCTTGAGCTTTACTCAATTAAAACAAAAAAGCAGGATTTCTCCTTTTGTGAAGCAGCCCTTGACTACAAATGGCTGGGAAACTCATTATCAGCAACCAACAGGGAGATACTTTTAAATATTGTGTGGTTTTCACAATGGAGCATCTCAGGGGGCTTCCCAATTGAAGTACTGGATGTTAGACAGGAAGTGGGAGGGTATTTAAAAGAGCTGATTGAAGGGGAGATGAAAAAAAGCCATTGACATTTAGAAAGCAGCCAAAGGCCTTTTGGCCGATCATCACCAGCTGTATCTTGGCTAGAACGTTCAATCTAAGATTAATACCACTCTCCTACTGTCACTTGGTTCAGTGAGTATAGTATGTCAGGGCCTGTAAATGTTTAGTGCTGAGGAATGCACTTGCATTGTCGATATAATGTTGTCATGTGCACTCTGGAAGAACTTTGTCTCTTAGTGAAGAATGACCAAACATTGAGGTGTCCCTTTTAGTCTCAGTAAAGGGAGGCAGGGGGTCCAGAGGAGGTTTACAAGAATGATCCTGGGGGTGAAGGGCTTGTCATAAGATGAACGGTCAAAGATTCTGGGTCTGTACTAGATGGAGTTTAAGAAAGATAAGAGGGGTTCTGATTGAAACTTACAGAATACTGAGAGGCCTGGATAGAGTGGACATGAAGAAGATGTTTCCACTAGTAGGAGAGACTAGACCCAAGAACACAGCCTCAGAGTGAAGGGACGACCCTTAAGAACTGAGATAAGGAGGAATTTCTTCAGCCAGAGGGTGGTGAACCTGTGGAACTCGTTGCCACAGGAGGGTGTGAAGGCCAAGGCATTGAATGTATTTAAGACAGGAATAGGTTCTTGATTAGTAAGGAGTTCAAGTGAATGGGGAGAAGGCAGGAGAATGGGGTTCAGCTATGCTTGAATGGCCAAGCAAGCTCAATGGGCTGAATGGCCTAATTCTGCTGCTATATCTTATGGTCTTATGGCATGGAGATGCTACCTGGAGCCCCAAGCTAATATTCTGGGGACATGGGTTCAAATCCCAAATGGCAGATGGGAAAAATTGAATCCAATACAATCTGGAATTAAAAGCTATGTAACCATTTTCAATTGTCATTTTAAAAAACCCATTTGGTTCAATGATGTCATTTAGGGAAGGAAATCTAATGTCCTTACCTGGTCTAGCCTACACGTGACTCCAGCTCCATTGCAATAGAGTTGCCTGCCCTGTACAATGACCCAGCAAGACAAAGAAATGAAACCAGATGGAACACCCAGCACTGAGCAAGGCACCAGAAAGCACAATGTCTAACATAGCCCTGTCAACCCTCAAAGTCCTCCTTATGCAAGAGTTTGTGTCAAAATTTGGAGACCAACCCACAGACTAGTCAAGTAACAGTCTGACATAGTCACATTCACAGAATTATACCTTACAGATGATGTCACACATCACCATCACCATCCCTGGATTTATCCCATCCCACCAACACTACAGACCACTATAGGTAGTGGCACTAAGGGTTGGTATGCCAGTGGGAAAGAATTCCTTTGGGAGTCCCAGCATTGAATCCAGACCCATGAAATCTCATGGGATTAGGTCAAATATGGACAAGGAAACATCCAGTGTTACAGCTTATTGTTTCCCTCAGCTAGTAAATCAGTACGCCTCCATGAGGAACACCACTTGGAGGAAGCACTGAGAGAGGCAAGGGCACCAGAATGTGCTCTTGAGTGGGGGTCTTCAATGTCCATCATCAAGAGTGGCTTGGCAGCACCAACACTGACTGAACTGGCCGAGTGTAAAAGGACATAATTTGCAGCAGGTGCTGAGGGAATCAACATGAGAGAAAATCTACTTGACCTCATCCTTACCAATTGTTGTTCCAGTTGTGTCATAGATGGACAGGATCCATCCACACAGCCACTGTGAAGATAAAGTTCCATCTTCATGTTGCAAATTCCCTCCATTGTACAGTACTACTACCGTACTAAATGGGACAGGCTTTGAACAAATCTACCAATTTAAAAATGGGCATCCATGAAGCTCTGTGGGTCAGCAGCAGCGGAATTGTATTCAATTACAATCAACATGGTGAAGGTACAACACAGGATTATTTACATGTTAAATGGCAGAAGCACAATGCAAAAGATAGGGCTAAGTGATCCCACAACAAAAAAGGTCACATTTAAGATCTACAGTCCTGCTGCATCTAGCCATGAGTGGTGGGAGACAATTAAACAGCTCACTGGAGGTGGATGTGCCACAAATATCCTCAACTTAGTGATGGTGGAACCCAGCACTTGGTGCAAAGCCAAAGCTGAAAGATATACATTCATCTTCAGCAAGAAGTGCCCAGTGGATAAACCATTTATGCTTCCTCCTGAGGGCCCCAGCATCACAAGTGCCAGTTTTCAACCAATTTGATTCACTGCATGTGATGTCAAGAAATGGCTAAGAAATGACACTGGATACTGCTAAGTCTATGGGCCCTAACAATGTTCTGACACTATTACTGAAGACCTGTGCTCCAAAACACGTCATACTCCAGTTCCAGTACAGCTACAACACTGGCATCTACCCAACAATGTTGAAAATCACTCAGTTATATCCTGTGCACAAAAAGCAAAAATAATCTAACCCTACCATAAACCACAGTAGTGCTTTCAAGTAGCACTTGCATAGCAAAAACCTGCTCACTAAGACTTCAGTTTGGGTTCTACCGGGGCCACAAGGCTCATGATCCCATTAAAGTGTTAACCCAAACACGGAAAAAAACTGAACTCCAAAACTGATATAGGAGTGCCGCATTTGACAGAATGTGGCATCAAGAAGCCCCAGCAAAACTGGAGTCATTGGGCATCATGGAAAACGACTCCACTGGCTGGCATGATATTTGGCCCAAAAAAAGATATTTGTTGTTGAGGTCAATTATCTCAGTCCACAGGACATCAGTGGCTGCCCACTATGTTGCTACTGTTCATTGTTGTACCACTCTTACACTAACCCCACTGTCAATGTGTTTTCCACTTGCTATAGCTTAAAACCCTCAGTCAAAAACCAGGTACCAGCTAAATGCTCACATTGGTAAAAAGGCAGCCCCAAAAGACATGTCCATCCACTGACATCTCTGAGGAAGACAGTACCTCTTGTCTCAGAGAAAGCACAGGCAAGGCTGCCACCTTCCACCAGCAAGGAAATGGACACCTCGCTGGGTATTTGACCTTGATCACAGTAAAGAGCATCTGCTGGTGAGCACTTCTCTGCCATGTCTCCGCAGCTGATTGAGGAAGAAATGTGCCCCCAGTCACTGGCACTCAGAGGATGGCAGGAACCAAGCATTTGCTCAGCTCCAGTTAAGACAGAAACCCATGGTATTGATGATCAGAGACTTCATACAAATGCACAAGCAGACACAGGAGCTGTAAGCAGGTTTGTCATGGATACTGGGCATCCCAGCACAATGGCTGCAGGACAGCAGCAATGCTATGGGGACCCTGCTCCTGAAATGCAAGTATCTGGCTGCCTCCAGGGATAGCTCAGCAACTGCCTGGAGAGCCAGGTCCAGCAGGCTCCAGGTCTGCGGGTTGTTTGAGTGGACCTGCACTCCACTGCCCTAGCCATTGGTCACAGCTCCGACAGCAAGGTGACACGGTGAGATCTCTCCGAGTGCCCTTTTCTTACAGGGAGACACAATAGGTACCAGGAGGCACCTCAGTCAGAGGAGGAACCACACACAGGCCTGGCAGAAGTTTCTTCTCAGAACAGTGCAGAGGTGCCTGCCACCCTCAGCTCTGTGGGAGTCCATGATAAGGAGGGTATACCTGCCTCTGGACAGGATATACTCAGCATGCCTGGGACCTCCAGACTCAAATGCCTCCAGGTTAACACAAGCAGAATTCCAAGGCTAGTGGGCCCCAGCAGACTCCCTAAACCCAGCTGTGGTCCCCAGGACTTCACTGAGTGTTAATCTTGTTTGTAAATATGTTCTCTCATGACCATAAAGAATATTCTATTCTGTATATTTGTAAGTAAACATTCATGTCTCATTATCGTCCATGTGAATCTGCATGTAGATGTAAAATCCAACCCTGAAGGGACTGAAGCCACTGATCCTTACACTTCCTTGGACCAAGGTGTGAAGGCAGCAGCTTCTGCACCAGGAGCAGGCAATGGTTGAATGGGCAGGAACCTGCAGCTTTGGCACCCAAGCTCCAGTTCTCCGGCTGCCCAGTCATAGCTGCTATATCACAGACATTAGTGGGATTCAGCTGTTATCCTGCGTGGAATGGTCAGCAGAGCTTGGGTCAAGGAGTTGGCCTGCATTCAGGAAGATAATATGGTCACAAGGGATACTGAGTATGTTTCACCTTCACTGCCTGGTGTGTGCCTCCTGGTGTTGCCTTTTGAAGGGCCCCACATAGCTGGAGTTTGCAGGGACCTCCCTCGCAGATGGCAGCACATGGCCTACCCACTCAGGTTGTGGTCACAACTATTCTTATTCACAACGTGCATTTATGTTTTCCAGGAGGATTAGGGCAGGGATGCAACAGTGACTGCTTGTTGAACTGTGAGTTGTAGACTCCACCTCTGAGTGCAGGTGAACCTCCAATCATTCCTTTCTGGATCAGCCTCCTCATCAATCCCGTAGCGCTCACACCTCATTAAGTCCCTATCCCACCCTGTCTGAGTCTGCATCTGCTCACCGTCCACCTCAACCCACCACCAACACAGTCCCCCAGAAACACGCGAGGTTCTGAAATTCACTGCACTCCCTCCTGGAAGGCAAGGTGCTCCTCACAGTTGGCCAACCTTCCCATGATGTTTCATATTTCCCCTTGTACAGTGCGTTGCCCCGGTTTTGCTGTTGCCCTTCGGTGTGCTGCCTCCACTCCCCAGCATCAACTGTGATAACCCTCTCTTCCTGATGTTGGTCCATGAGCCCAAGGACTGACTGTGGTCTGAGCCCTTGAGCAACTTAGCCACACAGCCCAGAATGATGACAATGACAAATGCCTGTGCACTCCAAAATGTGGCACTGAAGTGCAGAAATGAACTGTAAGTCGATCAGAGATGTGCCCAGCTGGCCTGGAGAGGCTGTGGTAGCTACTAGCATCAGTGGACATGGGCTGCCTATGGCCGGTGCCCAGGAGAGTGTTCTGAAACATTGGTGCCAGGTGTCCCACACAGAGGTCTGGAGGAGCTTGGAGGGGAACTTGCAGGTGGTGGTATTTTCATGTATCTGCTGCCCTTGTCCTTTGAGATAGAAATGGTCGTCGGCTTGCAAAGTTTTGTCTATGGATCTTTGGTGGATTTCTGACATGCAACTTGTAAATAGTTGACACACTGCTGCTACTGAGCATCAGTGATTGTGGGAGTGAATGTTTTGGACGTGATGCCAATCAAACAAGCAAGTGGGGTTATCAACTGGATTTGATTACCTGAAGTCGTAAGTGCTACTCAGTTAGTCACTGTATTTACGAAAGTAAAATGAGTCAAATAATTATTTTCATCCTGTTTAGAAGTCACTGATGGTTGACTTTGGAAGGTTTCTTTCCAGAAATAACTAACGCTAGGACTGGACATGAACTTAGTGACTAAGGTCTATTGAAATAAAATCTACCACTAGGTTTAGTGACTTGTTTCTGTGATCTGTCAACACCATGTTGGTTGATTTTTATTAATTAGATCTCTATGACAGTTGCCATCATTACTTAAGTATAGAGATGGATTACTCAGTGTGGATCATTTGCACTCAGCCCACGTTTGATGCCTGGTTCATTTCAAGTTTTTTTTAAGCTGAAACAGGCTGGTAACACAACTGTTGCTTTACTAATTCCAAGCTAGTCAAGCAGTTGGTTCTCCAGCATTTGCAGTTCCTACTATCTCTGAAGCAGTTGGTTCTGACCATTTCACTATCTACATTCACATTTCGAGAATGGTCACCTCACTGCTGGCATATTTGGAATGGTATCCCAGAGCAAACCATTGAAAAGAAAGCAGGCAGTACAGCAATGCAGAAAGTCCTGAGTACTGAGGGTTGCCTCAGCTTGGAGAGGGGATTAAAGTGGCAGTCTTTTGATTCAGAGCCATAACTGTAAAACCTGTCATTTGGTTGTCCAAAATATGAATATTGCTGGAAAGGAGAGACATGCTGCCAAAGAGTTCCACCTTGCACTCATCAGGACAATTGCAAGAATGCCAAATTTCAAACGATCACAACAATTTATACTGGAGGAGAATAAAGAAAGCTGACTGTTTGGCAAGTCTCACACAACAAGAGCTTTAGCAACGTATCTCTCTCTTCAGCAATAATGTCAGAGCTCTGAAGTCTCAGGGCCACACTCAAAGAATGGCACAGCATAACCTATAGACAATGATTAAATAAACCAGTTCATCTCTTCTGACACTTGATTGCAGGAGGAATTTAAACTAGGACATTAAAATGCTTCTACCCTATTTTCATATAATGCTGGATCTTCACAGGTCACTGGGAGAGATAGATGGATGCTCGATTAAACAGTTCATCCAGGGGATAGTTATTTGCAGCAGTCATTTGGTGCTGCATTGGACTGTCAGACTGAATATTCGCTCAAGTCCCTGTACAGAGTTTGAATTCACTGTAGACTAGACTCGGAAAAGAGTGCAGTGAACTGATACAAAAAAAACTGTCTGGACGTGCCAGTTGCCAAATGAGCTATCAGAAATAGCTCATGAATAAAAATGAAAGACATTGAACAGGTATAATGCTTTAAGACCACAACTTGTATCCAAATGGTACTGAGCTGTGTTCACTCTTTAATACATCATTATATCTGCTGTTTTAATTATGCAAAATTCATTGACTTTTTTTATACAGGCATTGCATTTCTGCAGGGTATCTCACTCACTGAGCACCAATTAGCAACAGATTTTCTGGCAATAGATTTGGGATTAGATCACCAAAATATTTTCATAGTGACCTGAGTTATGAATCAGAATTCATTCTGTTTACATTAAAAGTATCAGCAATTGGACCTAGTTCCTCAGAAAGGTCTGGAAAATAAAGTAATTTCCATACTTTCTTTTTTCACTGCAACAAAAAGTTATCAGTCAAGCATGTTTGATTCTTTCCTTAGTTTTGAATGTCAGCAGGCTGTTCTGCTGTGATAGGCATCACAATCCCCGGCCCTTCAAAGTGCATACATCAGTATCTTTCAGGGGGGATGATCAAACAGTGATTAAGGATGGTCAGTATTTACTCTGCCAAACTCAGTATCACCAACATCAGTTATAGTAACCTCCCAACATATACTCTGGCTGAAATCAATAAATTTATCACACATCTACCATCAAACTGGTATTTTCTGTTCAGTTCAGTTTCACACCACTAGTGCATTTCCTTGCTCAGCCATTCTTACTGGTGCTAAACTTTTTTCACAGAAATTCTCCCTACTTTTCCCTGAGTGTTCTTTGAGAAGTTTGACATTTTCTCAACATTTTCACTTTCATTAAATATACCCTTGAAGTCAACATATGAAGGTCATTGATGAATGACTTTTCTAACTCCCCGAAACTTTATCAAGACTTGTCCAAAGTACTTGATCCTCACTCTGGCCTCTGAGTGAGTCAAAACACTGTGGGTTGAAGTGCAACTCCAGGGAACAAAACCCAAACTCACACACCATTACAGCATTGAGTGAGCGCTGAGTAAAAACAGAAAGTACTGGAGAAGCTCAGCAGACCTGGCAACATCTGAAAATGAAAGACATTCAATTGTTTTGAAGAAGGGTCATACTGGACTCGAAACATTAACTGTTTCTCTTCTCATGGATGCTGCCAGACCTGCTGAGTTTCTCCAGCACCTTTTTTATTTCAAATTTCTAGCATGCACAGTCAATACACCCTCTGATATTTTTCTTTTCAGTGTGCAGACCTCCAAAGTCCTATGTATGACACAGAAAGCAAAAGTCAATATGTGTCGACACGCTGATTGGTGTGTGTGGAACTGTGCAGTCACGCCGCTTAGAGATAACGTTGTCTGCAATGTTTTATGTTTAACCAAGTGCGCGCTACAATGTCAAAGGTGCCGACATTCAGATGAAGTTCAGAAGTCACACAACACCCAGTTGTAGTCTAACAGGTTTATTTGAAACCGCTCCTTCGGCTCTGAAAGCTTCTGATTTCAAGTAAACCTATTGGACTATAACCTGGTGTCATGTGACTTCTGACTTTGTACACCCCATTCCAACATAGGCACCTCCACGCCATAACCTTCAAATGAGACAGTGAAGTGATCTGCCTTCTCAGATTACTTAAAAGATCCCATGGCCACGACTTTAAAGAGATTCTTCCTGATACCCTTAGCAACATTTCCCCTCAATCAACACCACACCTGCTTTGCTGCAATGTCATTATTGATTCACTGTTTGTGGAAGCTTGCTGTGCACAAAACAAGTTGCCACGATTCCCAAATTGAAACAGTGACTGCAATTCAAATGGCTGTAAAGCACCTCTGGATATCATGAGGCTGTGCAAGATATGTGATTGTAAATCCTTCTTTCTTTTCCATAATTTGTTCTGTTCACTGTATAAGAATAATGACACTGTAAAGAATGCAGTATATAGGAAATTGATGACTTTGTAGCCTTCAGTATGTGCTGCAGAATTACACACTCATAGCCCTGAGATATTTCATCCACTGATTGTAGCTTTCGACAACAGAAAGCATGCACAATGAATAAAAAAGTACAACACAGCAAGATGTTACAGTCTCCTTAACTACCAGGAGAGCTATGGATTGCCTAATAGAGGCAAGTTAATGATGTTCATTGAGATCAAGGATATGCCTCAGAAGATCGCTAGAAGGAAAATAAATCTTAAAAATTCATCTCATTGGATGTGGGTGTGACCAGCAAGGATTGCATTTATTGCCTATTCCTAACTGCCCCTGAAAGAGTGGTAGTTAGTGACAGCCTATTGGTATGATCATTGCACTGTCAATCCAGTGACATGGCTAATGTTCTGGGGACCTGGGTTTGAATCTTGTCAGGACAGATGAAGGAGTTTGAATTCAATGAAAATCTGGGCTTAAGAGTCTAATGGTGGAATCCGTTGTCAACTGGCAGGAAAACCCCATCTGATTCACTAATATTCTTTAGAGAAGGAAACTTCCGTCCTTACCTGGTGTGGTTTACATGTGACTTATGGCCCGCAGCAATGTGGTTGACTCTTAACTGCCCTCTGGGCAATTAGGGATGGGCAATAAATGTTCGCCTAGCCAGTGACACCCTCATTTTGTGAATGAATGAATTTTTAAAAATTCAATTTCAGCTGTAACCCATCTGGTGAAGGTAGACTGATAGTGTTATCCAGGAGGGTGTTCCAGGATGTTGACTCAGTGTCAGTGTCCGAGTCAGGCTGTTGGATGACTTAGAGGGGTACTCAAGGGGGTAATGTTCCTGTGTGCCTGCTGCCCTTTTCAAGGTCACAAGTTTGGAAAGTGCTGACAATGAAGGCTTACAATGCCTCAGTGCTGGAGGGAGTGAATGTTTAAAGTTATGCATCAAAGACAACTGTCCAAGACAGTTAGCTCAGATTCGGCAGACAAAACTTTCCCTGTTCCAGGATAATTGGCTGTTTGGAAGGATGCTGTTTTGAGAAAGGACAGCAGTATACTGTTGCGGCCAATACAGCTCAAAAAGGCACATGTTGAGATTTGCAGCTCTTATACAGAATGCTTTGTCGCATTGTGGCAATCATACATTTCAAGATCTGACAAAGGTCATCTGACACAAACAAGTCTGGGTATCTGTCAGGTCTTGGACATGAACTCAGCACTTTCAGACTGAAAGCCAACATCTAATGTTCCTGCCCTAATGACCTAATAATACAACACAAAAGCCAGACTATCTTCTTGAAAAGGCTGATGCCAGTGGGTTTGAAAAGGATTACACTGGAAGGGAATTAAATGTCTTTTAACTTTAATAAGATTTTGACCTCCCACTGGCGTCAATCCAGTTGCGTGTCCACAGTCCAAACTCTTGAAAGCATCAGGAAGTTATAATTACAGGACACACTCTTTTATCTTCTCTGCTGTAGGCAGAATTGATACTCCATTTGGATTAAAAAGCTTTGAAAATTTGAATGGAAGTGGTGTTGCACAACTATTAAACAAGCGACCGAGAGCATTGTGCTCAGGTAGTCAAGAAAACTGAAAATCTATTCTGGGGTTTGCCCTTGTTTATTGTTTACTTAAGCACTCCCCACATCATTGGACACTGTACCTTCAGTCTGCCAAAGCCATAAACTCAGAATTCCCTCCCTAAACTGCCAAAGTTCCTATTTCACAACGTCTCTCCATGCTCATTTAAAGACCTTTAAAACCCACTACTGTACTTTAACTTCACGGCACAGGGTCAAATTTTATTCAATAAGAGTCCTGTGATATCATATGGACTGCAATAGCTCAAGAGAAATGGAATACTGTTTAAAAATAAGGAATACTTGGATATTTTGGTCATACTGAGGTCTTTTTTGACATGAGCAAGTTAGACCAGAATGTACCATTCACCAGTTTTACTGGTTTTCCTTAGACCATGAGATGTAGGAGCAGAAATAGATTATTCGGCCTGTCAGATGGAATACTGTGTTCAATTCTGGTCTCCCTGCTATGGGAAAGATGTGGTTAAACTTGAAAGGGTGCAGCGGAGAAGACTTACAAGAATGTTGCTGGGTTGGAGGGTTTGAGTTATAGGGAGAGGCTGAATAGGCTGGAATTTTTTTCCCTGGAGTGTGGGAGGCTGAGGGGTGACTGTATAGAGGTTTATAAAATCATGAGGGGCATGGAATAGGGTGAAGCCAAGCCAGGGTAAGGGAATCCAAAACTGGAGAGGATAGGTTTAAGGTGAGAGAGGAAAGATTTAAAAGGGGCCGGAAGGGCAACATTTTCACACAGAGGGTGGTGCATGTATGGAATGAGCTGCCAGAGGAAGTGGTGGAGGCTGATACAATTACAACATTTAAAAGGGACCTGGATGGGTACATGAATAGGAAGAGTTTAGAGGGATATGGGACAAATGCTGGCAAATGGGATTAGATTAATGTATTATATCTGGTCGGCATGGATGAGTTGGACCAAAGGGTCTGTTTCTGCGCTGTACAACACTATGAGTATCTATGAGACTGTTTTGCCATTTAATGAAACCATGGCTGATTGGATGTACCTCACTTCCACTTTACTGCCTTATTCCCAAAACAATCAATTTCCTTCTGAGGAAGGGTCACCGGACCCGAAGCATTAACTCTGTTTTTTCCTTCACAAATGCTGCCAGACCTGCTGGGCTTTTCCAGCAACTTTGTTTTTGTTCCTAATTTACAGCATCTGCAGTTCTTTCAGTTTTTAATCAATTTCCTTGCTGTTTAAAAGTCTATCTCAGCCTTATATAAACTTAACAACCCATCCTCTAGTGTAAAGATTCCAAAGACTCACTACCTTTTAAGAGAAGAAATTCCCCCTCATCTCTGTCCTAACTGGCAACCCTGACTGACACCATGCCCTCTGATCCTAGACTGTCCCACAAGGAGAAAAATTAACCTCTCCACATCTTGTTCTCAAGCCCCTTGAGAATCTGACATGTTTCAATAAAGTTGCCTGTCATTTTTTTAAACTCCATTGAGTACAGGCCCAAATACTTAAATTCTCCTCTTAAAATTATCCCTCCATACCCAAGATCACCCTAGGGAAGCTTCTCTGGACTGTTTCCAATGCCAGTGTATCTTCTCTTCGATGAAAGGCTCAAATCTGTGACTCACCATCATCTTTCAGGAGTGTGAATGGGCAACAAATGCTAGCTTTCCAGCAACTGTTAAATCCCATGCAAGGATTTTTAAAAATGATGTGCATTGGGATGTTACATGACATTACAGGTGGTACAAAGACAAGTTTTGTGCATTACGTCAGGGAATTAAGAGGCTGTTTAATCGGGAAATACTCTGAAAAGGTGCTGGATTTTCCTGTTGAAGGCAGAAATCAGGAGGTGAGTATTATCCTGGTTTGCAAATGCACCCCGACATAAAACAGGAAATGACCAAGTCATGAGTTCACCACCTAGGTGAACTATGTCTGCATCTTGGAGAAGGAATGGTGTCCCTGGTACACTTGAAACCTTCAGTGACTGTTGGGTACCACAAAGGGCTTATCTTCACCAAAATGTTATTTTAGTTTAATATGTTAATTTGCTTTATGTCGCAGTGCCCCTTTTAAAGGGCTATCAATCACTTAATTTATTTGTCAATCTTTTGCTTAGAATACCACAAAAAGGGACTATTGTTCTTAACACCTTTAGAGAGAGGTGGGCACCGTGAAGGATACAGTACTTTATTTCCCCTCCAATTACATTTGGTGTTAGTGCCTCTCACTCTCCCCAATCACCAACCGCCCCCCCCCCACTTCATTACGCGTTCTAATTGGCTGCACGGGCGAATACTGGTGATAGTTAATAGTTATTTAAAAACAAATAAAAGGTCATTTGGTGACAGGAAAGTTGTTCTGTATTGTGTGATAACACATTAAAAATTAAAAAGGGACAACTTATTTTTAGTCCGGGTGTCCTTGGAGAGGAAGCGCACAATGTCCACTAATACCCCTGACATCTTTAGACATTTTTATTTAGCCCCTTGCCGCTCCCCTTATCTCTCCCTCACCTTTTCATGGTCTACATTGCCCTTCATGGGATTTACTTATAAATTAGTCAATTGGAAAACATGGGTAATTTACTGGTGGTGATTAACAATTGAAAGAACACCATGAGTGATTTGATAATGGGGAAAAAAGTTATCAGATTAAATTAAAATAACATTTTGGGGAAGATAATGCACTCTACCGGTCACAGAAGCCTTCAAGCGTAATGGAGACCCTACATGTTCATTCTCCAATGATGTCCAGATGGGAATGTAACCACAGAGGAGGGATATTAAAAAAAACTGAAGAGAGCAAATTCTGTTTTTGTTCCTAATTTACAGCATCCGCAGTCCTTTTGTTTTTTTCTCCCGGTTAGTTTGATGCCAGTAGTCGGGAAAAACTCTTGGAAAGAATGTGATATCTAGACAACGCTGATATGGTTGGGCAAAGTCAACATGGTCTTATGAAAGGAAAGTGATATTTGACAAATCTGTTGGAGTGTTTTTTTTAAATCTTTACTTTTAGCATAAAAAAAAGGAACTAGTGGATATGGTGTATTTGGATTTTCAGAAGGCACGCAGGAGATGGGGAAACAAAAATAAAGCATATGGGATAGGGGTAATAAGCTGGCATGGATTGAGAATTGGTTAACAGAGAGGAGAAATAAATGAATCATTCTCAGCCTGCTGAGCTGTTATTAGCAGGGTACTGCAAGGATCAGTGATGGAGCTACAGTTGTTCACAACCTACAGCGATGATGTGGATGTGGGGCCTAGATGTAATATTCCCAAAATTGCTGATGACACAAACTTATGTGGAAATATAAGTTGTAAAGAGAATGCAAGGAGGTCCCAAGGGGATTTGGATGGACTAGGTGAATGGACAAGATCATGGCTTATTAAAAACAATGCAAATAGATATGTACTTATCCATTGTGGCTGAAAAAAACACAGAATGACAATATTTCTTAAACAGTGGGAGTGTAGGAACAGTTGATATCCAATGGGATCTCAGTGTTCAGGAACAAAGAACAAGCAATTAAGAGGGCAGCTGTTACCTGTCCTGTCATTGGAAGAGGATTTGAATACAGGAGTAATGCTACCTTATTGCAATTATAAAGAACCTTGATGAGACTGCACCTGGAGTATTGTGTACAGGTTTGGTCTTCTTATCTAAGTAAGGCTACACTTTCAATAGAAAACAGCTTCCCAAAGTGGGGGTCAGGACCACAAGTGGTGTTGCCAGTTAAAACTTTAAAATCACGATATCTAAATAACAATGGCCACCTTGGAGTTCTGACCAAGTTATAATAGCAGTGCTGTCCTCTAACAGGGCCCAGCTTTCTGTCTTCCCCACTCTCACGGTTCTCACTGCGGGGTCACAACAATTTTGAAGTTTCAATTGGGAAAAAGTTTGCAAAGCACTGTTTTAGAGGGAATGCAATGGAGGTTCACCCGACCATTCCCTGGAACGGTAAGATTGTCTTATGGGAAGAGATCGAGGTAACTGAGCCTGTTTTGAGAGTGTTGAGAATAATACAAATTTACAATATTCTTCAGGGTGTGACAGGGTTAATGGAGTTAGGACATGTCCCCAGGCTGAGTCAAGAACCAAAAAAGGATGGACTCTCAGAATAACGGATTGGCCACTTAAGACTGAGATGAGGAGAATATTCTTAATTCATAAGGGGTGAATCTTTAGAATTTTCTACTCCATAGGCCTGTAGAAGCTTAGTCATTGAGCAGGTTCAAAACAGAGATCAATAGATTTCTAGAAATGAATGATGTCATGGGATATGCAGAAGATGTGGGAAACTGTCATTGAAGATTGTGATCAGCCATGATCTAATTGAACAGATATGATGGGCTGAATGTTCCTATTAATAGGTGTAGGCTTGTTAGAGGTCACCTGTCTCCCTGCCCTCAAGAAAAAAGTGGGGTAGGGGTGTATAAAACAGAGGTGGGAGTTTTGACCTCGCTTCTCTGCAATTGTTTTTTTCCACTGTTTGGCCTGAATTGTGTATTCCAGATAGTGCTCAGATATTTTACTTAAACTGCTGCTTGTCTGAAATTCTTCTCCATTCCAGCAAAGAGGATATGACCGGTGATTCAGCCCACAACAACACCAGTGCTGTCATCAATAGCAGGTCTCTCATTAACACAGCTGCTATCTACTTCCAGTAACTTGGGACCTGGACTGAATTTATATCAGTATTTTTGAAGTTTAAGGGGAAGCAGCTGTTCTTATATTTGATACAAAATACATCCTTTCAAAGCAGATGGATTAATTACGGTAGTCTTAATAAGCTTTTAATTGTTATGCTATAGTTTCTTCAGGTTATTTGTGGCAAGGGTGCATGTTGATGTCATAGTGACTTTAGGCAGCCAGGAGTTCTAGTTTAGTCATAGTTTTATCTTGTGACTAGGTACAGCAAGGCAGTAGTAGTGTCACTGATTCACCATTCTTTTCCTCAACAACTTTCTCACTTCCCCTGATCTCCTGTAAGTGTCCAGAACTGAGATCACCTCCAAGAATCCCTACAGTGTGGAAATAGGCTATTCAGCCCATCAAGTCTGCATGGCCCTCCAAAGAGTACTCAACCCAGTCCCACACACAGCCCACCCCCACCCCGACCCTGTTCCCATAACCCTGCATTTCCCATAGCTAACCCAACTAGCCTGCATATTCCTGGACACTATGGGCAATTTAGCATGGCCAATCCACCCTAACCTGCACATCTTTGAACTGTGGGAGGAAACTCATGCAGATGTGGGGAGAACATGCAAACTCCGCACAGACAGTCACCTAAGACTGGAACTGAACCTGGATAATGGCGCTGTGAGGCAGCAGTTCTAACCAACTGATCCGCCATGTTGCCCCATTAAAAGCAGCACTCAAAAGAATCAGTTTGAAGGCATTCACACACCAGGGAGTAAAACTTTGAAGTGATGGTGCCCATAATAGGGCTTGAACCCATTCCCCTGAGGTTGTGACTCTCACGCCCTACTGTCTGAGCTCACCTGGCCTCTAGTCAGCCAAGTGACGATTATTTATGTTTGAGCGTTGGTGGTTTGTCAATTGCAGGATATCACACCAAGTTTAGTCCTGTCCTCATTTTATTCATTGCATGGGCTCTTCTAGTATGTGTCAAGTTAGTAGGCAATGTGTGGAGATTGGAGCCAGGTGGATCTCATTGACTATGAGATCCTCGATTGAAGTTGTTAACCTGGGCCAATCAGGAAGCACTGACTGACCAATATAAACATGGGATTTAGAATCTCCCCAGTTCAGGGCACTGACTCCGAGTTGGCTGGCCACAACCAGTGTAGTGTGCACAAGTAAATAAAGGGTGGCTCGGTGATGGGATGCCGGCTTCCGTGCAGTTATTTCACAAAGTATCTGATATTTATTGTCCAACTCCTTGCTGGCCTCCCAAAATCCTCCCTCTAAAAACTTGAGGTCATTCAATACTGTACTGCCCATCTCTTAACTTGCAGCAAGTCCTGTTCTCCTATGTTCACTAGCCTACTCTGACTCCTGGTCAAACAAAGGCTTCATTTTAAACTTTTCATCCATTTTTTCTAATTCCTGGCCTCGACTCTCCCTATCTTCTCAGTAGAATCCCCTTCTGAGATATGTACACTCCACAAGCTCTGGTATTTTGCACTTCCCTGACTTTAATTGCTCCATCATTGGTGGTTATGCTTTCAGCTGCCTGGATTCTGAGCTCTCAGATACTCTCCCTGCATTTCTGCCTCTCTAACTCACTTGCTTTAAGACATTCCCACTTCTTTGACCAAGACTCTGGCTATCTGACCAGAAGGTTTCCTCTGTAGTTCGGCGTTATACCTTGTTTTATAATGCTCCTGAGAAGCACTTTGGAATGTTTCATTACATTAGGAGGTGCTATAAAAATATAAATTTTTTTTTAGATATTGGACATCCACATGAATTGTAATGCATATAATAAACACATTCACAATACTTCCTGCCCTGCCCAGTTCATCAGCTAAATCAAGACTGACTAAATATCACATCTCTGCCCTTCCTCATCCATACATATTGCTCACAGTCAGAATATTGACTATTTGAAATGAATTACAAAGTTAAGCTTGATCTTTGCTTAATGCACAAATGTGTACCATAACCATACTCCAAGATGCTTTTACTCTCAACATCATCCAGATCAATTGCAGACTCAACTTTTGATGAAATTACCTTTTCTGATTTGTAAGTCAAATATGAGTATATGGAGTGAGCCCTGAATTCGTTGAATGATAGAACAGATTCAAAGGGGTAAATTACCTCCTCCCATTCTATGTTCCTAAGTTTAACAATTTATCAAATGTACAGGGTTGCACCACTTTCTGATCAATTTGATTTGATTTGATTTGATTTATTGTTGTCACATGTACCTAAGTACAGTGAAAAGCTTTGTTTTGCGACCAGTACAGTCAGATCATAACAAACAAGGACATAGAGTGCTTAGACAGAGTGAGGCATACAGGTTATGACTGCATTGGAGATGCACGAAAGCAAGATCAACATTAGATTTGAAATTAGATCCATCCAGCAAGCTAATAACAGAAGCAATTAATTGCATATCAAGCTTCTTCCTGTTTCCTTGGTAGAAATCCAATCTAAACTTTCTAGTCCCGACTTCCCACCCTAAGATATGATGACGATATTTGAACTAGTTGACTTTGGAGATGGATTAAAATGATTTCAAAAAAAAACTGATGGAACTTAATTGGAATTTGGAAAGCTCACTCTTTGTCATCAAGATTAATAACTTACTTTCTCTTCCTGGCTCTGCAGCTACTTCCACTTTGTTTAAGAGGTGGTGACCAAATTTTAGGCACAGTTTCAGGCTGGAGATTGGATAGTGATAAGATAGGTTGAAGAACAAGTAGGATTTCTCAGGCAGGACAGTGAGAGCTGTTGCTGCTTAAAATGCAGAAAAAGTATTTGTAAGTGATTGCGAATTCACAGGGGGTCAATTCAGATCAAAGCAAGTTGGCGACAGAAAGACCAGGATGCCTTTCTTTGTGGATAGATTTTATTAATTGAGGTTGTAGATATACTTGCTGAGCCGGTGAGTTTGGATTTGGCCAAACAGAGACATTCCAGGGAATTCCTGAAGGCCTGGTATTCAACCGGAACTCAAACACATTGAATTAGACCCTGTGTACAAACCACTGAGAAAGAGAACTGAAAATAAAACTAACCGCACCAGCAAACCGAGGCATATAAATAACAAGCAGGACAGAACGCTGACGCTTTCTGGAGGCGCACTGACAATGTTACCTAGTAGGGTGACGAAACGTTTGCAACCAAACCCACTGGCTCGGTGAGCTTGTCTACAACCTCATCCACAACCTGAGCTACAAATTTTCTTGAAAGCTTTTAAAGTTTATTAACTACTCAGTCTTACAGCTCATTCCACAGCAACCCCAACTGTTCCCCTCACTTAGTCAATTAATGAATCAATTAACCCCAGTCACCTGCTTAATTACATGTTATATCAACATTGGGCTGAGTTTTATGGTCCTCCTAGTGGTGGGATGGCAGGCCAATTAATGACCATTATAGGGCCTCCTCTCCCACTGCTGCAATTTCTCCCATGGTGGGGTGAAGGCCCATGTCAACTGTACAGGATCTCCACTACAAGCTGCTGGTCTGGTGACTGGGCTTGCAAGTGTCTCTTGTTTGGGCACCCTGTGACCATCGGAGCCACCCCACCCAACCTCACCAAAGGTTCCCCCTCCACAACCTGTGTTTCCCCTCCCCTGTCCTGTCCACCTCATCTCACCCTTCCCCTTTGGAGCCTGACAGCCTAGATCCCAGGATGACCCTGGATTCAACTTGTTCTAATTTCCTGGATCCACATCTTCAGGGGACTTGCTGCAGTCCCAGAGGTGGCCACTTGAGATGCTGCCGTGACAACCACATATTTGGGGATTGAAGTCAGAAATCACACAACACCAGGTTGTAGTCCAACAGGTTTATTTGAAACCACAAGCTTTCAGAGCCTCACTCCTTCTTCAGGCGTTAGTAAGACAGTAAGGCTCTGAAATCTTGAGTTATAAAATAAACCTGTTGTACTATACCCTGGTGTTGTGTGATTTCTGACCTTGTCCAACCCAGTCCAACACTGGTACCTCCGCATCTTGGGGTATTAAGCCAGTTAAAGACATAATGGTTGTTGAATGGCTGCAAGATGAGCACAGTTGGGCCCACACCTGGGATTTATGCTGACAGTTGGGGACCTTGCCCTCCAGGTGTAAAACTAAGCCCCACACGTGGACAAAAGTACTGGGTAAATTTGATAGATTCGCAAGTTGTGTTGAATGCAAGGTGTCAGCAATGGGGAAGAAATAGCAGTGGAAATATAAATTAAATGGTACACATGACCAAATGCAGGAGAGCAATCTGGAGGTTATGATGGAAGAGTTTTTGAAATCATCATTGCAGTGTGTAAATAGTGGGTCCCAGCAAGATCTTAGGATGTATGACCATTTTCGGAGAGTTACAAAATAGATGCTAAATTTGGATATGGTATTGCACAGCTGGAGCAAAGTGCATAATTCTGAAATAGGTACAGCAAGACATATCGACAGTAGTACCTAAGATAGGTCCAAAGTGGGTTTGTATTTTTCAATTCATTCTTAGGTGGTGGCATCACTTACTGGGCCAGCACTCACTGCCATTCTTCATTACCCTTGAGAAGATGGTAGTGAGTTGCCATCTTGAACCACTGCAGTAAGTAGACCTAAATGCTGTTAGGCAGGAAGCATTTGACAATCTGTATTGTTGTAATATTGGAGAATATAAAGCAAATTTGTCTTCATTGTATGATATGTGGGACATTCCTTCATTCATTCCACCAGCTCTCTTCCTCTCTACACCGATGCCAGGCCTTGTGGTGTTCTGGGGTAACTCATTTATTTTGCTTTCCAGTCCACCAATCCCTCAACTATGCATGGTTCAAAACAAACTCATGCTTCTGGACTTCCCTAGGCATCAGGACAAATGATCCCAGTTGCATGCAGGTGGCTTTAAAGCCCAGAAGTGAGCACGGTGGCTCAGTGGATTAGCACTGCTGCCTCACAGCACCAGGAACCCGGGTTCGATTCCACCCTCGGGCGACTGTCTGTGTGGAGTTTGCACATTCTCCCTGTGTCTGCATGGGTTTTCTCTGGGTGCTCCGGTTTCCTCCCACAGTCCAAAGATGTGCAGGCTAGGTGGATTGGCCATGCTAAATTGCCCAAAGCATCCACGGATGTGTAGATTAGGTGACTTATAGGGGGATGGGTTCAGGTGGGATGCTCTGAGGGTTGGTGTGGACTTGTTGGGCTGAAGGGCTTATTTCCACACTGTAGGGATTCTATGAAATGAAAAATGTGATTGATTCCAATTGGGCTCCATGATATGTTTCCTGCCACCTGCAGGAGGCGAGGGTTTCCCTAGAGACGAACTCCAGTTGTGGCTGGTATCCGATTAAGGCAGCAAGTTGAACAGTTATCCCCTATTGTGGATCTGGGTTGCAGTTTCTCCAAGGGCATACAGGATCCTCCCAACGTCCAACCAGCATAGACAGGAGGCTGGAATTTAAATGGAGACATCATTGTGATGGCAGGTCCAAGCTGGGAAGCACAGGAGGCTATTTATTAAGTTGCCAGCATTAAATCACAGCATTGAGAAATCCCAAAGCAGAACGTATGCCATTTACAACTATTTCCCAACCCAGAACAAAGGTCTCTGTTAACAAGCCCCACCAGGAGTATCCAGCCCATTGTTGCTCAGAACCTCAATACCAAAGTTGTTGGTGTAGTGGACAATGAAGAAGGTTATCTCTGAGTACAACGGGACCTTGATCAGATGGGTCGATAGGCTGAGAAATGGCAAATGGATTTTAATTTAGATAATGGCATTTAATTTGGATAATTGATAAATGTGAGGTGTTGCAATTTGGTAAGGCAAATCAGCGCAGGACTTAAACAGTTAGTGGTAGGGCCCTGGGGAGTGTTGCCAAATCAAGAGGGATGCAAGTGCATAATTCCTTGAAAGTGGAGTCGCAGGTAGACAGGCGAGTAAAGAAGGCATTTGGAATGCTTGCCTTTTATTGGTCAGTGCAATGAGTACAGGAGTTGGGATGTCATGTTGCAGTTGTACAGGACATTGGTTAGGCCAGTTATGGAATACTGCGTTCAATTCTGATCTCTCTAGAAAGATGTTGTTAAACTTGAGAAGGTTCAGGGAAGATTTACAAGGATGTTGCCAGGGTTTAAGCAATGGTGAGAGGCTGAAGAGGCTTGAGCTATTTTCTAGTCCCATCGTGTAAAGGAGTGTTACGTGTAAAAATGAAAATGGGAAAAAATTATAATGAATCAAGAATTAAAGGCTGTGTAATGTCCAATATAAATTTTAAAAGCTTCTTCATTATAGAAGAAATGGAGGACTTGAGAAAGTCATAGAGTCTTAGTGTTGTACAGCACAGAAACAGAACCTTCCCTGGAGCATCGGAGGCTGAGGAGTGACCTTATAGAGGTTTATAAAATCATGTGAGGCATGGATAGGGTGAATAGCTAAGGTCTTTTTTCCAGGGTAGGGGAGTTCAAAACTAGAGGGCATAGGTTTAAGGTGAGAGGGGCAAGATTTAAAAGGGACCTAAGGGGCAACTTTTTCATGCAGATGTTGGTGCGAATATGGAAATGAGCTGCCAGAGAAAGTGGTGGAGGCTGGTACAATTACAACATTTAAAAGGCATCTGGATGGTATATGAATAGGAAGGGTTTAGAGGGATATGGGCTAAATGCTGGCGAATGGGACTAAACTAATGTAGTATATCTGGTCGGCATGGATGAGTTGGACCAAAGGATCTGTTTCCGTGCTGTACATCTCTATGACTCTCTGACTTTCTCAAGTTTCTCAAAAAAGCAATTCAGTTGCTTGTCTATTTCTGCCTTACTTAAAAATACAAACACAAATATAGCTTTGGCCATAGTTTCCCATTATGCTTGTTCCTCGTTGAAGGATTAACACTGCTTGTTTGAACCATTTTTTTGTACAGCAGTCGCAAGAGAATTTAAGATGTTTGCTGACTAACTGTTTGATTGAACTGTTGCTGGTCCCAGATTCTACAATCAGACTCCAAAGCTCTACTAATTGGCTTCATTTTCTCAATAAAACTATTAGCTGCAAGTTGAATTTTCTGAAATGCAATGGCACTACTGGTGACCTTAAAATGCTGTAGTGGGTGCTAATAAAATCTATAGGCTCAACTCCAAACTGTGGCTTATGTAACCAGTAATTACTGTGTAATTAACAGGCACCAACAGCTAATGTGGGCGGCTTGCATGCTGTTGTGTGTCTATCTGCCTTGCGGCTGCTGTATAGGGATGAGAGATGCTGGTGTCAGAAAATCATGGTGACTCAATTGAGAACTGGCTTAGATAACCAGGTTTTCACTTTAATCCTTTCGATGCCACAGGCCTTCTTTCACAGCTTTGAACATCTGCATTCTCTCATTTCGACATAAGCATCAGCCCTGGTTTCCACTGTGAAGTAAAGTTAGGAAAATAATTTCTCAGAGAATAGATTGTTTAGTTCACAGCACAATGAGAATATTATTTTTAATTCATAAGACCTGTAGGGTAAAGGTTTATCTGTTGTACGTCTCAACACCAGCTCATAAATAAAAGGGCTCCTGCAAAGGTTCAGCAAACTTATCTATTTGTAGCCATTGGCTGATCTCAGCTGCTGGCTGGGCGGAGGGGATTCACGTCTGACCTCACTACCTCAGAATAAGAAAGTAAAAAATTGGTCAGGGTACTGTCCAAGGGTTCACACTGATGTTGGATGTCTAGTGAGTTCAGAATCAAGCTTTTCTGTAATGCCACTGTGAGCCAGTCGATGCCAACACTTCAACACCTCAATAACAGCTACTGGGTAATATACTAAAGGAAATAATTGGCCTGAACAGTAATATGGCTCTTAAAATAGCCACAACACTTTACACAAGTGCAGACAAGGGAGGTGACATCAGTAGGCCATGACAGGATCTTCTATTCCTTTCCCAGTTGTGTCCTCCCCTTTTCCCACTATCCATACAGTACTAATACATATTTGTTATTCCCAAACTAGACACCACTATAGTCCCTCCCAGCTTCTCCTAATGTATTAAACTCCTTAGATTTGTGCACACATCTTGCCATGTTCTGCTATGTCCACATTTATAAAGAGATCTGGATGCTGTATTTGGAGTCACTCAATCACTGAAAAATGGATATAATTACAGTGTGACACATTTATGTAGTCAGTTCCAATCGTAAGTAAGAACACAGGAATTTGTAACGAAATAGTAAAAATTAGCACAAATGCTATAAAGTAGAACAATTTGCACACAAAAGTACAATTAAAAATCTAACATCCACATGTCATGGACTGTAATGACTCCCATTCCAATCACTGTCCTACCAACCCAGGCGCATCCAGCAATGTTCTACCTTCAATTTGTTTCATTTTGACTCTGTGCTGCTGTCTTTGGTTCTTACTGACTCTGTTTTTATCACTCTGCTTTTTCTCTTTGTGCTTTTTTCTGTCTGTCCGCATCTTTCTTTGCATCTACTGTCTGAGAACCTGAGCAGAGAAGGCAAAGAGGAAATTCAATGGTGTCTAAAACATGGGTGGGATTCAGTAGAATGACATTAAAGAAAACTATTCCCAATGCCTAACAGGTCAAAAATCAAATGTGCCACAGGTTCAAGGTGATTGGCAAAAGAACCAGAAGTGACACAAGTGAAGACCTTTGTACATAGGAAATGGTTAAGATGTGAAATGCTTTGCTGATATGGTGGTGAATGCAGATTTAATCACAGCTTTCCAAAAGAAATTGGGTAAATAATTGAATCTCTCCAGTGTGGAAACAAGCCATTCAGCCCCAGAAGTCCACGCTGACTCTCCAAAGAGCACCCCACCCAGACTCTCCCCATACCCTATTCCTGTAACCCTGCATTTCCCATGGTTAATCCACCTAGCCTACACATCCCTGGACACGATTGGCAATCCACCTAACCTGCACATCTTTGGACTGTGGGAGGAAACCAGAGCAAACCCACACAGACACAGAGAGAATGTGCAAACTCCACACATACAGTTGACTGAGGCTGGGATTGAATCCAGGTCCCTTGAGCTATGAAGCAGTAATGCTAACCACTGAGCCACCATGCCACCCAGTGAAAGGGAAAGAGTGGAGATGTGGGACTAACTGGATTCTCTTTGAGACAGCCAGCACAGATTTGATGGGAGAAATTATCTTCTTCTGTGTGGTACTATGATTCTATCTCTGTTTCTCTTTCTTTGTTAGAATCTCACTGTCAGCTACCCCCTCCTTTTCATCTCTCTCATCACTTTTTCATGTTGTTTTAAGCAAATAGTCAAACGGAGAATCTATTCAACACAAAGCCACACTGTCTTTTGGGAATGCAATATCTATTCCCCTGCCAGAGACTGCGTTTTATGTTCTGATTTATTTTTATCTGCCAAGAATGGTTTTAAGTCACATTCTAAATTCTGTTGGTTTAAACTCTATTGGAAGTAATTAATATTGTTCTGCCTTTGGTGGTGTTGATTGAGGGCCAATTGTTGGCCATCGCACTGGGAAACCATTTGTGCTCTTCTGCTTTTTGCAAAAGGTCCATGGCCAGATTCTGTGTGCAGATCAGGGAGTGGGGCCTCTGCTGCAGAAGCAAGGGTGATGCCAAATGAGTCAGCTGATTGAAGGCATGATGACTCAATTACATGGTGTGGGATGGAATCCTGTGTAAGCCAAATATGGTAAAAGGAGCAGGGATCCTACACTGGAGGATAATATTGGAACATTTGAGCTTTGCAACTGCAAAATTCAACTGCATTCATGGCCATATCTTTTCTTGGTGTCAGCCCACAAAATGATCAGATTTATTGAATTTATGCATATAATTTGCCAAAAAGTGGAATTTAACTGACAATCTCTAATGTTTGAAGGTTGCAGCATCTCCATTACACTATCACACCCGTGGCTTCAGTACTGCTGGGTTCAAACTCCATAATAGTGTAATACTAATCAGAGGCAATGATTCCAGGAAGTGACACTGAGTTTGCAGGGTATTGGAATGCATGGAATGCATGCATAATCTGTGGAATGCTTTTAATGTTGGTTGAACAGTGTAGTCTGTAATGTCAATTGGTGTTCTGGAAGTTGTTGCCCAAGTATTCCTTGGTGGGAGGGTGGGTTGTGGGGAGCTCGGGCTGAAATTCCACAGTTTTCTGAGTTCATTGCTATGCTCTGTGCAGCTCCCTGACAGGAGTCTGAAATAATGCAGCCAAAATACATGGTTTGTTGGAAATGAGAGGAAAGATGATCCGTGTGTTTTCATGTCTTTTTACACTGGATTCTAAAAGAAATACAGTGCAGAAAAAAGTCCAATTCAGCCCAAGCACTTCATCCCAAATTACATAGAAAATAGGAACAAGAGTAGGCCATTCAGCCCTTCGTGCCTGCTCTACCATTCAATGTGATCATGGCTGATTGTCCTATTCAGTACCCAGTTCCCACTTTCGCCCCATGCCGTTTGATCCCTTTAGACCTCAGAACTATATCTATCTCCTTCTTGAAAACTATAGTGTTTGTGCTGCATGTGAGTTCCCTCTTATCTAAATCAGTCATTGTAACGCTATGTTCCATTCTCCCTCACCTGCTTGTCTAGCTTCCCTTTAAATGTATTTGCATAATTTAATTCAACCACTCCTTGTGGCAGCTAGTTCTATGTTCTATGTTCTATGTTCTACAGTTTCTCACCACTGTTTGGGAAGTGTCTCTTGACAGTTGGATGCTGGCGTTAGGCCCCCCTCTCCCATACCATCCAAGTGGACATTCTTAATATTTACACTTTGGTAGCAATAGCACTTGACTATTTGACATGGGAGGAGGGCAATAGCCCCACATCTGGGTCCAATTCTGTCCATACTTGCTATCCACAGTTTCAAGCAAAATCGAAAAGGGGTGCTGGAGAGCAATTTGGAACAGATTAAGATGCACATTTCTCTTAGTTGGGCTGTGGTTTCTGAGGTTGGTATCAAAAAGAGATGTTTTGGCTACAGTTGTATTGGCAGAAACTTTGAAGGTTTGATTTTACATTTCACTTTCAAATGATCATGTTCAAATATTTAAACATGAAACTGCACGGTTTTAAATGAGCTGGATGGATGGACATTGATCACCACTCAGTTCTTCATATTAAGTTAGGAGCTCCCAGAAGAGATTAAGAGACTCCCCTCTAAGGTAAAGAAAACTTGGGTGGTCTCAGTTTTCTAGATGCAGGAACATTGGCAGTGGTTCAGCAGCAGGTCTAGACTGTTCTAGTTACAACAGCAGAGAAACAGCTGCAGGCCATTCAGCCCCTTAAAATGAACCCACCATCCATTTAGGCCATGGGTAATCTATACCTCAGCTCCATTTACCCACATTAGTCCTGTAACCCATTCTTAACAAAAGTCCACCAATCACACTTCAGAAATTTTCATTTCATTTCCTCCCAAACAAATACTTGCTGGTCAAGATTTCCCATTTGTGCCTTTGTTCTAGCCCAGGATTTCCACGAGTGCATTTCAGTAGGCAAAAGATCACATCCTCTGTATGATTCTCTCAGTTGTGTATGTCTATGAGTCAATTTTGAATCTGACTGAAATAATCTGGCAACTTTTAATGTAGGAACATAGGAAAATGACTAGGCCATTCAGCCTCTCGAGTCTGTTCTGTCATTCATTGAAGTCATGGCTGATCTGTGGCCTAACTCTATACACTTGTCTCTGGCCCATGTCCCTTGAAGGGGCTATTAAATGAGCTGTAGCTGGAGCAAATTGAGTTAAAATGGCTCTAGAGGAGGCTCAAAACCCTTAAGGAAATATTGCTCAAGTCCAATTCTACAGTTGCTGATGGTTAAATGATGACTTTATTTAAAATATAAGACTCTGAAGAGGGTTTGCGGATGCTGAAAGGATGCTTCGTCTCATGAGGGCACCTAGAAGTAGAAGGCAGAGTTTAAAGGTAAGGTTTCTTCCATTCAAGATACCGGAGGAATTTCTTCCCTCAAGGTCATTAATCTTTGGAACCCTCACTCACAGGTAGAGGTGAGGTTGTGTTGTAGTAAAACCATCACTGCAGTAGTAGGCTGGAGCTCCGGGCTATCATTTTTGCAGACACAGGTTCAAATCTCACAATGGCAGATGGTGAAATTTACGTTCAATAAAAATCTGGAATGCAAAGACAGCCTAATGGTATCAATGGGACCATTGTTATAAAAAAACACTCTTGATCTTCAGGGAATTAAATCTGTGAACTGTATCTGTTTTGGCCTATATGTGACTCCAGACCCAGCAGTGCAGTAGCATTGACATGAATGAGCCACAGGAGCTTACTGCCAATCTATTAAAATGGAAACAGCTGCCCATCAACCAGCAATGTGGTTGGCTCCTAACTACCCCCTGGGTAATTAGAGATGGGCAACAAATGCTAGCCTAGTCAGCAATGGCCACATCCCATGAATAAATAAATTAATGATTACAGTGGAGGCGTTGTCATTGAATATAGTCAGTGCTGAGTTAAATGGATTTTTGATTGTTGAGGGAGTCAAGTATATGGGGGTGGGCCTGAAAGTGGTGCTGAGGCTACGGCAGATCAGCCATGATCTTACTGAATGGAGGTGCAGGCTCACAGGCTGAATAGCTTAGGCCGTGTCTTATCTTTAATCCTGATCGTATTCTTTTTCATTGAAGTAGGTTGTAGTGCATCTACAGTGTGTTTGTATTATATTGTATAATACTGAATACTTGCTTTTCTTTATTAAATTAATTCGATATCTGTCCTGAAGTCTGACATTGTGATGTTGAAGGATTGAACAAAGTTCCTGTGGAGGTGCAGGATAGATGTATCATAGAGTCCCTACAGTACAGAAACAGGTCATTCGGCCCAACAAGTTTACACCATCCCTCCAAAGAGCATCCCACCCAAACCTATTCCCTTATCCCTGCATTTCCCATGTCAATTTAGCACGGCCAATCCACCGCCCCCACACATCTTTGGCTGTGGAAGGAAACCCATGCAGACACAGGGAGAACGTGCAAACTCACACAGACAGTCACCCAAGGGTAGAATCGAACCGGGGTCCCTGGCACTGTAAGGCAGCAGTGCTAACCACTGAGCCACCATAGTTTTCTGAATGTCAATATTAAAAGGGAGCATCATTGTCATCATCAGCTGTTTCTCCATTCAAGGCCTGTTTAGGGCCTTCATGTGACAGATCAGGCTCATTCCTGACCCACAGATCCTTCGACATGTGGGGCAGGATATCCCACACGGTGGTGGTATACAGAGTGAAGGATTTAATTGCTTTTCATTCTGTCACTGTCACCACTCTGCCTCAACATTATGACACTATGACTCAAAGTGTGATGCAAGATGATGAACAGATTGTTGCCATTCTGAATGATTGAAAGTAAGTTCCTCCCAGTCATTCAAGTTGATTCTGCCGCACTTCAAGGTGGGCTTTAGGGTGTCTTTGAAGGATCCTTTTTATCCTTCTGTGGAATGCTGGCCACTTGAGAGTTGAGAAAACAGGAACTGGCAGTGGAGATGCCATCCACACACTGTCTAGCCCATCAAGGTTATGTTTGCAGGGATTTTGCCTGAATGCTTGTGGATCCCACAGTACAATTCAAAGTACAACAATGGGGCTACTCCCAATGACCTGGTCAACATTTCCCTCTCAACAAACAGAATCAAAAACTTCTAGCTTTTAATATTATTTTAAATTAAGAAGGCTTCCTGAGTGATGTTACGTGCGGATGGATAAATGCTTATTTCTTACTGGAAAACCCCTGTTGCCTTGTTTTAAAATTCATTCACTGGATGTGGGCATCACTGGCTCTGCCAACTTTTTTTGCCCATCTGTAATTGCCCAGAGGGCAGTTGAGTGTAAATGACATTGACACATAGGCCAGACCAGATAAGGGTGGCTGATTTCCTTCTCTAAAGGCTATTGGTAAACCAGATGGATTTTTCCCCAACAATCAGCAGCAGTTTAATCTTAATCCCAGTTTTTAAAAAAAATTTAGTTCAAATTCCACCATCTGCCATGACAGGCTTGGAATCTGGGTCCCCAAACCTGGGACTCTGGATTAATATTCCAGTGATAATACCACTCAGCCATCACCTCCCCTTAAGAATTATAGAATTCCTGCATTATTTGCTGAGTATATTTCATAGCAACTTAAAATTCTGTTTTCACCATTTGAGGGGGAGCTATGGGACTGAATTCCTGCCTCAGTTGATTCTTAACAGTTAAATTTAGTGCTTCGTTGGGCAGCAACACACCAGAGATAGGATGATTGGGGTTTTGTTTTATGTTTAGTCGTCATAGCCTTTCCTGCTTTGTGTTTATTTTGAGTAATTTGTGTGGAATCATTGACTGTATGTGTGAGGCTCAATAATACCACCCAGAGTGACTTGGCTATTTGGGACCGTGAGCAAACCGAGTTGTGCTGTTCAGACACATCCCAGTTTTGATATCCAAGCTATGCCTAGCTCATTTCAGTCCCAGTTAGGTCACTGTGTTTGTGCTCAGTCAGCACACTGGGGTAGCAAGGTGTGTGTGTGTGTCTTTGTGTGTATGTGTAAGAGAGAGAGAGGGAGAGAGAGTGTGTGTGTGTAAGTGTGTATAAGTGTGTGAGTGCATGTGTGATTCAGAATGTGTATGTGAGTGACTGTGTGTATGTAAGTGTATGTGTGTGAATGTGAGAGAATGTGTATGTGCGAGAGTGTGAATGAGTGTGCGTATGAGTGTGAGAGAGTGTGTATATGTGTGTTTGTGTGTATGTGAGACTGTGTGTGTGTGAGTATATGTTTGTGTGAGTGTGAGAGTGTGTGCGTGTTTGAGAGAGTCTGTGCTTTATGTGTCTGTGTGTATGTGTGTGTGAGTGTGTGTGGGAGAGAGACTGTGTATATGTGTCTGTGTGAGTGAGTGAGTGTGTGTGTATGTGGGAGAGAGACTGTGTATATGTTTCTGTGTGTGTGTGTGAGTGAGTATGTGTGTGTGTGTGGGAATGACTGTGTATATGTGTGTGTGTGTGTGCGTGTGTGTGTGTGTGTTGGTGGGTGAGAGAGAGTGTGCGTGTGTGTGTGGGTGGGTGAGAGAGAGTGTGCGTGTGTGTGTGTGTGTGTGTGTGGGTGAGAGAGAGTGTGCGTGTGAGTGTGTGTGTGTGTGTGTGTGTGGGTGTGTGGGTGGGTGAGAGAGAGTGTGCGTGTGTGTGTGAACGTGTGGGCGGTGTTACCCCAATTACCACCCGGCAAGCTATTCTCCAAAACGAAAGTGTGAACCTTGGCTGAGAGCAGGGCTGGCTGTGGCTGTTATGCCTCTCACAGTCAAATAGTCAGCTAAACTGCAGGTTAGGATTCTCCACATTTACTCATGTTTAAAGCAGGCAGCCTGACCCACTGTAGCAGAGTGGTCTGCCAAGTTTGAAGAGACAATGAGCAAATGAACAGAGTGGTAATCAGTCCCGGCTGTAAAAGACAAAAATGACTCTGTAATGGAGAGAAAACTGTAAACGTGTCTGTAAATTTGAGTAAACCCAGAAAATGCACAGCATGTGAGAGAGAAAGGTATGTTAATGTGGGTGGCATCTGGTCTCATGATGTGCAATCAGATGCTGAGTGACACGCTGTGCATTTCTGCAATGTCTGGCTTTGTTTAAGTCTGGGTTAGATACAGATCTGTCCGTCCTGGTTGTTACTTTTAGAGGAAAATTAAGAAAACATTGGCTTCTTGGCAAGCCTGTGCACCCTAAACCAGGAACAGTTTGGCTGAAGACGATGGTGGAGGCCTGAAGCGGGGTAAGGCAGAGTCACAGCTGGAAACCTAATAAACAGCAGTCTGCCCTAGAAAACGAAGGAGTGGGGGTGGTATAATCAGGGTCTTTTGGATGGTTAAGGGATGTGGTAGGCAGATAGAAACTGTTTCTGAAGAGACACAAGGATGATGAAATACTTTTCACTGTTGCGAAACGGCAAGTGCAGCAAGATTGTGCACAGCAAGCTCCCACGAAAAGGAATGAAATAAATTGCCAGATTATCTGTTTTTATGATAAACAAAGGATAAATGTTGGCTAGGACAGCAGAGAGAGCATCTTTAAAATAGGGGCTGTGGGATCTTCAGCATTGACCTGAGAAGGCAGACATGAGGCCTGGGTCCCGATCACAGCATTGCATTCCATCAGCATCAGAGATCAAAGGAGCACAATTAACTTTCTGCCTTGGCTTCAGTTCCACAATCAGCTCCCTAGTCTGTTTAGTGGTTTCCCTCTCTTTGTAAGTTCTGCATTCTGACATGGTGAGCGGGCAACTTTTGTAGATGGTGATTATCATGAGATAGTGCATTTTCCAACTGGTTCAGGAAATGCATGGGATCAGATGCAGACAGAGAAAAAAGGCTGAATGGATTGGAATTTCACAAAGCAGTATGTAGGGCGGTACAATTCAGATTGAAATAAATGAATGAGCCAACATAAGCTCACTAATGCATACATCAGCCAGAACCAGTTGTCAGACTTGCAGTTACAAACACAAGCTCTGAATTCCACTCAAACCTTACAGAACCAATCTCTGATAACAAATTGTTGTAAATGTTTCACCACGTACAAGTTTGGAGTACACACACAAGGAAAAAAATTGCCTTACTATTGATCCATTTTTCAATTTCATTTAATTTTCTCTCAGTGTCCATTAATGCTAAAATTAATTTCTTTACCTAATCGCTCCTGTCTGTCATTTCAGAAACTAATATCATTTTACAGCTTCTGCTGAATCTTCTCTTATTCTCTCTCTCTTTGCTTCCTCTGCCAGCTTTTTCCATCTGTCCTTGAAGTCTGGACCCTTTCTGGCACACTGTTCTATCATTGAGCTACTCGACTAGCTCGTAATCAACATCATGACATAAGAAAATAAGAGATACGAGCAGGAATAGGCCATTTAGCCCCTCAGGCCTGCCCCTCCTTTCAACAAGATCTGTCCCAGGCACCAACTATTGTTTTGCATCAGCTCTTCACAGCCTTCAACTCCTCAGTATTTCAAAAATCTATGTACCTCCTCTTTAAATACTTCCAGAGAATCCCAGACATTCACTACCCTCTCAGAGAAGAAATTCCTTCGCATCTCAGTCTAAAGGAGTGACCCATTATTCTGTCACCACGTCCCCTAATTTGTTTTTAATTCATTCACGGATGAGGGCGTCACTGGCCAGTCCAGCATTTATCGCCCATCCCTAATTGTCCAGAGGAGAGTTAAGAGTCAACCACATTGCTGTGGGTCTGGAATCATATGTAGACCAGACCAGGTACCGATGGCAGTTTCCCTCCCTGAAGGACAATAGTGAGCCATTAGTGAATTAAAGATTTCCCTATTACTGCAAACATCCTCTCAACATCTACACTGTCAGAATATTGTATATTTCAATCGGAAGCATTCTTCTTCTAAACTCTGATGAATAAAAGGCTTAATCTATTTAGCCATTCTTGATCAGCCAACCCTATCATCCTAGGATTCAGCTTAGTGAATCTCTATTGAACTGTCTACTATACCAGTATACGCCATCTTAAACAGGGGGGCCAAAATTGTACGCAGAACTCTAGGTGTGGCCTCAGCCTCACCAAAACCCTTTAGAGATTTAACAAGATTTGTCTACATTTAAACACTCACAATAAAGGCCAAAATTCCAGCTGCCTTCTTAATTACTTGTCGCACCTACATGCTAACTCTTTGTGCTTCATGCACAAGAATACCGAGATCCCTCTGTGTTGTACTTTGTTTGGATTCTCCTCTAAGTGTTGGTCTGCCTTTTGATTCTTCCTAGCACAAAGTGCATGACTTCATGCCTTCCTGCACTAAAATCCATCTGCCATCTTTTTGCTCACTCACCCAACCAACCTGCATAAGAGCCATTAATCCTGACTGCTGGACACAGTAAACTGTTACTCTTTGGGAGTTGTTATCCAGGGAGTATGGCAATGCTTCTCCTGAATGGTGCAGACAATGGAACCACACCTTCAGAAGACCAATTGTCTCTTCAGTGATGACTCTGAAGGATGCATGTGCAGCACTGTAGAGCTATTTGGTGTCAGTCTCAGGGCTACCTGCTGGGGTCATTAGCCATGTTTTGTTGAGGTGGGGGGGGCTATCTCCATTCACCTACAAGGCTGCCCTGAAAATATTGTCGACATTTGAGGAACCTGAGAGTTGTGCAGGATGTATGCATTCTGACAGGCTGTTGATAGTGGGCACACACCTGCAGGAGTTCCTGCCCATGGTCACAAATGAACTGGACATAGAGGCAGGGAAATCTCTTCCTGTTTTTCTGGATGATGCCAGGGAACTGCGAGCGCCACATGTATGCAGTTGATACCCTTTGGACCTAAGGGAATTTAACGATGAAGGCTCATCCATGGCTTGGGCACCTCAATTCTCCAGGTCCATTGTGAATTGGACAAACTGCATTATTTTCTTGTAAAGAGCATTGATGAACTCACAAATGCAATTGTGGGCTGTCCTTTGGGAGATGCCAGACATATCCCCATTTGAGACCTGAATGGAGCCTGTGGTGAGAAGATTTAATGCTGCTGTGATCTTCAGTGCCATGGGCTCAGTACTGCCTCCAAAGCAGAGTTGCTTGCAAGAGTAACAGATGTATTGACTCCTTCCCTGGGTTTTGTGAAATCATTGCTGGAGCTGCCTTTCCCTCAGCTGCAGGCAATTACAATGCCTTCAGCAGACCCACTCTCATAACTGCTTGACAGAGCTGAAGACATTGGTTCCCGTCTTCAGATGCTGCATGTTTGCCACTGCTGCCCCTTGAGCCTCATGTCTCTGGTTCTCTTGGTGCTGACCATTCCTTCTTCTCCTTCTCCTCCCTCTTAGCCTCAGCAATGCCTATACAGCTACTGGGTTAAGTTGGTCAAACATCTGCCATAGCTTACTGATCAGTGAAGAACTATCAGTCAGACTACCCCTTGCTGTTGTCAGATTACTCGTGTGTTTGTGAACGCTTGCCCTATCGTCACTTCTGTAGGGTGAGGTGCATCCTCCACGGGCCATGACTGGTTTTCCCCTTCCTCATTCTTCCACGTTCAAGATCTGTGTAGATCCTTTTCACTGCTTTCCACACGGTGGTTAGCTCAATCTGACTCTTGGTGGCCTTCAATACAGCCCTAAAACCTTGGAATCTACAACCTGCAAACAGTTTCATCCCAAATCCTTAACTTCCGGACACATGTTACTGTGAATGGTTAGAGGGTTGTTTAGCTCCATTGGCTGGATGGCTGATTTACAAACAGTGTGGGTTCAATTCTTGTACCAGCTGAGGTCAACATGAAGATCCACTTTCTTAAATGTGCCCCCTCGCCCGAGGTGTGGTTACACTCAGGTTAAACACACCAATGGCCCTCTGTCTCTAATGAGAGAGTAGCTCTATGGTCCTCTTGGACTATGGTGACTTGACCTTTCCATGAATGATCTGCACAGTTGCATGTGGAATACCACTTGCTGCCACCATCCACAGCACTGTTGGTGAATCTTGGGTGCTTTTCTTCTCATAGTTGATGGATGAATGAGGGGACACGGTTGGAATTCTGGTGTTAGGAGTTGATGGAGCTTGTTCTTTTTTCTGCAGCGAGTGCTTCCCTTCAGTGTTAAGGCCTTAACTGAGTGCTCGCACAGCAATATGTGTCAGTTTCTGTTCCTCACTTGGTTGTGATATGCCGGAACATGTGCAAACAGATCTTAGGCTCCTTCCTATTTGTACTTTGCAATCTCTAGAAGGTCTTCTTTTGAAAGATAAATGAAGGAGACAGGTTGTGGTCATAGATTTTTCACATCGCTGATTCTTGCTCCTGCACCACAGGTTCCTCCTCCTATTCCCATGGATCCGTCACCTGTGTCACCAACAACCACACCCTATAAGTTCCATTCCCTACAAATCCTTTCTACGTGACCCATCCTAATCTGAACCTTTTGAGTTCAACCTCCTTTTTGAGTTAAGCCTCCTTTCGGAAGCCTGTCCCAGTCTCTTTTACTGGCATCAGACAATGTGTCTGCGTCATTTGGGCAGGCTGGTTCACCTGTGAGACTTTACCTTTTGCACTACATTTAAGAACTTTCATTAGAAAATTTTATACAAGCAAGACTGCTTATGATTGAGACTTCTCGAAGGTTGACCTGGTCAGGCTTCACCCTGTTATTGATTCATAGAGATACACAGCATGGAAACAGACCCTTCAGTCCAACTTGTACATGCCAACCAGATATCCTAAATTAATCTAGCTTCACTTGCCAGCATTTGGCTCATATCCTTCCAAACTGTTCCAATTCATATACCCATCCAGATGCCTTATAAATGTTCTTATTGTACTAGCCTCCACCACTTCCTCTGGCAGCTTATTCCACACACGCACCACCCTCTGCGTGAAAAAGGTGCCCCTCAGGTCCCTTTTAAATCTTTTCCCTCTCACCTTAAACCTATGCCCCTCTAGTTTTGGACACCCCTACCCTAGGACAAAGACCTTAGCTATTCACCTATCCTTGCCTTTATGATTTTATAAACCTCTATAAAGATCATCCCTCAGTTTTCGATGCTCCACGGAAAATAGCCCCAGCCTTTACAGCCTTTCCCTGTAGCTCAAAACCTCTAACCTGGCAACAGCCTTGTAAATCTTTTCTGAACCCTTTCAAGTTTAACAACATCTTTCCTATAGCAGGGGTTATAAGCATTTACAGAAAGAAATGGCTTGGTTAAAAAGGATCAAGAAATAGAAGATGTTTGGATTCAGTGGGGCTTGGAGAAAGAAGTCTACCTGGCCAGGTACATGCCTCATAGATCTGGTCAGGTTATGAACAGAAGTGTTATAAATTTTTGGTGAACAAGATAGTGCCCATGAACATACTTCCAGCAGGCTGGAGTGTTAACGTATATTCGTAGCATGATATGTAATGCAACAGAGATTCCTGACCATGGAAGAGCTGGTCTGTCTGTTCTGAGAACTTACTACCAAAGCTTTAACCCACCATGAGGGAGCTGAATTTTTGCCTTCCCACTAAACTAAGAAACCCACCACCCACCTTTCTAAGTGCTCTGGGCAGGCCCAGAGGATTCTACCCCAAGTATATGTAACATGAAAATTTTCCTGTAGGTCATTACTGCCACTCAAAGAGGCCAAAGAATAAGATTTAAAAGTGCAAATAAAGTGTTGTTTTGAATTTGGAGCTTAGCAGCACTTTTTTTTGGATAGTATAGAAGAAGTTTAACTCTGCATCTAGCTATTCAGTCTATGGACTTTGTTTACCTGATATTCACATTTGGTGTCAGACATTGGGAAGTGCTGCTTTCTCATGATGATGAGTACACATCCTCTACTAGACTCGGACTCTTTGAACTGTCTGAAGTACTTCACTGTAACTTATACTTGTATTGACTACCTGTCCCTTGATCCTGGACAATGCACTTCAGAACATCCACTGTAATCATATTAGAAAATGCACAGCTGTATAAAACATAAGGCTTTGTAATATAATTCCCTTTAGGGTTTAAAAATATTGTGAAATCATGCTGTTTTAAGCATCCAACTGGTGTCTCACTGGTGGAAGATATGAGTTTGGAAACTCACATGCTCAAACTGCTACATGTGACAGCAGACTGTTTTTTCAGGGCTGGAAGGTGCAAGGTTCATGAACTTCATTTCCATTGACATTTTTGTATTATTTTAGTAACATTTGATCTCTGGATATGGCTGTGGCTTGCAAGGCCAGCATTTATTGTCCATTCCTCATTGTCCTGGAGAAAGGTTTGAGACTTGCCACTTTGAATGGTTGCAGTTCGTGTGCTGTTAGGGAGAGAGTTTCTTGATGAAGAAGCAGCAATGATGAAGAAATACTGATATTTGTCCAAATCAGCTAGAGTGTGACCCGGACGAGGTGATAGTCTCTCTAATAAGTGACAGCCGAACCACCTGCTGACCACCCAGTTATAATGTTGTGTGCCAGTACTGCTGCTATATTATGGATAGATTTGCTACCCCAATTTCTTGCTGGTATTAGTTAAGCTGAAGGATGGCATGGATTATGACCTGACATGGATTATGACAGAAAGCTACGAAAAGGTGGAGGGTGGCTCTGTTAGTTAATGATTTTATTAGCACATAGAGAGGTTTGACCTAAGATTATAAAATATGGATGTGAGGAAGTGGTTGGGTAGAGATGGGAAATGATAAAGATAAGAAATCACTTGTAAGAGTAGTGGAAATGCCTCTTAACAGTAACCGCACAGTAGAGTAGAGCACAAAGAAAGGAATATTGGAAGTTTGTCAGAAAGCCATGCCAATTATCATTGGAGATTTGAATCTATATAGACTGGAAAAGTCAGATCAGCAAAGGAGTTCATAGATTTTTGATAGTTTCTTATAATAGCATCTTTTGTAACTGTCCAGAAGTAGGCTATTCTAGACCTGAGATAACAAGGTGTACAGCTGGATGAACACAGCAGGCCAAGCAGCATAGACCTGTTTTTTTTTGTTCACTCATGGGATATGGACATTTCTGGCCAGCCAGCATTTTTTTGTCTGAGCTTAGTTGCCCTTGAGAAGGTGGTGGTGAGCTGCCTTCTTGAACTATTGTGGTCCATATGCTGTAGGTAGATTCACAATGCTGTTGGTGAGGCACTTCCAGGTTTTTGACCCAGCGATTGAAGGAACTGTGATATATTTCCAAGTCAGGATGGTGAGAAATTTCATCAGGATGATGAAATTTGCTGATGACACAAAAAAAGGTAGAAAAGTAAGTTGTGAAGAGGACAGAAGGAGGCTCTAAAAGATATAGATGGATGAAATGACTGGGCAAAGATCTGGCAAATAGAGTATAATGTGGGAACATGAAATTATCCACTTTGGCAGGAAGAATTAAAAAAAAAAAAAATTATCTAAATGGTGAGACATTGCAGAGCTCTGAGATGCAGATGGACCTAGGTTTCATGGGGCATGAATCACAAAAGCCTAGTATACTTATAATTAAGACAATTAATTAAGAAAGTTAATAGAATTTTAACATTTATTGTGATTGGAATTGAATATAAAAGTAGGCAGTGTATACAGGGCACTGGTGAGCCCACATCTGGAGTACTGTGTACAGTATTGATCACCCTATTTGAGGAAGGATATAAATGTATTGAAAGCAGTTCAGAGAAGGTCTACCAGACTAACACCTGGAATTGGTGGGTTGTGTTATGAAGAAAGATTGAACAGTCTGGGCTTGTATCCACTGGAGATGAGAAGAATAGGAGGCAACTTGATTGAAAGATATAAGACCCTGAAGGGTTTTCACTGGGTAGTGTGGAAAGGATGTTTCTGCTTCATGAATATGTAGAACTAGGGGTTCCAATTTAAAAAATAAGGGGTACCCCATTTAAAATAGAAATGAAGCAAAACCTTTCTGTCACAGAGGGTCTATAGAACTCGAGCAGGTGGTGCTCCCGGCATAGTCGATGTTTGTCTCAGTGTGAATCCCAGGGAACAGCCCATGGAGCACAGAGCTGTGTCACAGAGCTGCTCGGGATAAACCTCAACAAAAACCACTGCATCTTTCTCCAGACCTTTTTAGCAAAGACACATTCCAGAAGGAAATGTGTGACAGTCTCTCTATCCCCAACCCCTGCAGCTGCCTCAAGGGCAGTGTGCGTTGGTGCAGAGAGTCCGGGTCTACATAAAGGATCTGACAGGCAGTGCCCTCCTCACCACCAGCCAAGCTGCATCTTGGTGTTTGTTGGAAATTTCTGGTGATGAGGCATTCTGCCAATTGACTTTGACAGGCTGCTCAGGGAACCACGCTACAGGATCCACCCTCTCCCTTTCCTGCAGGGCCTCAAGGACGTTAGACACTGACCACTGCCTGATGGATTTGTGGTCAAAGGTGTTTTTCTTTGCAACTTTTTCCACAGGGTGATACAGAACAGTCCAACTACTTGGATGGTTCTGCAGCACTGATGCCAGGCCCATCCTTTGCAACACCAAGACTGCAAAGGCTCAGGATTGGAGAAATGGGCTAGACCTGCGCCACATGCAACAGTAGCAACAGTACCTCACACCCAATGACCAGGTTTTTACCTGCAATGGAGAGCACTGCCAGATGGAAAACTGGTACAACACTCTGAAGAACACTGGTTACCTCCTTCAAGGAACAGTCCTTAATATCCTGAGCCATTAATATCCATTAATCCTTTTGGATCCTAACTGTCACATACAACATTCTCTCGCAACAGTCATTCTAGGTGGTGGAGGTCACAGATTTGGGAGATACTGGTGAAGGAACCCTGACTAGTTGGATAATATACACTAACAGCCAAGGTGTGTTTGTGGCAGAGGGAATAGATGGTGGAGGGAGAGGCTAATAACTGGGGAATCAGGCTGTGTATAATTTCAAAACTTCACCGGAGATTCTTCCCAACTGATACACATCCATGACTGCTGGGGCTTCTTTAATACTTCAGCTGTGGTTGAGGCTCTTGCCTTCAAATAGGAAGATTCAAGGTTCAAATTCTACTCCAGGACAAAAAAAAACTAAGCTAATGTTCCACTGTTAGAGGTGCTGCCTTTTGGATGAGAATGTGGAACTGAGGCCCAGACTGCCCTTGAGAATGTAAAAGATTCCAAGGCACTGCTTTTGAAGAACAACAGGAGAGTTATCTCTGGTATCTTGGCAACATTTATTCTCTATCTGCATCAGTAAAAAGATAATCATACTATTGTTGGGATGTAGCAGGGCAGAAATTGATTGCTGTATTTCCTACATCACGATATTGACATATGTAATCAGTCTAACGTGCTCAGGAACGTCATTAGGTTGTGAAAAACGCGAAAATAAATTCAAATTTTGCTTCTTATTTTTAATGGGAGTTTCTTTCAATGTCCCGAGTGGAGCTTTTACTTTATTCAGTGAAGGTGTGTTCACGTGTGCATTGAACATCTTGCCTACTTTCCTTTTCCTGTTTATTTGTATCTTTTTTTCTGAAGCCTTCATGTTGCTGGGGAACGCATTCTTAAAATTCAGGCAATTTCTGCCACCTTACAAGTTGCAGCTGAACAAGTCAGGCCATTCCTGTATAGCTGCATGAAGTCTTGATGAGTTCCAGTTTCAACAGTATCCACATATGGATATCTCAGGCAGCTTGCTCCTCCCAAATTCCAAGATGACACCACTCAATCAGAGGGCATTTGTCGTCACTGCCCTGGCTTTAATGTCCAGGCAGAATACAAGTTATGTCATTTGCTCTGGACTGACTAAGAAAGGTCTCCCTGTTGCTGTATGATCCAGCTCATCTGAAACTTCATTCATTTCTTGTTCCTTTGCTCACTGACCTACATTACATCTCAGCATGAAATGCCGCAATTTTCCAGTCTCTAGAGCCTCATCCCTCCCTTTCTCTGTAACACCCACAAGCCCTATAACATTCAGAAAATTCTGCCATATCTGGCCTCGTGTGGTATCCCTGAATTTTATCACTCCACTGTTGAGAACTAAGCCTTCAGATGTCTAAGTCAAGACCTAGAACTCCATCCCAAAACTGCTCCACTTCTCCAGTATATTTCTTCCAGTAAGAGCCTCCTTGAACCAACCTTTCCTTCCCTAACCAAATATTTAATTACCTATTCTATCCCTTAATGTGGCTTGGTGTCAAATTTTGAGTGATGACATTTCTTCAAGGAGTCTGGAGATGTTTTACTCCTTTGAAGGTTCTGTAACAATGTAATTGTTGCTTTTGTTGTTGTAATGACCACTATGACACAGAGTCCATCAAACAATTGTAGAAGACTAAAATAAACAATTGTGGATGCTGGAGATCTGAAACAAAAACAGAAATTGCTGGAGAAACTTAGCAGGTCTGGCAGCACCTGTGGGAAGAAAACAAAGTTAACATTTTGAGTCCAGTGACTCTTTATCAGAAATGTTAGTAGCTAAGAAAAGTGGTATTTATGCTGAGACTGAAGTGGAGAAGTTGGGGTCTGGGGGAGAGATGAATAGTGGAGACAGAGCCCAGAGGGAGAGAGATATGAAAAGGGTAAGTAAACAAGGAGATTATGGAGACCAGGCTAGGAGAGGAGAATAGCTGAATAAGTGATAATAAGAGCTGACAGTGAGAAATGGGTTAGCTGTGTTGAATGTAACCCATAAAATGTGATAATGAGCCTAGGCGTATTTGAGAATGGGTGACCGTGCTAGAAGTAAAGCATCTTATAACAGAACCGGGTGTAAGATGAGTAAAAAAATGATGGAAGGATGGAATCAGGCTCTAAAGCTGTTGAACTCGATGTTGAGTCCTAGAAGCTGCAGGATCCCCAAGTGGAAAATGAGATATTATTCTTTGAGCTTGCACTGAGGCTCACTGGAACACTGCAGCAGGCCTGTGACAGAAACGTTGATGTGGGATCATAGTGGTGTGTTAAAGTGGCAGGCAAGTGGAAGATGGGGTCATTTTTGCAGACAGAATGTAGGTGTTCTGAAAAGTGGTCACCCAGTCTGTGTTTCTTCTTCCCAATGTAGAGGAGACCACATTGTGAACATTGAATACAGTGGGCTAAATTGAGTGAAGTGCAGGTAAATTACCGTTTCACCTGGAAGTATGTCTGGGACCTTGGATGCTGACGAGGGAGGAGATAAATAGGCAGGTATTACACCTTCTGTGATTGCGTGGAAGGTCCTGTGGGAGTGAGGGGAGATGTTGGGAATGGACTAGGAGAGATCAGAGTGTCCTCCATAGAAACAGACCCTGTGGAATGCTGACAACGGTGTCTGGTTATAGATCATAGAATCCCTGCAGTATGGAAGCAGGCCATTTGGCCCATCGAGTCCACACTGACCCCCTGAAGACCATCCCAGCCAGACCCACCACCCTACCCTATCCCTGTAACCCTGCATTTCCCATGGCTAATCAACTTAACCCTGCATATCCCTGGACACTATGGTAAATTTAGAATCACTAATCCACCTAACCTGCACATCTTTGGAATGTGGGATGAAACCTGAGCACGCAGAGAAAACCCATGCAGATGCTCGGAGAATGTGCAAACTCCACACAGATGGTCACCTGATGTTGGAATCGAACCTGGGCCCCTGCAGCTGTGAGGCAGCAGTGCTAACCACTGAGCTACCATGCCCCCCTGGCATCCTAATGGAGGTACCAGAAATGGCGGCTTACATTTCTTTGGATATGGAGGCTGGTGGGATGGTAAATGAGGACCAGGGGGACACTATCATTGTTGTATGAGAGAAGGGAAGAGCTGAGGGCTGGTGTGTGAAATGGGTCAAACACGGCTAAGGGCCCCGATTTAGGGCTCTGATTCCACCACAGTGGAATCCCCAGTGGAAGAAAAAGATGGACATTTTCAAGGCGCCCCTGCAGAAGATGGTATCATCAGAACAGATGTGATGGAGATGGAAGAACTGGGAGGATGGGGTGGAGTCCTTACAGGAAGCAGAGAGTGAGGATGTATAGTCGAGTATAACTCTGGACATTGGTGAGTCTGTAGTGTATATTGGTGGCCACCTTATCCCCAGAAATGGAAAAATGTCAAGAAAGGAAAGGGAGAAGTCAGAGGTGGACCAGGTGGAGCTAAGGGCAGCGTGGAAATTGAAAACAAACTGCTAATTTTTCTGATTCCAAGCAAGAGGCAGAAGCAGCATCAATCATGTCATCAATGTACCAGAGAAAGAGTTATGGGGAGTGACCCAAGTAAGATTGGAACAAGGATTGTCCCACGTACCATACAAACAGAAGACATAACTGAGGCCCACACAGGTACCCATGGCCACACCTTTGACCTGAAGAAAGTGAGAAGAGTTAAAGGAGAAGTTGTTCTAAATGAGGATGAGCTCATTCAGGTGGAGGAGGGGGGTGGTGGATGGGGACGGTTCAGGCCTTTTTTCCAGGAAGCAGCAGAGAGCCCAGAGACCATCTTGGTGGGGGATGGACATGTAAAGGGCTTGCACATCCCTGGTGAAGAGGAGGCGGCTGGAGTCTGCAAACTGGAAATTCTGAAACTGACGTAAAATGTTAGAAGAATCGCTGATGTCAGTGGGAAGAGACTGGACAAGGTAGGAAGAAATAAGTTCTGTGGGGCAGGAACAATGAGTCTGTCCAGGCAGTCCTGTTTGTGGATAATGGGGAGAAGGTAGAAGTGGGCTGTACAGGAATGGCTATGAACTGGGAGGATTTTATTGGGAGATTGCCGGAGATGAGATTGATGACATTCATGGACACAATGGCCATGATGCTCGATGGTCCAGGGAAGATAGGAGGAGGTGTCTGAGAGCCGGTGCTCACCTTCTGTAATGGAGAGGTCAGTTAGCCAGACAACAACAGCACCACCCTTGTCAGCAGGCATGATGACAAAGTTAGGAATGGATCTGAGAGCACGGACAGCTGGACAAAGCATTTCCCACGTGAGCCTGTCTACACTTTATGCCCAAGGTGAGACAACATATTTTGCAGGCGAAATAACTTTAAACATTTTTGCCATAGAAGTGCCTCTTTAGGAGAGAAGGGTATAAGCTGGTGGGGCAAACAAAATAACATCCATCTCATCTCTGTACAATGTATGTAGTTTAATAGTGCATATCAGAAAATTTGAGTGCTGTCATTTCATGGCAACAAGTAGTGCATGACACTTAGTGAAATGGATGTAAGGTTAAAAAAAAGACGGCAACATTTTTATAGCATGTTGCAGTTATCTTCAGAACATAGAATCACAGAACCATAGAATCGCTATAGTACAGAAGCAGGCCATTTGGCCAGTTGAGTCCACACCAACCCTCTGAAAAGCATCCCACCCAGACCCTTACCCTATCCCTGTAACCCTGCAATTCCCATGGCTATTCCACCTAGCCTGCACATTCCTGCACACTATGGGCAATTTACCCTGGCCAGTCCACCTAAGTTGCACATCTTTGGACATCTGGGAGAATAAAGCAGAGTCAACATTTTGAGTCCAGCAACTCAGTTCTGAAGAAGGATCTTTAAGGGGATGATGTAGTGGTAATTTCACTGGGTGAGTAATCCAGAGGCCCAGGCTAATGATTAGGGGAGATGGAGACCAGGACAGCTGGTGGAATTTAAATTCAATTAATAAAATTTAGAATTGAAAGCTGGTCTCAGGAATGGTGACCATGAAAATATCATAGATTTTTGTAAAACGTTCTGAAGAAGGGTCTAGGCCCGAAACGTCAGCCTTCCTGCTCCTCTGATGCTGCTTGGCCTGCTGTGTTCATCCAGCTCTACACCTTGTTATCTCTTACCTGGAACACTGATGTCCTTAAGGGAAGGAAATCTGCTACGCTTACTTGGCTTGGCCTGGATGTGACCCTGGACTCCACAGTGATGTTGTTGTTGCTGAACTGCACTCTTAAACAGTTACCCAGTTGGGGATGCAATTAAGGATGGACAACCTTTGCCAGCAACACTCACATACCACAAAAGAATGAAGAAAAAAGCATAACATTCAGTGAATTACCTTTTGAAATATTGTTGCTGCGTCAATTTTAAGGTGAGGGCAATTTAACCAGTAGAATCCTGTATACAGAAAATGTGCTGGATGATAAGTCAATCAGTTGGTCTTGAAGAATAAACAGGCAGTTGGCACTTCAGTTCAACATTACATCTGAAGGATGGAATCTACAACAATGCAGCACTCCCTCAACACTACACAGAAAAGCATTAGCACGGACTATATGTCAGGTGTGGGAGTGGGGCTAGAATCTGTGACCTCCTGATGTAAAGGTGTGATGATTTTGAGAGAAATTATGGTAGGGGAAAGATGTGATGGATTATCTTTGTGCCTAAACATTAATCTGCTGTGAGTCATTAAGCTTAGAGAGAGGCTTATTATGGTGCGTTAACAACCGCATCAGTGACTTTAATCAATGGTTAACCATTTTAAAATTATAAATTTAGTTTTCATTGCATGAAACATTTGACTTAAATGGGCAAATTATACAAGAACATTAAAAAAAATGGAAATCCTAAAATGTCCTTTCGCCCATATTACAGTAACACAATCTGACATTTCCTTCTGTTCTACAGTTTTAAATAAATGCCATGGGATACAAAAGGCGAATTTATATAAGCATACATTAAAGAAAGTTAGAACTCAACGATTTACATCAAAAAAACAGGAATTGCTTGAAAAGCTCAGCAGGTCTGGCAGCATCTGCAGAGAGAAATCAGAGTTAATGTTTCAGGTCCAGTCAGCTTGCTTCAAAACTAGACCCGAAACATTAAGATTGAATCAGAGGTAGTAGGAACTGCAGATGCTGGAGAATCCGAGACAACAAGGTGCAGAGCTGGATGAACACAGCAGGCCA
>NC_063367.1:18285392-18353115 GCF_021869965.1 Rhincodon typus | reverse complement strand
GCAGGCCAAGCAGCATCATAGCCTTTCTGCTCCTATGATGCTGCTTGGCCTGCTGTGTTCATCCAGCTCTGCACCTTGTTGTCCCGAAACATTAACTCTGCTTTCTTTGATGCTGCCAGACATGCTGAGTTTTTCCAGCAATTTCTCTTTTAGTTTCTGATTACCAGCATCCGCAGTGCTTTCAGTTTTTTGTTTCAAAGGGTTTATAATTGCCTCATGTGCCAATACTACAGACTATTGAATGCACCAGACAAACCGCCATCCTTAAATACCTTGTTGACATGTTAATTAATATCTATTTACCTTGTAATGCCAAAACATCTGTTTAGAAAATGATGTTTTAACAGGTCTTAGCAAGACAGATAGATGTGTAATGTTCCACAATTATGATAATAATCCACCTTGCTATTTCTATATTACCTATGTTAATGAGGGCTGATTAGGCTGGGTCTGTTATTCCTGGAGCGTCGGAGGCTGGGAGGTGATCTTATAGATGTTTATAAAATCATGAGGATCGTGGAATAAGGTGAATAACCAAGGTCTTTTCCGTGCGGTGGGGGAGTGCAAAACTTGAGGGGATAGGTTAAAGGTAAGAGGGGAATGATTTAAAAAGGACCTAAGGGGCAATTTTTTCACACAGAGGGTGTTGTGTGTATGGAATGAGCTGCCAGAGGAATTGGTGGAGGCTGGTACAATTACAACATTGAAAAGGCATCTGGATGGTAGATGAATAGGAAGGGTTTAGAGGGATATAGGCCAAATGCTGGCAAATGGGACTAGATTAATTTAGGATATCTGGTCGGCATGGACAAGTGGACCGAAGGGCCTGTTTCCATAATGTACAGCTGTATGACTGTATGACCTTCAGGTTCCTTGTATGTGGTGGGGCTAATCATCTACAGGTAGTGTATTCACCAGGTGGTGTATCTATGGGTTCAGTCATAACCATTATTAACTAGAAAATCCTACATTTGTCAGTCTTACTCTGTATATGCAGAGCATAAGTGTGAATTGTTGTTATTGGCTGGAATTTTCTTGGTTATGCAAAAAAAAGACAAGCAGCCTGCTGCTTTTCATTCACAGGAAGAATTCCAAACACTAAAAACCCTCACAAGCCTGTAGTTCAAAGATCAGCTGAAGTTCAGTGGTACTTGCCTGGTTGTTAGAAGTTTCCCACCATCCGGCTTCCTCATCTTGTTGCCCCTGGCAATGAATTCTTGCTGGGGTGGGGAGTATTTGCTGAATCACAAGGCTCCAATGGAATTGTTTACTGAAACCCCCTTTGGGAATTCAACAGGATGGTCGGCTGGATGTCTGCAATGGGAAAACCGAGAGCTCATTTATTTCATTTGCTTGAGATTATTATGGGAAAAGGTCGAAGGTTGAAGCTTGGAATGGAACTGTCAATTTCACTGGGCAAGCAGCAATAATTCAATTAACTCTTTAATTTTCCACTTTTTGAGTAGGATTCTATTTCACAGGTTATACAAATGAGCTGGAATGTGACCCAATAAATTATATTGTTAACCTTACCAGCTTCAATCAGAATAGAAATGGCCCTGCTGAGAATGGGTTCAGAAAGAAACTTTATCTTTTTCATTTAATGAATAAAAGGTGCAGACATTTGAACCTGAATATAATGTCAGTCAGGATTAGAATCCATTGTGAATGGCTTGAGCCAATCAGTGTAACAAAGCCAATGGCTATCTGTCTCCAATTTAGCTAACTGCTCAGAGAACTGAGAATGCTGTCAGCAAGAACATAGCAGAACACCAAACACACCATTTAAAAAGAAGCTATCTTATTATACTAGGGGTGCAAACCTAGATAAAAAGCACTTGTGCTGAAGAATCAATTTGATCCACTCAAAATCTGCTGCATTTCTCACGCATAGAGGTCTGGATGACCAAAAGTTGCAGACTTTTTTTTAACCACCTAACCTGGACTGTGGGAGGAAACCAACACAGAGACAGGGAGAAAGTGCAAACTCCACACAGACAGTCGCTAGAGGGTGGATCAAACCCAGGTCCCTGTACCATGAGGCAGCAGTGCTAACCACTGAGCCACTGTGCTGCCTATTGTGCCAGTGAGGAGAGGTCAGACTTAGTCTGTGATGTGAGTGCCCTCAACCTCATCACACAGCATGCTACCCGCTAGCATCTCACCCCAACTCCAGCCCAACCTAAGGTAGAAAATGCCACCTGATAGCTGAGAATCAACAAGGCCACTGGTGCAGTCAGAATCCTTATCAAGATACTGAAATATAGTGAAGGAGCACTCTTGACATGAATGCATGATCTCATCTGGACGGAGGAGGGAATGGCAACAGATCTCTGCTATGCCATAGTTGTGACTATTTTCAAGAAACAGGATAAGAACATTTGCAGCAACTACATGGCATACTCACTGCTGTTCACAACAGTGGGAGTTATTGCAAGAATCCTCCTCAATTGCCTCCACTCATTGGCTGAAGAGTTCCTTCTGGAGGCACAATGTGTCTTCTGTCTATCAATAATCCATGGTTCACTAATGCTTTTTAGGGAAGGAAACTCCCATCCTTACCCCATTTGCTCTACATGTGACTCCAGACCTGCAGCAATGTGATTGACTCTTAACTGGGTAATTAGGAATGGGCAGTAATGCTAGCCTAGCCAGCAACTCCCACATCCTGTGAATGAATCAAATAACAGAAGCACAGTGGACATGATCTTCACAGTAAGACAAGCCCAAGAAAAGTGCGCAGAGCAGCAGCAGCCTCTTTATATGGCCTTCTTTGCCCTTACAAATACCTCTGATTCTGTAGGCATTCTAAAGTATCTTCCTCAATTTGGATGCCCACAAGAACTTGTCACCATCCTCTGCCTGCTGCGCAATGACATGCAAGCTTTGATGTTCACTGATGGATCTACCACAACGTGGCTCTTGTGGTGCAGTGGTAATGTCCCTGCCTCTAAGCCAGGAGGCTGGAGTTCAAGTCCCAGCTGTTCCAGAGGTGTGTGATATCATCTCTGAACAGGTTGATTAAAAAATATTTTAAAAATGAATCCATATAGACAAGTGCAAACTGGGGTCAAATCGGGCTGTGTGATTCCACTGACATCATTCTCCATTTCCCAATTCCCAAACAATCTGCCCTATATCAATGAAGTTCCCCTGGAGTGGAGCTTCTGTACAGGATGAGGCAGAAAATTATTCAGCCTGTGTTGCTTACAGTCTAGAATCCATCTCAAACTCTGAAGCTGCAGCTTGTATGTATACACACTCACCAGCCAAGTTCTGTACCATCGTCAATCACAGCATTCACCAAGGCATAGAGGGAATGGGCCTTAGGCTCGGCAAGAAAACAAAGATCTCTACCAGTCTGCTCCTACTATGCAAGGACTCCCCCACCAATTCAGATCCACAGCTCGCCACTGGACAGTGTGGATCAATTCTTATACTTTGGGAGCCTCCTTCACTATGAAACTCAACATTGCCACCAGTATGCAACAGAGCCTGTGCTATCAGAGGAATTGAGTGATGACAAGGACCTCAAACCTAGGATCAACTCGTGATCTAAAGGACGACCTTGTTACCTGCCTTTCTGTATGTATCAGAGACATGGACAATGTACAGCAGGCACTTCAAATCTCTAGAGAATTATCACCAGTTTTGCTTCTGCAAAATTCTTCAACACCAATGGCAGAATAAGCACTCAGTGTCCTCCCTCTGTCTAACGTGCCAAGCAAGTTATGATCAATCAGTTATATTGGGCTCAGTTCTCCATTCTGACTTTTGCCAAGACAATCAGCTACCGGGAGGACATAAGAAATGCTTCAAAATCCTCAAGCCTTCCTGAAAAGAATGTGGGCGTCTCTTGCCTACACTGCTTGAACTGAAGAAACATCTGCGAATGAGCCAACCATCTTGAGTACCTCAAACAAACCCCAGGTACAGGCCAAATGCAAACAGCAGAACAGCGTGTGGAAGCCATGGACCACCTATAATAGATTGTGTGGATCCAGCCTTTGTCATCTTAGGACCCAAAACTGCAGACTGGGAGAAAGTCATCCTCTGTTCTGAGGTGCTACTTCAAGAACAAAACCATAGAGGTTCAGTTCCTATTTTGAGCTAAGTTGGGGCTGCTGCACCTCTGAGCTAGCAAGAGGAAAAATCATCCAGTGTGTGGTTGTACAACTCAGACCGTCCTGCTCAGCTTTATTTTTGTTTCAAAGACATACTTTATTCTTAAAAATATCTTTCTATACATACATAGTTATTAAAGCAGTTCTGTCCTGTACAGAAGCATACGGAGAAACAAACATTGGAGTTTTGACTCTTTTTAACAAAACAAACCAAAGGCATATATTTGAGGCACTGGGGATGGGGGGCAAGGGGGGCGCAAGGGGTGTGTGGGAGTGGGTTAAATGGGAGCCTGTTCCAATAACTGAACAGGCTCCCATTTAACCAGCAGAAATATCTTAGATGGTGGTTTTTCCCCACTGCACCAAGCTTAGTGCTTCCCTCAGCATGTAGCCCTGGTCCTTGGAATGCGCCAGTCTACGACACTTGGTCAAGGTCAACTCCTTGCTCTGGAAGATCAACAGGTTTCGGGCAGACCAAAGAGTGTCATCTGAACAGCATGCTGGCACTCACAGTCCATACTATTAATGGTGAAATTAACAGAAAGCACATTTTTCAATTCTGCAGTGATGCAATTGCCCACAAATGCATGTAATGAAAATTACACAATTGTTCCATGTCCTCCAAATGCTCAGATTTACAAAACATATGTTCCTGACGAAGGTAGCCTTTTTATATCAGTGACCTAGAAAATATTTTCAGTCAAATTAATATCATTATTGAAACCTTAGTTCTAAATATCTCCATTCTATACAATTCCAGCCCTTGTGCCACACCCATTCCTTTCTTCCCATGTCATGTTATCCTCACCTCACACCTTCTTCCCCTACCATTCCCATTCCCCACTCCATGCCTTGCATGAATTCTCTCCTATACCACTGTTCCCACCCCACACCTTTACACCCCTCTCCTGCCATCCAGTTTGCATCTGATATGATTCTGCCATCTTTGATCCCAAATTACAAATTGATTTTGCAAGTGAAAAAAACAAAAGTACTTTACTGCTGTATTATTTTCTGGATTGATTTTGCTGTTGTCCCTTACATCTTCCACTATGGACTAGTCTTCAATAGGGATGAGTCTCCTGAGGTCTTATGAGGGCCTCTTGTGGGGATACGTGGAAGTGCTGCACATATATTGTGCTCACGGATTCTTTCGAAACTCTTAGCTGGGAATGACAACCCTTCTGGATTGTCCTGGATTCTTCTGGAATTAAAAATTAATCTACATAACACTGCTGTAGTAATATTGGAACAAAAATAATACAAGGATTTTGTGTTTAAACTGACTTATTAGTTCTGAAGATACTCGAAACGAAGGTGGGAGAATGGTGGTGTGTTTGACTGACAATTGAGATCCATCCAAAGTCTGTTGCCTTTGTAATCACCATGGTAAGATGTTGTGTCACAAGATGGAGGTGTCACATGGCCACTACAAGAGGGATTGTGTAATAAACTTCTAGGATTGATTATCCTAACTCTAACGGGCGTAATTTTCATCTTCAAACCATGATTTACTTTTAGTTTTCTCTCCTTTTCTACATGAAGTTATTTGTCTCTGAATTATTGTCGCAAAGATGTATGGAGTTAAGCACCTCTGATCCAGTAGTCTGTCGTAATGAATGAAATGCAGGAGCCAATTTGCACACAGCAAACTCATAAAATACAAATGAGGTAGTTTGTTACTGGATAATCTATTCCCGAGTGAAATAAAACCAAGAACCTATGCTTTTGGAAACCTGAAACCTGAAACAAAGACAGAAATTGCTAGAGAAAATCAGCACGTCTGGCAGCATCTGTGAAGAGAAAGCAAGGTTAATGTTTCGGGTCCAGGGACCCTTCTTCACAACTGATGGTAGCTAGGAAAAGGTGGCATATATGCTGAAGTCAGAGGGTGGGACATAAAGGAGAGAGCGATAGGTGGAGACAACCCAGTGCCAGAGAAAGATAGACAGACAAAGGGGTGAATAATGGTAAGCCAGGGAGAAAGAACAGCTGCTAATCGTGACAATCAGCAAGTGAAAGTCGGCAGAAAGTAAAGGGTGGAGGGCAGCTTTGTTAGTATGGATTGGAAGAAGTATGACAGCAAGAAATCATCTTGAACCAGAAGATGTAGAATCCATATGGTTGGAGGTAAGAAACAACAAGGGAAATAAGACACTTGTGGCAGTAGTTTCTAGACCCACAGACAGTAGTTATACTGTCATATAGTGGTTTGCATTTTGAAAATAGTACCACACATAAAACTATTTAATAAGAGCCATGCTGTTGGAAATAGTATTTTAGCAAGGTAGAGGATTGACGAACTAATAGTAGACAGAGTGGGAATGAAGGGGGCATTTTCAGGATGACAACCTGTAACTACTGATGTACCATGGGTGTCAGTGCTCAGGCCACAGTTTATATATTAAGAATCGGGTGAGGAAAAAAATGTACTGTCTCCAAGTTTGGTGGAATGGTCCGTGGTGAGGATGATACAAAGAATCTCTGCAGGAATACAGATATATAGTGAGCGGGCAAAAACTTGCCAGATGAAATATAATGAGAGAAAATGTGAGGTTATTCACTTTGGCAGGAAGAATAAAGGAGTTGCATCTTATTTAAATGGATAAATACTGCAAAAAGCAGCAGCACAAAGGGACTTGGGTGTCTTTGTGCATGAATTAAAAAAAACCTAGCTAAATGCAATCAAAGGTTGTGGGGAAAAGGCCGAAAGTTGGAGTTGAGGATTATCAGATCAGGCATGATCTCATAGAATGATGGACCAGACCTGATGGACTGAATGGCCCACTTCTATTCCTACATCTTATGCCTTACGCAGCACTTCATGAAGGGTCACCTGAGATGTGTTGAGATCTGCAACAGCAGGAAAGACCATGTCAGCATTCAAGAATAAGTCAGATGGTTGGTTGAATGATATGGAACTACAGGCATTTGGAAATGTACGAGATTAGGTTCAGATACCTGCTGCTGTGGAGGTGAAGTGATTGGGACCAGGTTGACCTCATTAATTACAAGGTTCTTGATCAGGGTCGTTAACCTGGCCCAATCAGGGAAGCCATAGCTGACTAATATGACCAAAAGATTAGAATCTCCTCAGTGGAGGACTGTGAGCTGGCTGGCTACAACCAGTGTACTGTGCACTAGTAAATAAAGGGTGACTTGATGAGGGACCTGACCTCTGTGCTGTTATTTCAGGTGGACAAAGGCCAAATGGTTAACCCCAACAGCTTGTTCGTATGTTACAATTTCTGTGTAAGCTGCTGCTGTTTTGTGAGATCAACCTTAGTGTGGCTAGTGTAGTATGATTGCCTTCTGTTGTTTAACAAAAGTATCCTGCTCTTTCAAATCTAATGTTGCACTTGCTTTTTGAGCACCTTCTCTGCAACTGTAACTTTGTATTCCTCACTCTGTTCAATCACCCTATGATCTTTGTATGGTAATGATCTGCCTGTACGGCATGTAAAAAAAAGTTTTCATTGTACTTAGATACATGTTACAATAATAAATCAAATCAAATCGAAATCAAAAAGAATCCCACATTTGCAGTGTGCAGGAGCCCCGACCGGACAGATCCACTTTTTTGTGGATGTGAGTTGCTGCTGGTTCAGGCTGAGCCATTAACCTTTTAGGGTTCTGCTAGTGAAGGTAAAATTTTATTTCCCCTTCCCACACCATCTTCATTCCTTACTGAAAATAACAATTGATATCTCTATTCACTTCCCTGAAATTTCCTGGTCTAACAATTTCAATTTTCTTGGCCTCAGAAGAGGGCTTGTCTGGGAACCAGTCACTCAAAGGCTTCTGTGACAGACTGCCTATGATCAAAGCATTTGCCTTAATTCTCTCTCTTGCATTATGGACAAATGTTTCACGCATTTCCCATCACATTATTGCTACATCTTGGGTCAGAACTTTGGAAGCCAAGGCAATGCTTTCCCTGAAGTGTTTTTAAAATATTTTTATTTTTCGTTGACTTTTTTGAGACAAAGGTTTGAAATGGCTGGAATTTCTTCCACATTAGAATGAGAAAGGTATATATTGGTCATGTTTGAAGTGTGCAAAAAATAAGACAGACCATTTAAATATACCACAACAAAACAGAAAGTAATAAGGTTTAATTTCAGGTATCACATTGTCAACAGATTTAAATGAATCACTAATGGATTAAAACGTTGCATAAAATAAAGATGTTTAATGCTTCTGCTCCAGCAGGAGTGGTATTCTCACAAGGTTTCTTATTCCACTTAAAGTGCAGTTTTAAAATATGACCAGCAGAGTGCAGTGACAATGAGGCAAAGCTTAAACAAAAGAAAGATAACATAATCCTACCAGCAGATGTGCTTTGAATTGCTTACAGGATAATATGCTATTTTCTAATGACAGAGCCATTGGACCATGCAAAGCTGAATGCCTTAGTCTGCTGTTAAAGTGGAACTTATTTGGTCTGCCCCTTTGAAGGCTCAAAGTCTAATTCCCATAAAGAAATACAACATTGAGGGCAATTAAAGTTTTATTTTTGTTAACAAGGGAAAAGTTTTCAAGTTGAAGTGCACTTGTATATCTCAGGGTCCAAACTGGATTTTCTTTTTAGCTCTTGTTCTCTATGATTACTTACGCAACAGCAACAAATGCTATAGTTCAGAAAGCCAGTTGGTGAAGGATGTACTAGATCATGAGATAACAATTTGTAGAGCTGGATGAACACAGCAGGCCAAGCAGCATCATAGGAGCAGGAAGGCAGGTTTAGATAAGGTAGACAAAGAAACGCTAGCAATAAAAGCGAGATAAGATTGGATGGTCTAAGGACTATTTCAAAAGGTACAGAGGGTATGCCAGGAAGAACATTTTATACAGTTTTATAGATACTGGAGCCAATCTTTCTTTATCTCATACTTACTTGTGGAGTGAAACATTAGAAGCATACATACACCTACGACAAAGATAGAAATGACTGGAAACGTCAGCAGGTCTGGCAGCATCTGTGGAGAGAAATCAGAGTTAACATTTTGGGTCGAGTGACCCTTCCTCAGAACTATACACCCATTAACTTGAGGGCTGTTGTAGTGCAGTGGTAGTGTGCCTATCTCTGAGCCAGAAGATCCAGGTTCAAGCCACACCTGCTCCTGTGTCACAGCATATTTCAACAGGTCAATTATGAAAAATATTCACTCATGGGACACAGGCATCGCTGACTGGGCCAGCTTTTATTGCCCATCCCTAATTGTCCTTGAGAAGGTAACGATGAATTGCTTTCTTCAACCGCTGCCATCCATGTAACTGAGGTAGATCCACATTGCCATTAGGGACGGAGTTACAGAATTTTGACGCAACAATTAAAATAATTACACTTCCTAACTCATCCACATGTAACTTCAGTGCCTCTTTTACAGGTATAAATAATATATATGATTTTGATATTGAAATAAAGTGTAAAATTTCAAAATTTACTGAACATTTTTCCAAGATGCTAAATTTGAAGCTGCAGCAAACAGAAAGGATGAGACTGATGCACTGCAGCAGAATAGACAGTCAAGTGGCGGGTGGAATTTAGTATACAGAAGTGTCAGAAGATACATTTTTGCAGAAGGAAAAGGAAGAGGCAATATAGACTAAGTGGTGCAATTTTAAACAGTGGGTAGAAATAGAGGAAGCTGGGGTTTCGATGCCTTGATCTTTGAAGGTGGCAGGACAAACTGAAAGAGTAAAAACCGAAAGAACTGAGGATGCTGACCATCAGAAATGAAAACAGAAATTGCTGGAAAAGCTCAGCAGGTCTGTTAACATCTGTGGAGAGAAATCAAAGTTAACGTCTTGGGTTGAGTGACACTTTCTGTTGTACAAATGCTGGGCTTTTGTCAAGTTCTAGTTAGGCCACAGCTAGAGTATTGCATCCAGTTCCGGTCACCACATTTTAGAAAAGATCTCAGGATTCCTGAGGGCATACTGAGTAGAATGGTTCTAGGATGAGGGATTTTAGCTACAATCTACAAGTTGGAGAATCTGGAATTATACACCTCAGAACAAACAAGAGGGGAGATTTTTGGAGGTGTACTAGATCATGGCAGGGTTTAGATAAGGTAGACAAAGAAACGCTAGCAATAAAAGCAAGATAAGATTGGATGGTCTAAGGACTATTTCAAAAGGTACAGGTAGTATGTCAGGAAGAACATTTTATACAGTATTTTATTGATTCACAGGATGAGGATGTCACTGGCTAGGCCAACATTTATTGTCCATCCCAGAGGACAGTTAAGAACCAACCACATTCCTGTGGGTCTGGAGTCACATATAGTCCAGACCACGTAAGGATGGTAGTTTTCTTCCCTAAATGTCACTAGCGAACCAGATGGATCTTTCCTAACAATTTACAACGGTTTTATGGTCATCTTAATTCCAGATTTTTATTGAATTCAAATTTCACCATCTGCCATGGGTCTCTGATTAACAGATACAACTAAGCCATCGTTCGCCTGCTAACGACCTGAAAGTCACTGCCCAGAAAGGTGCTGGAAAGGGAAATTGATGATTTTAAAAAACTGGATGAGCACTTAATGGAAGTAAACTTGCAGGAAAATGTGAATATAAGGGTGGTGGGGAATGGGATTGACTCACTTGCTCTCCAGAGAGTAGTTTGATGGGTTTGATGGGTTGAATGGCTTGCTCCTGTAACGAAATGTATGACACAACCCTGTACATATTTCCTTTAAAAGTATTTATCCAATTTCCTTTTTTAAGTTTCAACTGAATCAGCTTTCAATACCCTTTCAAGAAGCACGTCCAAATTCCACCTTCTTGTAAAATAGATTTTTCTCCTCTTTGCCAATTATCTTAAATCTGCATCCATTGGTTATGACTTGCCATCTAGTAGAAACAGTTTATCCTTATTTACTTTATCAAAATACTGTACCTCCTAATTTAAAGACCATTATTAACCTCCTATGCGCTGAAGAGAACAACGCAGCCTTTCTGGTTTGTTCACATAACAGACACCCATCGATCTTTGTGCATTGCTCATTTCAAAGGGAATGGAGTGTAAACATAGGGAAGTCTTGCCAAAAACTATACAAGGCACAAGTTAGAACACATCCAAATTACTGTGACCAATTTTGGTCCCCTTATTTTGTTTTATACATTTATGGGACATGGGTGTCGCTGGCTAGTCCAACATTTATTACCCATCCCTAACTACCCAGAGGGCAGCTGAGAGTCAATCACATTGCTGTGGGTCCAGAGTCACATGTAGACCAGACCAGCCAAGAAATCCTTCTCCAAAGGACATTAGTGAACGAGATGGGTTTTTACACCAATTAATGGTGGTTACATGGTTTCCATTAGACTAGCATTTTATACTATTTTTATTGAATTCAAATGTGACTATCTGCTACGGTGGAATTCAAACCCATGTCCTCAGCTCATTAGCATGGGGCTTTGGATTACCAGCCCGGCAACATTACCACTATGCCATCCCTCCCCCAAAGGTATTTGAGGCAGTCCAGGGAACATTAACTAGGTTTATCCTGGGTATGGAGGAAAGGTTGAGTCGTTTGGGCCTTTAGTTGTTGAAGTTTGGAAGAATGAGAGCTGACTTTGTTGAAACATACAAGATTCTTTAGAGGCTTTGACAGGTTAGATGACAAGGGGTTGTTTCTCCTTGTGGGAGAGTCAAGGACCAGAGGGAATAATCTCAGAGGAAGGGGTCATTGATTTAAGACAGAGACAGGGAGGAATTTATTCTCTCAGAGAGAAGTAAATCTGTAAAATGCTTTACCATAGAGGGGTGGAGGCTGTGTCATTAAACATATTCAAGGCTGAGGCAGATATTTAATCATTAAAGGAATCAAGTGATATGGGGAAAAGACAGGATGGTGAAGTCCTTTTTATAATCTATGCCTCTAATTATAAAGAGAGGAATCACTTCTTTTTGTCAGTTTTGTCAGCTTTTCCTGCCACCTTCAATAATATATGAACATAAACTCCAATGTCTCTTTTTTCATGAACATACATCTCCCTTAAAAAACATCCTTACTAAATACCATTGCTGGGGGCACATTTGCTCCTGATTATCCAGTGTCAATTCAGCAAAGAATCATCAGAAATCTCAAAAAGCAGTTCAGTTTAGCAATTCTTCCAAATTATGGCCTCTCTTGCAATGCAGCATTCTTTCAGCACTGCAGCATAGCCCTTGATTTAAAGCTCCAAGCCTTGAATCACAACTTTCTGGCTCAGAAATGAGGGTACCACTGTCTGAGCCACAGCTAACTAACACTATTTACTAATTTCCTTGTAAATGTCATTTGTTTATGTCTTAGTTTATTATTGACCTGTGTTCATTCATTAGTCATCAGTTTAGTTTGGAAACTGAGATGACAGGTGGAAGGTTTTTCAAAAAGCATTTGGGACCCATCCTAGAGATTGTTCATTTGTTTACTTGGTTTTTTACGTTGTCATTGGCACTTTCGCTAGCTCTGATCTATATTTTAGAATTTTACTTCCCTCAGCTCCAAGAATTTTAAAAATCAGAAATATGCCAGTGCTCAAAGTATGACAGGAGAAAAGTGATCTGACAAACAAGCATTTATAAAGTAACTGAAGCCTGGTGACTCTATACATGGTGAGACATGAGGATAGGCTGTTCTGCAATGCTTGAGGCGTTAGTAATGGAGTGCAATAGGTAACGTTTAACAGGAAGAGCAATTCTTATGGGGATTATGTGCAATACATATGTTCTAGATAAATATAATTTATATAATGCCTTCACAACATGTGTTCACAACAACATGTCTCCAGAGCAAATATCCAAAAAGAAAGATATTAAAACACAATTGTTTATCAGGAAATTTGGTTTATTTACTGCCATATAACATCACAAAGACTTGGGGATTCACAATCATTACAGTTCTATTAAAATGTGAATCTGTCAGTTTGAGGCATCTATTCAAAATAAAATTAATGCCTGATCCCTAGTATTGCAATCTGAAGCATTGGATCATTGAAAATGGCAGGATAATGGATATAGCTATTAAAAAAGAATGTAGAATCCTTGAAATAAAAACAAAGTGCTGGAGGAACTCGGCAGGGCTGGCAGCATCAGTGGGATACATAAAGAGAATGCTTTGAGTTCAATATGACTTCTTCAGAACTGAAGAGAGGAGGAAAAATTATGTTTTTTTATAGACTGTTGTAAAAGGGCAGGGGTGGAGAAGGGCAAGTGGAATGAAAGGGAAAGTCAAAGAAAGGTTAAAGGACAAGGGAGAGTAAAGATCAAAGATGCATAGAACAAAGTACAAAGGCAGTGGTAACGGTTGCAGAAACAAAACACTTTCCTGAATATGGAATGTTTGGTTTTATAAATAGAGACATAGGGGTAGGTTATAGTTCCATCCTCCTGTTATTCATAGATTATCCTGTTCTGTCCTGCTCCTCTTCCTGCTATGGTTGCATTCCACAGATGTCAATCATCCTCTCACACACTCTTTGTACAGAAGCTGAAACAGCAAGTGGCTGGAGGCTATTCAGCCATACAGCCAAAACCAATACTGTCCTCTTCTTAAATAAAAACTGAAAGAACTGCGGATGCTGTAAATCAGGAACAAAAACTGAAGTTGCAGTAAAAGCTCAGCAGGTTTGGCAGCATCTGTGCAGTAAAAGTCAGAGTTAACGTTTCGGTTCCAGTGAGTCTTCCGCAGAACGATTCTGAAGAAAGGTCACCAGTTCCGAAATGTTAACACTAATTTTTTTTCTTCACAGATGCTGCCAGACCTACTGTCTTCTTCTCATCGACTTACATTTTTCAAGATGTGGAGGTGCCAGTGTTGGACTGGGGTGGACAAAGTCAGAAGTCACATGGCACCAGGTTATAATCCAATACATTTATTTGAAATCACAAGCTTTCAGAGCATAGCCCCTTTGTCAGGTCAAATCACCTGATGAAGGGGCTGCACTCCGAAAGCTTGTGATTTCAAATAAACATGTTGGACTGTAACCTGGTGTCGTGTGACTTCTGTCTTTCTATATTTTTCAAAATATGGGCATCAAACAATGGGAATCCTTGCAGTTTTTTCTTAGACCAGAAATGCTGAGACCCATTTCAGTTACTGAAGCTACAGCAGATAAATTTGTATAGACAGGGAATGGAGCCTGAGGATGTTAAAGGCTACAGAGCTTGTTGCACTTGAAAATACTCTCTCAGCATCAAAATACATAGTCATTGCCGTTTTCCTCAGAGCATGAATTGGTGCCAATAGGCCTGTAGCAATGCTATTTCATAATGACTTATTTAAGTTTCAATTTGATATATCTTTTCAATAAGATGATGTGATTCCAGAGAGTGTAATATCAGGGTATAATAAACAGGTGACCCAAATTCAGTGTGGCACTCTGCCCCTCTATGTTTTTTTCTGTGCTATCACTCCCACCAACCCAGGCACAGCAATTTACAATGATCAAAAGAATGGAAACTATCCAATGATAATGTTGTTTTACATTGGTTTATTGTTAGGTTATCACACCTTCAGTACATTCCAAAACCCTTTGCAAAGATCAATTACCTTGGAAGTGCAGTTACTGTTATGTTGAATACCACACCAAATAGGCTATGCACAGCACGATACCACAAACATCAAACGGATGAATGCTGCTTGAGAAAGGAATAGGGTTGGAATATTGGGCAAATATCCTGTTCTTTCTTTCAGTGGTAGCAGGCACATGAATTACAAAAAATTGGTTTTCACGTGCAGCAGTTAATTAGGAAGGCAAATAGAATACTGTCCTTCATTGCTAGACGGATGGGGTTTAAAAGCAGGGAGGTTACGCTGCAGCTGTATAGGGTGCTGGTGAGGCCACACCTGGAGTACTGTGTACAATTTTGGTCTCCTTACTTGAGAAACAATGCGCTGGCACTGGAGGTGGTGCAGAGGAGGTTCACTAGGTTGATTCTGGAGTTAAGAGATTTAGCTTATGAGGAGAGATTGAGTAGACTGGGACCATACTCATTGGAATTTAGAAGAAGGAGGTGGGATCTTACAGAAACATATAAGATTATGAAGGGAATAGATAAGGTAGAAGCAGGGAGGTTGTTTCCACTGGCGGGTGAAACTAGAACTAGGGGGCACAACCTCAAAATAAATGGGGAGCAGATTTAGGACTGAATTGAGGAGGAACTTTTTCACCCAAAGGGTTGTGAATCTGTGGAATTCCCTGCCCAGTGAAGCAGTTGAGGCTACCTCATTGAATGTTTATAATGTAAAGATAGATTTTTGAACAGTAAAGGAATTAAAGGTTATGGTAAGCAGGTAGGTAAGTGGAGCTGAGTCCACCAAAAGATCACCCATGATTTTATTGAATGGTAGAGCAGGCCTGAGGGGCCAAATGGCCTACTCCTGCTCCTATTTCTTATGTTCTTATCTGGCCTCAGTTTAAAATCCTTTCTGAAAGATAGACCCTCTCTTATGTTAGAACTCTCTCAGCATCAATACAGCTGGACATAATTAAATCTCTAGTGAGACTTGAAACTTCAACTTCTGATTTAGAGGCGAGACTGCTACTACTCAGGTTAAGTACCATGAACAGTTTTAATCATTGTTTTATGAATTGAGCATGCCTTTATCGTATTACACTCTTTTGCAAAACTGATCCCCAGCTTCGCACAGAAAGCAAGAAGGCAGTCAAAAGGGGGTGCAATAATGCTTTTGGTTACAGAAATCATTATCTGGGATCATCTGCACTCTACTAAGAAACAAGCATATTAATTAGGTGCAGTAATAGGGCATTCAGCCTTTGAGTTTGCTCTGCCATTGAAAAAGAATATACAAAATGAAGGTAAAGCCATCTTTTAAAGTATTTTGTAGACCATGTAGTGAACACTAACCAGAGAGAAGGCAGGAGCATAATGTGGTGTTGGAACTTGCACCATTTAAAAAAATAATTTGTATTCATTAATTTAATTTCACGAACCAGGTCAGTTATACTGCTGGGTCAAGGCCAACTGCAAATAGAAGCCAATTTTAAAACTTACAAACAAGATAGTGCAAAAGATGAGTTAGTGGATCATTATGTGCGGAAATAAAACGTATTCACTGATCACATCAAAACGATCAACACGAAAGGGGCAAGAAAGATAAAAAGGCATCAGAAAAACTTGATAAAAGAACACACAACTTAGCATACTTTTGTCTCTGAAAAAGGGTCATGCGCCAGACAACCACTTCACCGAAGGAGAGCGCATGCACGTTAATTCTCGCCCGCCGGGGTGACTGACGTAATCCCTCGATGACGTTTAGGTCACGTGCCCATGACAGCTGGGTCCCGGCTCCGGCTGCCATCGTCCGCACTTGTCAGCGGCAGTTTGGTCGCTCAGGGTGTGTAGGCCGCTCTCCTGAAGCGATTCATACACGGGATAAGCGGTGTTTGCTGTCGAGGGCGGATCAGTACGCCTCTGCGGACAGAAATGGGTCAGTGCGGAATAACGTCGTCCAAGACCGTCCTGGTGTTTTTAAACCTGATATTCTGGGTAAGTAGGTCAAGGGAAGGGCTTACCGGATCAGCTAAAGAATTGCGCCGTCTCCATGGCTGCCCGCTGCCGCAACCGAACCTGATGACCGGATGTGGATTTGGCTGATTGACATGGAGCTGGTCGGTATGATTGGCTGAGGTTGCAGTTGTTAGGGGTAACGAAGGTGGTTCTCAACTGCTTGAGGTTTGGTTGTATTGGCGAGCTGTACTGCTGCGGATGCTGTCAGGGGGTGTCCCGTGTAATGCAGCGGTGGTGTTCCTATCTCGGGGCTAGGAAAACCTGGCTTCGAGTCCTGCTGGCCTCCGCGGTGTGTCCCCTAACATCTCTGATTAAAGTACCTACATCAAAACAGCAAAGGCTGTTATGGGAGAGCCTTCCTTTGGAGTGGATGTCATAACCCACTTGAACAGATTGTTTAAAAATATCTACATCTCAGTCGCTCCCAGTTTTATCTTTAAATACGTTCCTATTCAGTGGCAGAACAGTCTCAAACAGGCTATTACTGCTGCTAATTCTTTTTATAACAATTCATAATTTTTACTGCTATTGTTGCTGATATCAGCTTTTCGAAATCAGATGTATTCTGTTTAATTAAAATTCCCCAACTATTACAATGAGATTTGAGCTGTTATCTCCAGAGCATTAAGCCAGGCCTCTGGGATACTAGTCCAGAAATGTAGGCAGTATGCTACCATGCCCACTAACTCATGTAATTTTTTTAAAAATTACATCTGTTCAGAGATTAAAATACACACCTCTGGGGCAGACAGGACTTAAACCCAGGCCTCCTGGCTCAAAGGCAGGACACCATCACTAGATACTGCCACCACGACCCTAATCTGCTCCTATTATTATCTTTGTTTAAGAATGCAGATGATCCTAGATAATTTCTGAGACCAAAGCATTACTGTGTTACCTTTACACTGCTTCCTGTACTGCTTATTTGTGCTGAATTGTTTTATTTATAACCTCTTCATAATGTGATTTTTTTTTTAAAACATTCATCCTTATCACTACAGATAAAACTCGGAAGTTTTTCACTTTCAAAATGAATCATTCTTTCATATCTCAACTTTCAGAATTTTTGGTATGTTTTATTGCTGCTGTGTTTTTAGTATTCTTATATTCAAAAAATATATTTTGAGGTAGGGAACATAATGAGAGAAATGTTGCATTGTGTGAGAGTTCCCGCTATGACTGACAATCTGCAATCCCTGGAAAGATTTCTATACCAAAGCATTTTTGAAGAGGAGTGTGTGAAATCAGGAGAAAAAGAAACTCCAGCCAGCTTCATTTTAAGTGATTCATGTGCCAAGTTAGATGCAGTTACTAGGTAATTTGGTACAGTGTCCTACTGTATTCAGTGCCTCTAGAGAGGCTTCAATAATGCAGAGGCTCTTTATTCAGATGTGAAAAGAGATTGGAAATGAAATAAATTCTAAAGTATTACCAAGCTGAATATATAACTGCTAATTTTAAATTCAGTATGATTAGAAAAATACTTTTGGTGGGACCCCTTTTAAATACATAATTGTGCTAACCTTGGGTGTCTTTGAACTGAATTTAATGCCTTGCAGATGTTAATTTCATGTGTTTAGAATATAGCTTTTTTGGGATTTTAAACTTCTTTCTGGTTCGTTTCAACACTGCAACAAAATATGGCATTGCAATCCCCTGGAATTTAGAAGATTAAGGCTAGTTTGGTCAAAGGTTCAAAATTGTGAGGGAAGATGTATTGAAATCTAGCACCAGAGGACTAGAGATTAGAGTGAGACTTTCAGGAGTAAAGTTATGAAGACCTTCTGCACAAAAAGTGTGACAGATGTTTAGAATACTTCTCTCTGAACAGTAATTGCAGCTAAATTGTTTGTTCCAAGTTTTTATTAAATTTTTAAATCCAAGGTTGAATGATTGATTATTTTCAATTGACCATCTTAAGGAGCATAGGACAAAGGTGCTTCACAAGAGATATTGTGCAGAAAAAAATACTGACACCAAGCTGTGATGTACATAGATGACCAAAATCTTAATTGAAGAGGTAGGTTTTAAGGAGCATCATAAAGGAGGAGAGGTTTAGGCAGGGATTCCAGAACGTCCTATTGAATGATCTGTTGTTTTGACTCCATTACTTACTTGCCCAGTGGAGCAATTCAGGTATTGATTATTCTTTGTGCAAAATGTGGTTGAAGTTGCTTTAACATTGATATAATGGTTAAGAATAACCTTTCTGCATGTCCCTACAAAGTATCATGGATATGTTTATGATGAAAAATGCCATATGAGTGAAAGATGTTGCATGTTTCACTTTGTGATTCTTTACTGTGGCATAATTCTCAAAGTGCTGTAACTAAACAGTCAATACATAAAGTCAAAATAGCTATCATGTCAAATGGAGAAAGGATGGAACCATAATAGAACTTTCTAGAAGTATAAAGATGCACAGTTTTCACCATACAGCATTTGTATCATAAACACATCCTGTGATACCCTGCAGGGACAAGAGGAAAGGATATTTCTAACCATCTATTTCTATAAATTTCTGTGCAGTTACTGTGGTTTTTAGTTATTTTGACTTGTGTATTGATCCTGTAGTTATATTTTGAGATCTTTACTGAAACATAATTCAAGTTGTTTTTAGTTTGAACATGTTGTGACACACCTCTGTAACAGGTGGGACTTGAACCTGGAGTTTCTGGCCCTGAGGTAGGGATGCTACCACTGTTCCCCAGAACCCCATGAGGGGCATAAATCTAAAGGCCGGTATTGCTAGCTGGCGAAGGTTTCCACAAGATATTTGCTAGGGATGTAGCAAGCTTGCCTGCACTTCTAGAAAGAATTAGTGAGTAATGATCAACAAAATTTTGTTAATATTTCCACTCTAGCTCGAGGGAAAATTTTCCTGTCTCCTTTGTGCTGCTGCCACCTCAGCTGAGAATAGCTGAGCAATCATAACAGGATTTCTGAGTCTGAATTGCCCCATTATATATTGGATCAACTGGTTGAGTTGTTAAGGAGCTGAATGTAAACTTTCTCAAGACACTTCCTTTTGTTACGAGCTTCAGCCGCAGATTAACCGTAATGTTTAATTATGCAAAATGACAGCATGCCTGGTCAAAAGGACTTTGTGCTCTGTTAGTAAATGACAGCTCCAATGAATAGAATCCAATAAGGAATTAAATTTTGGTGTTTATCAAGGTTCAAAATTTAGTTTTCTCCTTTTGGTCATGTATGGTGTAGGTGTCCAGTAGTTAGTGTAACATCTGCCTGTTTACTTTCTCTTTGTTGCCAAGAGTTCATCCTAACTGTGATCAAACACAGGTTTGCATAGGGCACAGTTTTTGTTTACTACATTTATGAATTAAACTTGCTGTTAATAGTATTTTGGCCTGTTCAGTAATTGCATTGACTAAGAATGCTGATGCTTCAATATGTCTGTCTCCTAAAACTGCAATTGTGTTCAGAATGATGTGAATTTTTTGAGCAGGCTACTTTTAAAGCAAGAGATGATTAACCTTATGGACTATTTTCAGCTCTAGTGACAGGGGTCGGGTGCTGGCAATTTGATCCTCAAAGTCGAGATTGCTCAGTACTATTTTGTCCTTTCTTTTGATTTTTTTTTTATTATGTTTGTGCATCTGATTTATATGGAGTGGGCTGTCCTTATTCTTGCCTCATTTTGTTTAGATTATTAATCAGACTATCTAGGTATGTTAGAAATGGTTGGAAACCAATACAATTTTGTGACAAGATTTTGTTACACGGGTGTAATTAATACACAAAACCCAAAAGTTCCTGCTTTAAATGTTCTTTGAAATGAAAGTTATAAAACATATGTTTAATAAGAAGCTACCTGCAACATCTTTTACAAATTCTGAAAAAATCTTCCTTTATCTGAGGAAAGGATGTGTGGAAATTTCATGTGAAGTTTCATTTCCTTTCATGTTAGTATCAGTATTCTTTGGTATCATAGCTGGGCAATGCATTTTCCGAAAACGGGAGGGTGTTCTTCTCTGATCTGCTAGATTTTTGTTTTTCAATTAGTTCTGACACTTGGTACCAAATTTTCTGCTTATAACGTGAATGAAACCTGTTGAGGTTGATATTTGATTTGAATTGTTCACTTGTGACTTGTGTTGCACCTTGTAATATCCTTCTTTCCAATGAAGTTCCTGTTTTGATAAGATGAATGATGGTGGCATTTTGAGATAAGACTTCCAATTTAAGTTTTGGCATTAAGCATGGTGGATGTGCAGTCTGTGATGTTGTTGGAGGTATAAAGGCATAAACTTCAGTTTGCATTGTACAAGTAGGAAATAATTATTTTCCCTTCCATGCCCAAGTCCCAGTCAAAGGCAGAAGTTTGACCTACCCAGCTATGTGACTGACCAGCTGTAGTCTGTCATCCTGGAACTAATCTAGTAAATCTCTTCTGTTCTCTCCCCTTTCTAGGTAGTTAACAGGAAACCCAATTTATTTTTCTCTCCACTTAACCTAAAGTGCTGATGTTGATTGATTTTTCAACTAATCAAGGATTTGGTAATGACTTCTTCGTTGAATGTGGTTAAATGGAATTTGTTCTTGTTTTGGTTAGGAACTGATCCATGTGGATGTGTGATGAGAAGAATAGGTTTTGCAGTTGTTCCTCGTGTGCTACTAGTTTAGATATCAACATGTCTTATTACAGTACATCTGTGCACCAGTTTTTTGTATGCCACACATGACAATTGGATCTGAAATCTTTGCTCATAAAATAGCAGGCATTAACTTCTCATACCTCACAGCTTGGTATGGCTCAGTTTTCCTTCAATATTGGTGGCATAGGCTTATGTACATTCAAATAGATATGCTTGGTTAACAGCGGTCCTTCCAAACGCTTACACAGCATTTGATTTAGATATCTTTATCCAAATGCATGTGTAATTCTAGGAAATTTTTTTATAGGTAACGTTTTTGTTTCTGGGTAACTAGAAACAAGTTTAGATCTAAGGAACTTGGATTGATAGTTGGTAATATGTTGTATTTATTGCATGTGAGATTTTGGCATGAAAATCTTAAATTTATAATTTAACAGATTATAAACCCAGATTAAGCCCAAAATTTAAGAAATGTGGTAGAGACTCGATGGTTAAATGCTAAAATCCCATAGTATTTCCTGATCAAAGCTTTGCATTGCAATAATGTATTTCATGGATTTATTCATATTTTCCCCTTTCCCACTATTTTTTTACTTCTTTACTTTGCTCATCCGTTTTTCTATTGAGAGTTTCTCACTTTCCTGAATAATCTCATTGGTTTTGTGGATTGATTACTCATAAACTAACAAAGGAGGTAAATGTGAGTGATTTTTTTCAGTTGTCTGACTACATCTAAGATTTTGAGGTGAAAATTGATTTTGTGTTCCCCAGTGTTCCAGTCAAGGAAGACAAGCTAATAAAACTTATAGACTGAGTCTTTCTCCGAGGATTGTAATGTTTTATGTTCATGTTTCGATGCAGTCAAGTCCTGATTTGTTGAGTTAGCTACTCTTTGTTGAGATACTGAGAAGATCTCAAGTTGGTCTGATAACCCTTTCAATGTCTTAACTTACCGTTCAAGACTATAGCTGTTAAGACAGCAAAATCTAGGGATCAATTTTGGGACCTTCTGATCTGCAGACCCCTCTCTGGATAAAATTACTGATCTATCAAGATGTTTAGTTTGTAATAAGCCTGTTTTTGGATAGAAAACTATATATTCATTTAGCACCAAAGTTGTTCCCTAATTTTATGGGATGGGTGGGAGAGGGTGAGTGGACAGGTTGGCAAAATGTGATTTTTTTTTTCCCTATTTGGCAACAAAAATCATGGAACCACACTTAATAAACAAAGTGCCACTAAATCGGTCAACGTTATTGCAGGAAATAGCAGTCCCTTTTATTTTCTGATTCTCTGGAATAAAGTACAAAATTATTAAACGCGATCTGCAAGAGATCAGGACTTTGTTGTGTAAAAATAATTTGATTAATATAAACTGGCTATCCTGATAGTCGTGAATTTTCTTGCCAAAACTGCAGGTATTAAATGTATGCTGCTTTTCTAATCCAAAGGAATGGGAAGACAATCCTTATGTAGTTTAATGTGCTGATGCCAATGTAATATAAAACAGAAGTCTTTTTAAATCCAATTTGTTATGGCATACAATTCTCAGTATTTTTCCCACCCATGAACAAGATTTGAAATCAAGTAATTTTATGACATTGAGAGTCAAAGCTATTGTTTTGCTGTCGTCTTTGAGCTTGCCTGGGCCTGTCTATAGCCATGTAGTTCCGAAAAGAATAGTCCCATTTCTGAAAATATTTTGGACCCCTTGTACTGATGTGAATTTGACTCAGTCTTGTCATAATATATCTGTTTTGAAACTTACTTGTAATGCAGTAAGATTAACTTATGGATTTGTGTGGCAGTGCAATATTAATACGTATTTTGGACTGCATTCTATAAATATGATTTAACATAGTTCTAAATTGGAGCTCTGTGTGCTTGTGCCTGAGCCCTCTAAGTAAATTATTTATTACAAATTCCGATCCTATAAAACTAAACACAGTACCATCTATTGGTCTAAAATATCTATTTGAATGGCTGTACTGTCTGTAATTTTGCCTAACGATGGCAACTAATGGTGCAGTATGTTTCCATTAATATCACCCAGTTGGCTACATACAGGCCAAAGATATTTGACATGAATCTAATTGACTTTGGAGGAGAGTTGCAGCTGGTTCTTTTGTCTTCATTCTCTAGTGTGCAAAGATGTGGCAGGTCTTGATTTCCCTACCTAATGATACTATTGTGGGATTTCCATCTTTGTATGACCACAGTTCAAAAAAGCAATCTGCCACTAGTTCCTTAAGCAACTAAGAATGTGTTTTAAATTCAGCCTTTCCAGCACTGGCACATCTACTTAACGAAGAAATAAACTGCTGGATTGTGATTAGGAACTGTATAGTATGGCTCTCCTTTGAGGCTTTCTTTGGAATAGGACAGATGAACGTTAAACTTAGATTCTTGGGTCTAGGCCCGAAACATCAGCCTCTCTGCTCCTATGATGCTGCTTGGCCTGCTGTGTTCATCCAGCCCTGCACCTTGTTGTCTCGGATTCTCTAGCATCTGCAGTTCCTGCTATCTCTGATTGTGTTTTACCATTTGTGCTTTTCGAAATATGAACACTGCCCACAGTACCTTCCAATTCAGCACGTATCTTCTCTTCTCTTCCAACCTCAACCGCCGCCACACCGCCACCCCCCCACCCCCCCACCTGCCAATCAGGTTGAGGGGGGCACCTGATAGAGGTCGACAAGATTATGAAGGGCATGGACAGACTGGACAGTCGGAAGCCTTTTTCCAGTGTGGAAGAGTCCGTAACTAGGGGCCTTGGGTTTAAAGGTAATATACGAGGCAAGTTTTTTTACACAGGGTGGTGGGTGCCTGGAACTCACTGCCGGGGAGGTAGTGGCAGCAGATACTACAGTGACTTTTAAAGGGCGTCTTGACAAATATATGAATTGGATGGGAATTGAGGGATACGGTCCCCGGAAGGGGAGGGGGTTTTAGTTGTGACGGGCAGCATGTCGGTGCAGGCTTGCAAGACTGAAGGGCCTGTTCCTGTACTGTAATTTTGTTTGTTCTTTGTTCTTGTTCTATATACCCGCAAATGCTTTCCACAGGATCACTAGATTGAGATAACAAGGTGTAGAGCTGGATGACCACAGCAGGCCAAGCAGCATCAGAGGAGCAGGAAAGCTGACGTTTCGGGCCTAGACCCTCCTTCAGAAATGGGGGAGAGGAAGGGGGTTCTGAAATAAATAGTGAGGGTGGGAGGCGGATAGAAGATGGATAAAGGAGAAGATAGGTGGAGAGGAGACAGACAGGTCAAAGAGACGGGGATGGAGCCAGTAAAGGTGAGTGTAGGTGGGGAGTTAGGGAGGGGATAGGTCAGTCCAGGGAGGACAGACAGGTCAAGGGGGCGGGATGAGGCGAGTAGGTAGGAGATGGGGGTGGGGCTCGAGGTGGGAGGAAGGACAGGTTAGGGAGGTGGGGACAAGCTTGGCTGGTTTTGGGATGCGGTAGGCGGAGGGGAGATTTTGAAGCTTGTGAAGTCCACATTGATACCATTGGGCTGCAGGGTTCCCAAGCGGAATATGAGGTGCCGTCCTTGCAACCACCGCATCTGCTCCCAGGATGAGGCATTCCACGCCCGAAAATCTCAGATGTCCTCGTTTTTCAAGGACCGCAACTTCTCTTCCCAGCCCTCAGTGGTCGAGAACGCCCTCGACCGTGTCTCCTGCATTTCCCGCAACTCATCCCTCACACCCCCTCCCCGCAATAACAACCAAAACAGAATACCCCTCGTCTTCACATACCACCCCACCAACCTCTGGATCCAACGCCTCATCCTCCGGCACTTCCACCATCTGCAATCCGACGCCACTACCAAAGACATTTTTCCCTCCCCACCCTTATCTGCTTTCCAGAGGGACCACTCTCTCCAGGACTCCCTTGTCCGCTCCACACTCCCCTCCAGCCTCACCACACCCGGCACTTTTCCCTACAACTGCAGGAAGTGCTACACCTGCCCCTACACATCCCATCTCACCCCCATCCCAGGCCCCAAGAAGACTTTCCACATCAAGCAGAAGTTCACCTGCACATCTGCTAATATGATATACTGTATCCGCTGTTCCCGATGTGGCCTCCTCTACATTGGGGAAACCAAGCGGAGGCTTGGGGACCACTTTGCGGAACACCTATGCTCGGTTCGCACTAAACAACTGCACCTCCCAGTCGCGAACCATTTCAACTCCCCCTCCCGTTCCTCAGATGACATGTCCATCCTGGGCCTCCTGCAGTGCCACAACAATGCCACCCGAAGGTTGCAGGAACAGCACCTCATATTCCGCTTGGGAACCCTGCAGCCCAATGGTATCAATGTGGACTTCACAAGCTTCAAAATCTCCCCTCCCCCTACTGCAGCCCAAAACCAGCCCAGCTTGTCCCTGCCTCCCTAACTGGTCCTTCCTCCCACCTATCACCTCTCACCTCAAGCCCCACCCCCATCTCCTACCTACCAGCCTCATCCCGCCCCCTTGACCTGTCCGTCCTCCCTGGACTGACCTATCCCCTCCCTAACTCCCCCCTACACTCACCTTTACTGGCTCCATCCCCACCTCTTTGACCTGTCTGTCTCCTCTCCACCTATCTTCTCTATCCATCTTCTATCCGTCTCTCCCTATTTATTTCAGAACGCCCTTCGCCTCCCCCATTTCTGAAGCAGGGTCTAGGCCCAAAACGTCAGCTTTCCTGATCCTCTGCTGCTTGGCCTGCTGTGTGCATCCAGCTCTACACCTTGTTATCTCAGATTCTCCAGCATCTGCAGTTCCTACTACCCCCATCACTAGATTCACTCTTTTTCTCCCTCCCTCAAATTTGATATTTTTATGGGGAAAGGAAGATGGATAAATTTTAATTCTGTTTAAAAGCTAAACTACCAATCCTAAATATAACAAGGTGTAGAGCTGGATGAACACAGCAGGCCAAGCAGTATCAGAGGAGTAGGAAAGCTGACGTTTTGGGTCTAGACCTTTTTTCAGAAATGGGGGAGGGGGAGGGGTTTCTGAAATAAATGGGGAGAGAGGGGGATGCAGACAGAAGATAGGTGGAGAGGAGACAGACAGGTCAAAGAGGTAGAGTTGGGGAGTTAGGGTGAGCGTTGGTCAGTCAAGGGGGCGGGATGAGGCTAGTAGGTAGGAGATGGGGGTGGGGCTTGAGGAGGGGATAGGTGGGAGGAAGGACAAGTTAGGGAGGTGGGGACAAGCTGGGCTGGTTTTGGGATGCGGTAGGCGGAGGGGAGATTTTGAAGCTTGTGAAGTCCACATTGATACCATTGGGCTGCAGGGTTCCCAAGCGGAATATGAGGTGCTGTTCCTGCAACCTTCGGGTGGCATCGTTGTGGCGCTGCAGGAGGCCCAGGATGGACGTGTCATCTGAGGAATGGGAGGGGGAGTTGAAATGGTTCGCAACTGGGAGGTGCAGATGTTTGTCGCGAACCGAGTGTAGGTGTTCCACAAAGTGGTCCCCAAGCCTCCGCTTGGTTTCTCCGAAGTGGAGGAGGTCACTTTGGGAACAGTGGATACAGTATACCACATTAGCAGCTGTGCAAGTGGACATCTGCTTGATGTGGAAGTCTTCTTGGGGCCTGGGATGGGGGTGAGATGGGAGGTGTAGGGGCAGGTGTAGCACTTCCAGCGGTTGCAGGGAAAAGTGCCGGGTGTGGTGGGGCTGGTGGAGAGTGTGGAGCGGACAAGGGAGTCCCGGAGAGAGTGGTCCCTCCGGAAAGCAGATAAGGGTGGGGAGGGAAAAATGTCTTTGGTGGTGGGGTCGGATTGCAGATGATGGAAGTGTCGGAGGATGATGCGTTGGATCCGGAGGTTGGTGGGGTGGTATGTGAAGACAAAAGGGATTCTGTTTTGGTTGTTATTGCAGGGAGGGGGTGTGAGGGATAAGTTGTGGGAGATGCAAGAGACACGGTTGAGGGCGTTTTCGACCACTGGAGGGGAAGTTGCGGTCCTTGACAAACAAGGATATCTGGGAGTGGAATGCCTCCTCTCGGGTGCAGATGCGGCGGAGGTGAAGGAATTGAGAATAGGGGATGCTGTTTTTTGCAGGAAGGTGGGTGAGACGAGGTGTATTCTAGGTAGCAATGGGAGTCTGGAAATGGATATCTGTTTCCAGGTGGTTGCCAGAGATGGAAACAGAGGTCCAGGAAGGAGAGAGGGGGTATCGGAGATGGTCCAGGTGAACTTAAGGTTTGGGTGGAAAGTGTTAGTGAAGTGGATGAACTGTTCGAGCTCCTCGTGGGAGGGGGAGCACGAGGTGGCGCTGGTACAGTCATCGATGTAACGGAGGAAGACGTGGGGTTTCGGGCCGGTGTAGGTACGGAAGAGGGATTGTTCCACGTAACCTACAAGGAGGCGGGCGTAGCTTGGCCCCATGCGGGTACCCATGGCCACCCCCTTTGTCTGTAGGAAGTGGGAGGAATTGAAAGAGAAGTTGTTGAGGGTGAGGACGAGTTCGGCTAAGCGGATGAGGGTGTCAGTGGAGGGGGACTGGTCGGGCCTGCGGGACAGGAAGAAGCGGAGGGCCTTTAGGCCATCTGCGTGGGAAATGCAGGTGTATAGTGACTGGACGTCCATGGTAAAGATGAGGTGTTGGGGACCAGGGGATCAGAAGTTTTGGGGGAGTTGGAGGGCGTAGGTGGTGTCATGGACGTAGGTAGGGAGTTCCTGGATCAAGGGGGAGAAAATGGAGTCGAGGTAAGTGGAGACCGCATCCTAAAACCAGCCCAGCTTGTCCCTGCCTCCCTCACCTGTCCTTCCTCCCACCTCAAGCCCCACCCCCATCTCCTACCTACCAACCTCATCCAGCCTCCTTGACCTGTCTGTCCTCCCTGGACTGACCTATCCCCTCCCTAACTCCTCATCTTTACTGGCTCCAACCCCGCCTCTTTGACCTGTCAGTCTCCTTTCCACCTATCTTCTCCTTTATCCATCTTCTATCCACCTCCCCCTCTCTCCCTATTTATTTCAGAATCCCCTTCCCCTCCCCCATTTCTGAAGAAGGGTCTCGACCCGAAATGTCAGCTTTCCTGCTCCTCTGATGCTGCTTGGCCTGCTGTGTTCATCCAGCTCTACACCTTGTTATATCAGATTCTCCAGCATTGGCAGTTCCTACTATCTCTGTACCAGTCCTAAACTTGTGTTTGAGTCAATAGAATGTTGAAAGTAATTGTAGTAATTTGATACCAAGTTGCTCTCGTTACATCATGTTTGCACTCTTTGACCTTCAAAGCCAAATCTCTCGCATGTTGGAAAGTTTTATCTTTTGAGCCTTGTGGATTAACAGGTGTCTACACTGCATATTGCTCATCACAGGTCTCTTTCTCTGTTTTAACTCTGCAATAATGAAAATCCTGGTACTTGATATGTGCATTGAATTGAAACCGTGCCTTGTTCATGTTCTACTGAGTCTGACCTACTTTGTGAACATGTAACATGTGGCATAAATCAACGCAACATGTTGTCATTTTTGAGTTCTTACTCTGTTCTTAGCATGGGCCCATTGTTTCACTGAGCCACCATTTTTTGAATATTTTGTTTCCTTTTGTAATATAACATGAATAGTATGAATGAGGCATTATGTAGTTACTTTATCAAGAATTAAGTGAAAATGGTAGTAAAGTTGGACTGAAGTGATGTCACTTTCAAAGAGTTGGTACTGCTTTTACGGTTCAAATTGTTTTCACCCATGCTGCAATTTCCATAATTCTAAAAGGTTTCAAGGACAAAGGTCTGACCTTTTAACATACAAACATCGTTTACTTTCCCTTCTTTCTCCACATTGTAGTGATCATGTTAGTACTTGTGTGCCTTGAATGATTTGCCATCTTGAGCTTTGACAGAGCATGGATCCAGAACTCTCTATTTTACACGACCCTCTTGTTTGGGGGCACAATATGATCAAAGGTTTTTGGAAATCTTTTGGACCCAAAATATCATGAGTCTTTTAACAGCTGTTATATTCTGCTTTAAGATTAAAGATTAAAAACCACCATACAGTAGCTCTGCTTGATTACCAAAGTATAAAAGCTGCCAACTGCATGACCATGGTTCATCCATCTGATAAATACAAATTGCCTAAAGTGTTTTGTGAATCTGGCAGTGGAATAAATATTTCCTGTTGCTACAGGCCAAAGCAAGCAACAGATCCTGCCTGTCTGCTCACCGGTTATTGAATTGCAGTTGGGCCTCTACAGAAACCAAAGGTCCTGCTGTAAGGTCAGTGAAGTGCCACAGGCTCCCATTTTTTTTTAAGGCCGTTGTTCTGTCAACTATCAACAGTGGAAGGCATTATAGTTGCTAGGACTCTCTTGAAATTTGGTTGTATCATGCATTCAGAGTTCTGCATTTCACAGTGCTTAATTTTCCATTTTAATGAGTATGATTGCCTATTCTATATGACTTGCCATCCGTGTCTTTTTAAAGTACTAATGTTATTACTCATATGGAATATCATATGCTGCAAACTTCAACCCCCTGCAGTTTTGAAATGGTCCAAACTGCGAGTCTGATGTGCCTCCAGTCCAGGTAATCTATTCCTTGCAACTTGGGTTTTTTCCTAGTTGAGTTGTTTGTTGATTTGAGCTTTGCCTTAGTGTTGATTCAGTGTTAACAACATGGTGTAGTAAATTAATAAATATTTGTTTAAACTTTATAACTGATACTTGAGGCTCTGTTGCATATACTTACAGGGCCTGAAATTGGACAAAGCTTGGGAACCAGTGATTCAATAATCCTGCTCCGTTGATTCAACCTGGTGCCTGTTGTAGAACTTCATTTTCTGTTGGATACAATGGTGTGCTTTAGATCAAAAAGTTGTACCAATGCATCAGAACTGTAGATCAGAATTAAAAATATGTAACCCTTAACCTATATCGGGTCTGCAGAAAAGGGCCTTCAAATTGCATCTCCCTTAAGACGTTTCTGAACTGTGAGGAAATAGTGAACAGGCAGTTTACTCTGGTGGGGAATGCTTGAAAGAAGGTTTTAAAACCTTCAAAATTCTTAACAATGCACAACTTAACACTAGTAATTTTTTAAAAAGATTTTTGCAATTTTGAAGGAATGAAAGTTTGTTTGTGGAAATGAACAGCTGTTTAGCTGATGGGGGGAAAGTTGAGGCTAATAGTGGAAAATTTAAACAACTATTATGTAGGTAATTAAGTCAATAGAACACTATGGTATTAGTTTTTGGGATCGGTCAGAAGATCTGCCGGTGTCTTTTCCTGCCTTTGATCTTCCTAATTCATCTTGTTCAATTTTTGAGCTGAATCTTTAGCAATAGGTGCAATGATACGGCTCTTAATTTTGATGATTGGTTTCAAGAAATGCTGCTAGCAGTGGCAAAGGGAAATACTGTCCGTTATGTAAACTAAATAGGTACTTTATAATAGAAGACCGTATACTCTTAAAGTATCCCAGGCTTCCTCATTGTCATAACGTTATTGGGAGTGTGGCATCTACATAATTGGATTATGTTATAAAGTTATGGTGTTTCTTGTTTCTGAAAATCTTTGCAAGCCATGCTAACCCAATGCAGAATTTTAGCGATCAAAGTTAACCTTCTGGTCAAAGTAAAGAATCAGTGAAGTTTCACTAGCAAAGTGGTTTCTTTGGTTATCAGCTTCAAAACTCTCAACTCTTCAAGAAGTTTGGCAGTCACGACACTGGGTTTAATAAGTTGCTTTATTGAATTCAATGGATCTGGTAATCATGAACCAGCTCTGGAACATAGTAATCATGAACCTAAATTGTTAATTAAAACTCCGGTGCAATTGCCGTCCGGTCTGGTGTACATGTCCCACACCATGGTTTTCTGTGACTTCACTTGTGAAGTAGCCAAGGAAGCATCTTGGTTGTAAAACTAGTCACTACTTTGTGGCACCTAGTAATGAATAATAAATGTATTGTTGTCAGCATCATAATCTAAAGAAAGTAAAGCCAGAGCTTGTGACCAAATAGCAATAGTTGATTGAAAAAGTCTCCCCTTCAGGAAAATTGCAAGCTATTTAATATATTTGTTTTTAAAATGTTTTTATACAGGCGGCAGCAGGTATCCTGTGTTACGTGGGGGCCTACGTCTTCATTACATATGATGATTACGATCACTTCTTTGAAGATGTGTACACACTGATTCCTGCGGTTGTTATCATTGGGGTTGGGACTCTGCTGTTCATAATCGGCTTGATTGGCTGCTGTGCCACTATTCGTGAAAGCCAATGTGGCCTGGCAACTGTAAGTTGGGTGTAAAATGCTCTTCCTGAACAAATAAGTTAAAGTAAAATTGTAATTGAAATGAATCATGATAAAATATGTCTTTAATTCAAGGTTGGATTCTCGCTGGAATTTGATTGTAAATGGATATCACCAATCTGAGGAAACCAAAATGGTTGCTATTTCTTCCTTGTTGATTGAATGCTATGTGGAAAAGCCATGATGTTTAGCCAAAAGAAATTCAAGTTTCTTGTCCATTTGGGTTCAATTGTAGATCTAAGAAACAGTCTTGAATTAAAACCTCACAATCTGATTATTTGTTTTTATAAGGGTGTTAACTATTTTCCCACCCTCCCAATTTATTCACCTCTGACTCATGCTGAGGTATGGTTTCATCAACACCAGCTGTCCTCCAGTACATCATTAAAATGGTCAATGAGTCAAAGTTGGCAGGGAATCTTACCCAGTGTAAATTGCATATGACCTCATTCTACATGCCAGCTGGAACACTCCAAGATAATCAGCCAGTTACAGTACTCCAATTGTGACTTCGCTGGCTGAATGGACTACACTTCAGCAGTTGGGGTCTTTTGGTCTCCCGGCCTCAGTTGCATAATTTACGTGAAAAATTGAGAGACTGCCTTTCAAATGATGTAAATGGGTGATGTGTCTGCTGGTGATGACATTGAAAAAAATCTGGCATAAGGTTGAGTCTAATGATGCCAAGCAGTAAAGTAGTTTGTAATTGAAACATATTGTTATAGCTCCACATTCCTTTGATCATCCCACTTGAATTATTTATCTCTTTTATGTTATACTTAAAACAGCTGGGGAAATTTAAATTCAATTAATTAAACCTGCTCTAAAAAACTAGCCTTAGTAATGGTGACTGTGAAACTGCGGAATGTCAAAAACTTTTCTGGCTCGTTAGTTTCCTTTGGGAGGGGAGCAAAAGAATTGCTCTAACTAGTCTTGCTTATATGTGACGTTAGATCCACAGCAATGTATTTGTGAACTGTCCTCAGAAATAGCTTAACAAGCCACTCAGTTGTATTTAATAAGTTGGCTCACTTTCTCCAGGGTAGTTAGGAGTAGGCAGTGAATGTTGGCCTTGCCAGCAATGTCTACATCTCGTAAATAAATTAAACAAAATGGAAACACAGGTTAACAATATCACTATTGTTCTGTAGTAACTGAAGTCTCTTTTTTTTTCTCTTCTTTTTTTCCAAAAGTTTGTGCTGATCCTTCTATTAGTTTTCATCACAGAGTGGGTTGTTGTCGTACTTGGCTATATCTACAGAGCAAAGGTAAATGCTTACACTGTGCTAGATATGAAATTCTTAGTTTGACGATGGGTGCTAATGATTTCAAGGAAAAGAGGGGAAAATAAAGCAAGAACATCTTCCACATCTGCAAAGCTATAGGGCAAAAGAATGTCATTGTAATGAATATATTTAGTTTTATCTAATGCCTCTAATTATAGTATAATATCTGTTTGCATAATTATATGACACTGCCCGTGCACATCCTGTTCCCTGCCAGGGCGCACAGATTCAGATCTCGACCTTTTTTAAATTTTGTATAAAGTTCAGCAGAGCAAATAGACAGCTGAATCATATCACCTGCAATCCAAGTCCCTGAATAAATCAGCTTGCATTGTGCATGGTTATGGTCAGACCAAACCCTGAGAACTGTATTCATTTGCAGACGAAAGATATTCAAGCCCCAGAGACTGTGTAAACAGGAGCTAGAAGACGGTTTACTAGAATTATAATATTAATTTGTGAGGAGTGACTAGCAAACATTTGGGTTTTCCGCTTTGAAATGTGGTTTGAAGTGGTAGATTCAGTGTGGTACAGAAAAATATACTATATTACAGTAATGGCAGCAAAAGATGAGTTTTTAAACTTGACATCACTGTGTACTTTACACAACAATTAACAACTGGGATGAGTTCATGCCTCGGGTACTGGTATTGAAACTTTAAAATTAATTTGTATAAATAAAGCAAGGAGCTAAATGCAGTGGCAAGAGCCATTAGATTTCACTGGATGGAGAAACTGGAATGGCATTTCCTTCCATATATATCCTGTGCTCACAATAAAATAGACTTTGAATATGGAAGGAAGGTCTTAAATTTTGATAACCCTTATTTCAAAGTGGGACACTATCATGAGGTGATCCACTTAAGCTATTTTTCAGGTACCTAACCTAATTGCTGTATAGATTTGGGAGTTGAAAGAGTAGGCTGTGGATTCATTTGCTTCATTGTTTCACGTTTGCCAGCTTCACTGACTTAGTTTGTGAATTTGACTTTTCTTTACTTGAAACTTGATACACCTGTGGTGCTGCTCTTGGTTTAACCCTGAGTCCCATGATATTCATGCTTATAACTGAGAGGATTGTGTAAACTCATGTTTGGCTTACTGTAATAGAATGCAAGCAGTTTTCATAAGGCTAGTGCAATGCCACACCCTTTTAAGTCATTAAAACAGGCTTCATAAATAGACAGTTGAAATAAAGTGACATAAGGCAGTCAAATTACAAGCTAATCTGCTTTGGTAATCCTGGAACTCCTTCCATAACAGTGCTGCAGGTGTACCTATATCACATGAACTGCAATGGTTCGAGAAGGCAGCTAACTGCCACATTCTCTGGGGAAATTAGGAATGGGCAACAAATGCTGGCCTAACCAGCAATGCCACCATTCTGTGAAAGAACAAAAAAAAGTTACTCAAGTGATTGGCCATAATCTCTTTCAAGTAAGAAGTTGGATTTTGCTCAAATTATTTATTAAAAATTAAATTTGTTGCAGTTTTGCACACAGATCAAGTGAAATAAGTAAAGCTGCATAAACACTTTGCGTAGGGTCATTTGCATTTCTGTAAAAAAAAAAAAAAAAATTCATATTGCTGTCAATCAAGTGACGATAATGTATAAATATTGTGGTCCATTTTGAGGATTCATGTATTACATGAAGTAGTCTGGGCTGTAACCAGCTACACACTATTTCAAAACTGAACAGAAACTAAATTGAGAAAAAGTTCACCGGGGAAAATGCTCATGGTTATATTTTCTAAATATAATGAGGAAGAATTAGTTTAAAACCACAATGCTTCACCCTTTGTCTATAGCATAGAGGGATCTAAACTTTGTTCTGTTTTGTGCAGGTGGAGGATGAAGTTGATAATAGTATTCAGAAAGTGTACAATGAATACAATGGAACATATCCAGATGCTGCCAGCCGCGCAATTGATTACGTACAAAGACAGGTGGGAGTTACTAAAAAATGTGCACATTTTGTGTATGTTTAAGTCAGTGTCATCAATTTGCATGTCCTCTGATAATTCTTTGGTAATGCAATCCGGATGATAAAGACTCCCTTTTCTCATCCAAGTTATTCCATGTCGTAGTAAAATCTGTAGGCTTCATCCAACCTTGCGTACTATTCATTGATATTGGAGCATGCCTGGTTAGTTCTCCCAGCTGAGATGTTTTTCCTTTGAACTTTTTTGGCCTCCATGTCACTGGAAAGATGGTTTTGCCAGCAAGAGCAAGTGGTGAGCTACTGCAGATCTTTGTTTCTCAGGCCACATTTGCACTGAGCACATGATCCACACGCATAGCGCAGTAGTGCTTTTTTTTCCTTTGGTCTGAACAGAGTAGTAACTTAAACATTTTAATCACACTTAGTATTCTTGTACAATTGTGTACTTAGTATTTCTCCCAGTGCTCGTCAGTCAGCCCCAAAGATCTATATGGTCACAATATGTAAATGGAACCTATGAGGGAGCAAGCTATCCTAGATCTAGCCCTGTGTAATGAGACAGGAATAATTAATGATCTCACAGTTAGGGATCCTCTAGGAAGGAGCGATCACAGTATGGTCGAATTTAAAATACAGATGGAGCGTGAGAAGGTTAAATCCAGTACCTATGTGCTGTGCTTAAACAAAGGAGACTATGAAGGAATGAGGAAGGAGTTAGCTCAGGTAGAATGGGAGCAAAAACTTTATGGTGGGTCAATTGAGGAACAGTGGAGGACTTTCAAAACAATTTTTCAGTGCTCAGCAGAAGTATATTCCAGTGATAAGGAAGAACTGTAGGAAAAGAGAGCCAGCCATGGATGTCTAAGGAAATAAAGGAAAGTATCAGATTGAAAAAAAACACATACAAAAAAGCAAAGAGTAGTGGGAAACTAGTAGACTGGGAAATCTTTAAAGGCCAACAGAAAGCCACAAAAAAGTTAAAGAAAAGTTAGATTATGAGAGTAAACTAGCTCAGAATATAAAAACATGCAGCAAAAGTTTCTATAAATATGTAAATCGTAAAAGAATGGCGAAGGTAAACATTGGTCCTTTAGAGGATGAGAAGGCCAATTTAATAACTGGGAATGAGGAAATAGCCGAGACATTAAACAGTTATTTCGTGTCAGTCTTCACGGTGGAAGACACAAATAACAACATGCTGAAAACTAATGGCAAGAAGGTTATAGCAGGTGAGGACCTAGAAACTATCATATCACTAAGGAGGCAGTGCTGGGCAAGCTAATGGGGCTAAAGGTAGACAAGTCTCCTGGCCCTGATGAAATGCGTCCCAGGGTACTAAAAGAGGTGATGGGGGAAATAGCAAATGCACTGATAATTATTTACCAAAATTCACTGGATTCTGGCTGTTTTCCAATCTGCAGGAACCACCCCAATGTGATGCCACTGTTTAAAAAGGGAAGTAGACAAAAAGCAGGTAACTATAGGCCAGTTAGCTTAACTTCGGTAGTGGGGAAAATGCTTGAATCTATCATTAAGGAAGAAATAGCAAGACATCTGGATATAAATTGTCCCATTGGGAACACCCAGCATGGGTTCATGAAGGGTAGGTCATGTTTAACTAATTTGAGGACATTACTTGCATGGTGGACAATGGGGAACCTGTGGATGTGGTGTATCTGGATTTCCAGAAGGCATTTGACAAGGTGCCACACCAAAGGCTGCTACACAAGATAAAGTTGCACGGTATTACAGGTAATGTATTGGGCATGGATAGAGGATTGGTTGACCAGTAGAAAGCAAAGAGTAGGAGTAAATGGGTGTTTTTCTGGTTGGCAGTCAGTGGCTAGTGGTGTGCCTCAGGGATCAGTGTTGGGACCTCAGTTGTTTACAATTTACATAGATGATTTGGAGTTGGGGACTAAGTGTGTTGTGTCAAAATTTGCAGATGACACTAAGGTGAGTGGTAGAGCAAAGTGTGCAGAAGACACTGAAAGTCTGCAGAGGGATATAGATAGTCTGAGTGAGTGGGCAAAGGTCTGGCAGATGGAGTACAATGTTGATAAGTGTGAGGTCATCCATTTTGGTAGGAATAACAGCAAAATGGACTATGTTTTAAAGGGTAAAAAATTGCAGCACGCTGCTGTGCAGAGGGACTTGGGTGTCCTTGTGCATGAATCGCTGAAGGTGGGATTGCAAGTGCAGCAGGTGATTAAAAAGGCAGAAGGAATTTTGTCTGCCATTGCTTGAGGGATGGAGTTTAAAAACAGGGAGGCTATGCTACAGCTGTATAGGGTCCTGGTGAGGCCACACCTGGAGTACTGTGTGCAGTTTTGGTCTCCTTACTTGAGAAAAGATATACTAGCACTGGAGGGGGTGCAGAGGAGATTCACTCGGTTGATTCCAGAGTTGAGAGGGTTGGATTATGAGGAGAGACTGAGTAGACTGGAATTATACTCATTGGAATTCAGAAGAATGAGGGGAGATCTTATAGAAACATATAAGATTATGAAGGGAATAGATAAAGTGGAGGCAGGGAGGTTGTTTCCGCTAGCAGGTGAAACCAGGACTAGAGGGCATCGCCTCAAAATAAAGGGAAGCAGATGTAGGACTGAGGTCAGGAGGAACTTCTTCACCCAAAGGGTTGTGAATATGTGGAATTCCCTGCCCAGTGAAGTGGTTGAAGCTACCACACTGAATGTTTTTGTTTTTTTAAGGCAAGGCTAGATAAATTTTTGAACGGTAAAGGAATTAAGGGTTATGGTGAGTGGGCGGGTAAGTGGAGCTGAGTCTCAAAAAGATCAGCCATGATCTTAAATGGTGGGGCAGGCTCGAGGGGCCAGAAGGCCTACTCCTGCTCCTAGTTCTTATGTTCTTATGTTCTTATGGTCGAGTTGTTCAGTGCTGAAAAGATTGAATGCTGTTTATGCAAGTCTAGTTTATTGGAAGGCTTATGTTAACTTTATTTAAAACATGAACGTAATGAATTACCTTTTTGGGCACATTTGCTGTGATGCAAAAGCATCAAGTAAACAGATGATTATCCAGTTAATTTTAGTTTTTTGTGGTTATTTATTGAAAGGAGGATGTTGGTCAGGACACTGAAAAAGTCTCCCTCTCTTCAAATGATGCCATATTATTTGTCTGGGGCAGATATTTCATGTCTAGGTTGTAGGATAGATAAGAGTCAGCAGTAAGGAACCTTAGCCAGTGTTCCCATCCGTCTCCAGACCACTGGCTTTGAAGCTAGTTTAATTGCAATGCAACTACTACTTTGGCACAGAGTGGAGATTGTATTCTCCTACATTTGTAATTATGTATGTTGTAATCACTTGTCTCGAGCAAAATTACAGAAGATTGATAATTGTAATTTATAACAATGTGTAGTAAATAATATGACCTGATTCCTAAACTCTTGAAGCAGAGTAGGATAGATTTGACTGTAAATATATAGGAATTTGCTCCTAAGGTTTCAGATGACTACTGGCTACTCTTAGAGCTTCTGTGATTCAAATCCTCTAGTGTCACTGTACTCTTTCTTCATAATCCTACTGTTTTTGTTCTAATTGAAAAGACTAAATTCACTTGAACAGTCAGTTAACCCAATTTACAAATAATTGCTAATTGTTTGTGGTAGTTTCTTAAACTATATCGGGGTAAATGAAGAATTGTAAAAGGCCTTCTTTCAATCTATAGTTTCTGCCAAGTTAAGTGAACACTACTGTGGCAGCAGTTGAGATGTTGCAATTTACTTCCTAAGCCTCTGGGCTGGAAGAGGCTGAAATGGCATTTCTTGGTGTATATTGTCCCCAGTGGAAAATCTGCATGAGATTGGGTGGTGGAAAGGCAAACATTTCTGACGACTTTAGATTCCTCCTATCCTAAAGTCTGAAAAGGCGGGTTACCCATCTAAAAGAACAAAGAATTATTGCAAATAATAACTTTTTATGTGCAGTTACAGAAATTATGCCAGCAAGTTGTCAAACAAAGTTAGGAAATCTCTTTTGACTTCAAGGATTTGCAGACATCAGTTTTAAAAACTGCATGGTGTAATGTGTGTTATGACCAGTTTTAACAAAATGTGTGCTGCTGTTTTATAGCTGCGCTGTTGTGGCATCCATAATTACTCTGATTGGGAAAATACACAGTGGTTCAAGCAGACAAAGAACAATAGCGTACCAATCAGCTGCTGCAGATCAGGTGTCAGTAACTGCACGGGTAGCATGCAACGTCCTTCTGACCTGTATTCAGAGGTAAGACTGCTCAAGAACAAGTGACTAGTGCTGCAGAGGAAAACTGCTTGGATCAGTTGTATGTCAAAAATTGTCTTTTAATTTGAATTCCAGTAACTCTCAAATTCCAAGTATCTACTCTTAAAATGCAGTGGGTGGATTTGTTCCATGGCAGTGGGTTAATAATCACAAGAGAAGTATTCAGCCTTTCTTGGGAAATGTTACAATGTCCTACATACTACTTTTCCTGTTGGCACCGTTGTAATACTTAACTTAAGACTCATTACAGGGCTCCTACCTAAATTATTCTCCAACTCTGAAAATCCTTTCCTTGCTCAATCTTCCCTTCATTTGCAGTCTTTTTTTAACCCAAGTAAATTTTCTACTGTTCAACACTTGTGCTGTTACTAAAAATGCCTCCTTGTCTCTGTTTTCAAGAAAGGATTTTTTTTAAGAAAATGTGTTCATTGTAGCTATTGAATTTAAATCCAGTCAATAAAATCATCTGGATTTGAAAGCTAGTCTGATTTAGTACCTGTGAAACTTATCCTTTATAGTCACAAAGGCCCATCTGGTTTGCCTGTGTCCTTTAGGAAAGAAAATCTGTCATTCTAACCTGCTCTGGCCTGCATGTGACTGCAGATCCATGGCAACGGAACATAGAACAGTATAGCACAGGAATAGGCCCACCACTTCTGTGCTGACCATGTTGCCATTCTAAAGTAATCCTGTCTGCCTGCGCATGGTCTGTCTTCCCTCTAATCACTGCCTGTTCGTATGGTTGGCAAGCTCGTCAGCCCAAGGACAATTGAGGTTGAGCAATAAATACAAGCGACACCCATTTCTCTTTAATTTAAGAAAGAAAATATCATTTCAAATTTATATTCAACATAAATTTGAATCTTACTATTTCCAAAGTAAACTAAGTTGGGTCCAACAAACTGCTGACATTATACATTGTCATACGGTGGCCTGCTAGGGAGGGGTGACACATTGTAGCCTAGACTTGGAATACATTCATATCCACCATGCAGGCTGTGTAACTGAACTAAATAAATCTGGTTACTTATAGGCTGACACCAGGGGAGAGAAGCATATAAAGCAGATGGATTTTATTTTTTTTAGAAAGAAAGGCACAATTAGTTCACCAGTGCCTTTCTGGAAAATAAGCTACCACTGTTTTCTAGTTTAATCTACACATAGCTTCACTATTACACTCTGGTTTTCCAGAGCATTAAGAGACAGCCAATCACGTAGGATGAAGATCCATTACCACTTTCTCAAAACAAAGAGATGAAGAGCAAATACAGCTCTCCCAGTGTCACTCGCGTACCGGAACTCTTTTTAAAATTAAATCTGTGCTTTATTTAAAGGAAATTAGAGAGACATAATTCTCTGCTTTACTAGTTAAAAACAGTGTGTGAAACAGAAATTGGCGAATTTTTCTGTAAAGCTTTATTGGGGGAAAATTCTGTCAGTATGATGCTGGAGGTCATTCAGCTCACTGAATCTGTGCACAAGTTCATGCAGAGATTTGATTTGCAATTTAAGTTTTTATGAAATCTGTAATTGCAGTTGCAGTTTATGCTGTGACGTTCTTGTATTTTCTCTCATTATCAATGTTACAAGCCTCAATACGTTAACCTACAATATTTTTGAAAAAGTAAGATTTCTTTCCACTTCGCTTGCCATCTGTAGTTCTTGTGAAAAACGAAATGAGAGTTCGGTGTATATTTGGTGCACACGTGACCTCTCAGATTTACAACAATGGACTGCTGATGATTTTTCCTTCCCTCTTACCTGATCTTATCCAGAGTAGTTGTTGTGCCTGCTATTGACCTTGGTATCCTGGACTGAAATAGAAGGATGAAGGGATTAAAAATCCACTAGTATCTCTGATTAATCCTATGGCTTCAGCAGCAAATGCTTTGAGGATAAGATTATCTGTGGTGTTCACACAGGGATGATGACTTGGCTGAAATCTGGAAGGTTCCACAAGAAAATACAGAACTCTTCAGTGGGGTTTTGTGGGGGCAGGGGAACGTATGGGAAACAAAAGCTCTTTCATTATTTTATTCTTTTAATCACCAGGGGTGCAAGGTGCTAGTGGTGAAAAAGCTACAGGAAATCATGATGTACGTTATTATGGCTGCTTTGGCATTTGCAGCTATTCAGGTAAGGTTGAAGAATAAGTTCGCACAGAGTCATTGAGCCTCATAACACAGTGAAGCCAAGCAGCCAATCAAGCCTTTGTCAGCTCTGGAAGCTCCCACTCCTCTGCTTTTTTCGAAATAGCATAAATTGATGTACAGAAGGGGTCTTTTGGTGCAGTGACAGTGTCCCTACCTCTGGGCTAGAGGTTTGTGTTCCAGTCCTACCTGCTCTGGAGGTGTGTCGAAATAGGTGGTTTTAAAATAACTAAATTAATGCATAACATAGCAATGGAATATGTTAGTTTTTTTTTATTGCAAGGTTTAACAACAAAAACACATGCTGTGCAAATCTTTCACACTGAGAATTAAAGCTTCAGTGATACCATGTGTGCTCCCATTCGACCACCGTGTAATTGTTAACTTGCCTATGCTTATCATAAACTACACCTGTGTCTCTTATAAGCCATCTGGTAAGCGATTGATCTAGTACAGGGTTACAGTCATGTTTTATAGGTCATAACGCATAGGTGTTAACATTAATCATATTCTGCTTTTATCTTTTACTTTATTCTTTGAATGTATTACATCGGGTAGCTGATGTACAAAATTGTCTTACTTGAGGCTGTCTGCTACAGGGAATTCATTTTCTTGTACAGTGGTCGTATATAGAGGAGGGGAACTGCATTTTTTTGTCTGTGGGAAACGTTCATTCCCTATTCTATCTAAAAAGTTTTTATTTTGATTTAGATTTATTATCGTCACATACCAAGATAATGAAAAGTATTGTTTTGTATGCTAACCAGACAAATCATACCCTCATGTACTTATGTAAGATGATAGAACAGAATGCAGAATATAGATGTTACAGCTGCAGAGAAGGTGCGAGAAGGATCAACTCTAACATATGAAAGGTCTGTTCAAAAGTCTGATAATAGCGGGGAAGAAGCTGTTCTTAAATCCATTGGTACATGTTCTCAAACTTTTGTATCTTGTCCCCAGTGGAAGAAGGTGAAAGAGTGTAATGGGTGGACAGGGTCATTGATTATGTTACCTGTTCACCCGATGCAACAAGAAGTGTGGATGGAGTCAATGGAAGGAAGGTTGGTTTACATTGGGTTGCTTTCGCAACTCTGTAATTTCTTGCGGGTCTTGGGCTCAGCACTTGCCATACCAAACTGTGCATCTGGATAGGATGCTTTCAAAGGTACATCTACAAAAAGAATGTGAAATTCCCTTCTGTCCCATATCTCCTCGTTCCATTCAATCTTGCCACCTGTTCATAGTCAAAAGGCACAGAAACAGACCCTTTGGTCCAACCGGTCTATGCTGAACATGATTCCAAACTAAACTAGTCCCACCTGCCTGCTGCTGTCCCATATCTCTCCAAATCTTTCCTATTCATGTACTTATCCAAGTGTCTTTTAAACATAGTATCTGCAGCCACCACTTCCTCAGGAAAAAATTCTGTCTGTATGTCTTGCCTTTAAAGTGCCCCCTTGTCTTGTAATCTCCCCCACCCCCACCCCCAATCCTAGGGAAAAGACACCTCCCATTAGCCCTAAGTGTATTTCTCATGATTTTATAAGCCTCTTTGTAATTAAATGGCTTCACTATTCTTCCTATATTAAATGTTTTCTGTGCAAAACATCTTCCACACTTCTCTAAATTTGCCCTTCAGCGATTTGTACTTTAGTCACAAAGGAAATGCTGAAATGTTAGAGACCATCCAGAAATGAGCCTATCCTTGATTTCCGAATGGTTTATCCAGAATTAATGCAGCACCTTGTGCATTTCTAAACTGATTTTAATGTATGCTACATCTGTAGGATTCTCCTTTCGCCTCTTAATCCTTAACTCCTGACCCGCTACCCAACCTGTTGGCTGCTTGTCAAAGCTCAAGAATGTATATGTCCATAATCTATTCTCCTGCTCAATTCTCTGATGCATGGATAGAGCTCATAGCTCACTTCAGAGCTGTCTACAGGGCCCTCAATTTTATTTGTAGCTTGGATGTATAGTGAAGCTTGCCTAAGTGCTCTGTGCCAAACTCTGTTTAAAATGATGAAATTTCTATGTTAATGTCTGTTATTGCTTCCAGTCAGAAGTTGAGTTTCTCAATCCTGTATTTGAGAGTAGAGACCCCAAACTTAAAATTCTTGGTACCAGTGACACCAAGTAACAAAGGTACATTTCTTTGAGATTGTTCCAAAGGATACCAGAAATACTTGACATTGATCAGAAAGGGTTTTTTATGATGTTGTGGTTCTTGATGGTTTATGGTTCAGGGGTTAGTATCTTTTCATTCTTTTTGGCTGGTATGTAGAAGTATATTTTAATTAATTCATGGGATGTAGGCCACTGGTAAGGCTATCACTCTTGAAGGTGATGAAAAGTCAACTTCTTGAACTATGGCAATCCCTGCATTGGAGGAGCTTTCACAATGCTTTAGCAGTTCCAAGAATTTTGACTCTGTGATGATGAGGAAAGGTTGATATACTTCAAAATCAGGATTATGTTTATTGGGGGATTGAGATGTACCCATCTAGACATGTACAGCCGCCTTCAGACTGTGGACTTGTGCCTTGTAGATGGTGGAGTGACTTTGGATAGTTGGGAGGTGAATCACCAATGGTAGGATACCCAATCTGATCTATTTTTGTCCTTTGCACTATTTATATTGATTCATTTCAGCTTTTGGCCAATGGTGAGTCCCAAGATGATGATGGTAAGGAATTTGATGGTATTGGCATCGAATGTCAACTGAAGTGTTCGGACTCTCTTCTTGTCAGATTGTGTGATGCAAACATAACTTATTTGTTATTTATCAAATCTAGCCTAAATATTGTCCAGGTCTTGCTGCATGTGGACACAATTTGTCACAATCTAAGGACTTGTGAATTGAACTGAACTTTCAGACCTGAACCTCAAAATTGCTAACTGAAGATTGGGTGTAGAACACTGCACTGAAATCCTAGTGCTGAGATAATTCACTTGCATCAAAAACAAACAGTTTGCTTTGTGCTAAGTCTGTATAGTCAATGGTCGGTTTTCCTTACAAAATCCATTTTAGCCAATTTTGCAGCCCCTTGATGCCACAGTCTTGTCAATAATATCTGATATTAAGAGCAGTCATTGTCATCTCACTTAAAATTCTGTTCTTGACCAAGTTTAGACCAAAGTTGAGGTCGGAAGCCAAAAGGGCCAGACAGAAGCCATATTAGGTATCAGTAGCAAGTTACTGCTAAATGTAATTTGATAGCACTGTCAACTAGGTGTCCATCATTTTTGTTGATAGACTGAGGCAGCAATTGGGTATGTTGAATTTGTCCTGACTTTTTATGGACAGGGCATACCTGGACAATTTTCCACTGTTAGGTAGATTATGATGTTTTAACTATGGGAACAGTTTAACCAGAGGCACAATTATTTGAGTGCAAATCTTTACCAGTAGGGATGGAATATTGTCATCAATATTGGAATATTGCTCATCACCTTTGCTGGATCACTTTTGTGTACAGCTGGTTTTGATAGCAATGGAGTGAATTGAATTGGTTGAAGATTGGCATCTGTAATGATAACAACCTTGGAGGAAGCAGAGATCAATGATCCACTCTGTCTGCTGTAGACAGTTGCAAATACCTCAGTGACTGTTGGGTTCCCTCCACATCAAGAAGGAATTAAAATTTGATTAGTGAGATATATTAGACAGAAAATGCTTCCATGAATGTATATAACATGTTAACCAATCAGCCTTGAAGTATTGTGCAGTCTAAATTGGTGCTGCCTTTGAGATTTGAGTACAAGAGAAAAAGAGATCACTTGTCTGTCTTCAGAAATACTAACCTAGCATTGCATCATAAACTGATTGCAACCATGGGCAGCATAAAGCATAATAAAGTTAATAAAACCATGTACTGAACACTTTTTAAAAACCCCTCCCTATGAATTAAGTCACAAATCTCCAGTTGTCAATATTGACTCTGTAGCATTTGTAATTAATTCCACGCAATTATGTTTTTAATCCATATATTGATTGCTGAGAAGCTGGTCTCTGCTTTTTTTGGAATGACTGGAGTTGCAAGTTGCTTTTTATTTGAGTGGGTGCTGGAGTCGCCAACTCCCTACACTTGGTATCTCGCAATCTTTCAATCAATGATAATCCCAAAGGATACACACACTAGTTGCTAAGGGCTTTTGCTGAGTAGCCAATGCTCTTGCAGATGAATCAGTGTATATCTCCTCATAATTTAGAATCACCCATTATTTTGTAAATAGCAATTAAACCATTGTGCATTCAAGTAGCATGCTATTTATTCCAAGAAATTGGTGCCTGCATTTTGTTTTGGTTACTGTTCCAGTAATACATGTCCTTAAATGTAGTCAGTTGATTTGGTACACTTCTTGCAAAGACATTGAGCAAGGAACTATCTGAGTCCTACTGGATCTTGGAAAGGAGGAGGTGCCTTGATAATTTTAAGGTTTGTACTGTCCTGGTGTGATGTGTTGCTGACTTACTGTAAAAGTTTTGGGGAATATGCATTTAATCCTGAACTAAGCATATTGTTGGGTAATAATTTCAACCTTCTGAAAGCTCTAGGTAATGGCCAAGTTGCTTCTGATGTTTCTTTCTCATGAGGATTCTAATTTTGTTTCAATGTAAAAGGTAAAACCTTTAGCGACAACTCATTAAACAAAATGCACATGCTGGAAACAAATTAAAAAGTGAACATGCTAGTAATACTCGGCAGACCAGGTAGCATCTTTTGAAGGCAGAAAAAGCATTGAATATTTCAGGCTTATGCCCTTTTAAAACTAGCTAAGTGCTGAATTCATTGGATACAATTAATAGTAGAGTTGGCTTGTTGCTTGCTTTGCTCAGACTTCTATCATCATTGGCAAGGATGACACTCTCCCATTTTTGGAGAGTTTGTAGGTGGCTGTACAGACCGCAGGCTCTATTACATTTGGGGCAGGTGGTGGTCAAGGGAAGTGGCCAGTGGGACATTGGTGTGGCAACATGCTCCTTTTTTTGCTGTTTTTGCCTGGCTTCCATTTTTTTCCCCCAATGGCGAGTCTCTAGGTGGTTGACCTCTTCGTGGATGCTGCTCCTCCACTTTGGATGGTCTTGGGCCAATGATTCCCAGGTGTCTCTGGGAATGCCACACTTCACCAGAGTCCTCTGTCCTGTGGTAAAACCTTATTCAGCCAGTAGAAAGGATTGGAAATGGACTGTTAATTATCTATCAATATTGTGACTAATAGTCAAGTGGAAAGTAATGATCTATCATCATTGTCCATTTTGCCATTGTGTTCAGGTTCTGATTGTGTCTGATTAGAGGCTGTGCTTTGTTGTTTTACTTTTCCCCCATCGACTTTTGAGACTTAAGCTTTTCCACTACCATATTATTGGAGAAATACAGTTCAGCCTACATTTTTATATATTGATCTGTTGCATTGTTGGTCAATATCCTTTGTTTTAGATCTCCACAAGGCTACCTAATCACTTCAGTTTTACATCTATTCTCCAATTCTGGCATACTTTTCCATCAGTCTACACTTTCTGCTGTGCTTTCAGCCATCTCCAGCCCTAATATCAAGCTCTTTCTTTCTCTCTCTCTCTTTTTTCACAATTCCCAGTATTCCAGATGTGGTCTAACTAATGCCCTGCATGTTATCTTCTCAAAGAATTCCAATAACTTTGTCAGGCAGGGTTTTCCCTTCACAAAGCCATGCTGACTTGGATTGTTAGTTGGTTTTAAATCCTCTGCTGTTCCATCTTTTTATAATTGACTCTAATGTTTTGGCAGGTATTAAGCTAAATGGCCTAACATTGCCCATTTTTTAAAAAAATGAAATATGGGTGTTACATTTGGCATTTCAACAATCCTCTGGTCCTTTTCCAGAGTTTAAGGACTCTTGGAAGATTGCTACCAGTACATCCACTTCTGTAGCTACTACTTTTTGATATCTTAAGAGATCAAATCTAATCTCCCATTCAGTCAGGTCCAGGAGATTTGTCACCCCTTAGCCCCATTATTTTCCCTAGCCCCTTTTCTCAAGGTAATGTATTTATTTCCTTTTAAGCCCTTTGATTTATTTAGTATGTTTGGAATGCTATTAACATCTTCCATTTGAAGACTGAAATAAAGTATTTATTTAACTTCTGCCATTTCCTGGTTTCCCAGTGTCATTTTCCCAACCTGAGGCCCCTTATAGAATGTTTGTTTACTTTTTATGGACTGTATCTTCCCTCATGTTTAAAAAAACTCTTGCAGTCCATATTGATATTCTTTTAATTTCAAACCAGATCAAACCAGTTGTTCAATTAACCAGCTTCACCTGAGTGTTTCAGCTGACTTCTGTTTCAAAAATGTGACATAACTACCCCTAGTCAAACAGAACAGCTTTTAGCTACTAGTTTAAAGCACTAATCTAGCCCTAAAGTTACGTTGCAATTTTACCCTTCAAAGTTAATTTTGGTTGTTTTTTTGGCTTTTAGAACCTTCTCAATTCTATAGTTTACCAGTAATCTTTGCCACATTTTTTTCAATTTGATATTATTCTTAACTAACTTGGTTGACCGTTTGTTGGCTTATCCCCATACAAGAATCCTCCTTCCTTACTGTGATATGTCTTTTTGTTTGTGAACCATGAACTATTTAAAAGTATGCTTTTGTTTCTCAGGTTTCTGTGCTGCTAAACTCCTTTCCTTGTCAATTCCAGCTAACTCTACCCTCATTCCTTCGTAAGAAAAACAGAAATTGTGGGGAAAAAGTCAGCAGGTCCAGCAGCATCTATACAGAGAAGGCATTGTTAATGTTTTGGTTGCAGTAACCCTTCTTCACAACTTTAGTTTTACAGATGCTGTCAGACCTGAGCTTTTCCAGCAATTTCTGGTTTCCAGCATCTGCAGTTCTTTTAGGTTTTCATTCCTTCGTAATTACCTTTTTAAGTTTGAGCCAATTGTTTCTAACCCAGGTTTCTTGCACTGAAACTGAATAGCACATTCTACAATGTTATGGTCACTGTTTCCAAGGGCAGAAAGAAACCATTTGCCTCATCGAGTCTGTACCAACCGTCAAAGCATTCCACCCAAATTCTATCCCCGCTCCCCTTCTCCTCCCCCCCCCCCCCCCCACCAAAACGCACATCTTTTGACTGAGAGAAAACTGGAGTGCCTGGCGGAAACCCCACACAGACAGTCACCCAAGGCTGGTATCAAACTCTGCTCCCTGGTGCTGAGGCAGTAGTGCTAACCACTGCTGCCTGTGTGCCACAGTTGCATGGGAATCTACAGAGATTAAAAGTAAAAGTAAGCTGTAAATTTTGGCAATTTGTCACCAACCTATTGACATCCAAAGTAGAATAGATATGTTTGGATGGAGCCTGTTCACCATGTATTTTATGAGTCTATTCATGTTGCCAATAATTGATGTACAGTATTGCTATCTGATGCAGTTTAAAATCTGACTAGCTTTTTTCATCTAAGTGAAAGCTAGCATTATGGTAGCTTTTAGTCTTGCAGATGTATCTGTGCTATGTGCCTTTTTTAAAAATAAAACATTAACTTTCTGTCTGTAAGATTACAGACGATTGCAGCTTCTCCAGGCTTAGATTTGATAGCTCAGCCTTTTCTCCCCACTTTAAAAACCAAATGTTTCTTTTTTTTTCCACACTGCATCTTTTAGTAACAAATGGTGCTTGGAAGGATTTCAGAAAAAGCCCTTGTATTAATATACCCCTCCCCCATATTGCACAGCATTCCCAAAGCAGTGGTGTTGCTGTGAATGCTCCATTTCCACATGTGATGCATGTGATTCACCTTGCTGTTCCCCATGGGGGAGCACCTGACATCCCTTCTGCCTTCCTGAAAATTAACAGTGGGCACTAAGTGTTTATGCTTGAGGGGATTAAATCACAGCCACAAACCTGCAATTATACTTCAGCTGCTCATGCAAAACACCATTTAACCTTTTTATTTTGCTTTTTAAAATTTAAGACCACTGAAAATCTCAACTTCAACTTTAAGAACTATAGATTATGATGAACATTCAGTGCGTTGCTTTGACCTGGTAGTTCACGGCTCGGGCTTTCTTTTGTATTATTATTAACTTTGTGCATTTGGCTGTGCAGTGCACACTGACCTCATTGTCATGTTCACACAATACAGAGTATTCCATGGCAATATGACTTAAACCAAACAACTGGAAAGAAATAACTGGATTGAAATTGATCTCTGAAGAAAGGCAGTATTCACATTCTATAATAGCCATAATTCTGCAGTGAAAATGTACTGGAAAAAGTCAATTATGTTTTGTATTTGTCAATAATTCCCTGACATGTTGCCTCAAGTCAGAATACAAACTCTTAAATCAAGATATTTTCTATAAAAATCAAATGTTGCTTTTTATTTACAAGTATAAACCATTCTAGATTAGCACTTGGCTTCTAAACCTCATCAGTAATTTACTTAATCTCCAGTGGAGATCTGTTTACGAAGGCCATTTTGCTGCACTTGAAAATGCCTTACTAAAAAAACTACTGGAAATTCCTTCTGTTTTGTTAATTGAGACAGAAGGCACAATGGGTAGAGACCTTTTTTTAACCAACCTGGCATCTCTGGATTATGGATTCGCTGAATTTGGGAAATATTCTGACGCCTCCTCTAAACCAAAATATTCCTAGATCTGTGTGGAATAATTACTTGCAATAATCCTCCCATGTGCACGTGCACACTTTGATCAGTTGTAGCTGCACTGTGCGTCTAGCTGTGGAAAGTAAACTGTGGAGGAACCCAAAAATGGAACCTGTTGAAGGATGTTGTTTTTCCAAGCTTGATGCCTGAAGCATGTGTAGCCTGTGCCTGAAGTTGCTGTGGTTGTGCTTGTCACTATTGGTAGTTGTTTGGATCTTGGTAAATTTTACTTTTGGTTTATAGTTCATATGATAATTCAGTGTTGGAGATTACTGCTTTAATTAAAACCTCCATTCTCCCTACAAGCCTGTTTGTTCAGTATGCTGTCTATCAGCTTAACCATTCATTTCCTCCACTATTGCTGCACAGTGACAGCAGTGTACGTTATATACAAGATGCACTATAGCACTATAACAAGCCAGAAACATCATCTATTTACAAGAAAGGGCTCAGCAGATAAGTAAGAACACTGCCACCTGCAACCTTCTGTGCAGGTCTCTCAGCTTTCTGACTTAGACCTGTGTCATTGCCCTTGATTGTTATAGGGTTAAAGTCCTCGAACTATCTCCCTTAAAGCACTCTGGGTGTATTACAATAGATGGAGTATAGCAATTCAAGAAGATGGCTCACCACCAACTTCTCAAAGGCAATCAGATATGAATAACAAAGTGATGGCCTTGTCAGCAATGCTCTATCTCATGTAATAATAATTAGAAAAAGTGGTATTGCTATAAATTAATATTTATACTTCGATTTAAGGCTTAATGACTGTGTTGTTTTGAGAGATTTTAGTCACATGTTGGTGTAGCGGCATCTAACATAGCAATAGATTCAATTGGCAAGTCATTTGCTTTGACTGTGGATTGGTTGTTGCCTTTTATCACAGTGGTGAGTCATGGCTTCCTAACGATGGCAATGCTGTAATTTGGGCTCCGGCCAAGACAAGCGACAAACAATTTCAGGCTGCAGGTAGCATTTGGCTCTTGGAAGGGCATAGAACTTCATAAGAGTCCATTTCAAGGTTTTGCTGCAGTCACATTTCATTGTGTGTTTTTGCAGAAAGATTAATGTACTTTGCAAATTATCACTGATTTTGGACATGACAAAGTGAGTTTCAAAATAAATGTGAACCAAAACGAGAAATGTGCCACTTAGAATATTTCAGTATATCCATGAACATGAGAAGTGGAATATCTTGACTTAGTCTGGGTTGATAAGTTCTGTTTTGGCAACATTCAAGGACAAGCAGTGTTTCTGGTATGCAGAGCAGTCATCTGCCTGTTGTATGTCATTTATCTCCATGATGGTCAATGAATGAGAATTCCAAACATGGAAGTATGTACTGAATTAGTCTTGAGATAATTGAATTTTAGGTATTTCTAGCATTAATAAATATTTATTTATATTTACTACTTGGAAATGCATTTTAGGTTTGAGGGAGGATTACCCTGCACAAATTACTCAGAATTGTAATTGAGAACAAGCAGCAGATGTACACTATCACTCAGAACTCCCCTGTTCCCATCTTTTATTTGGCTTCAAAATAATGGGTCACATCCTAAAGAATATCCTGAATCTAACATGAATACGTCAAGAAGCAGGCTGCAATATTTGCAAGAATGATGTCAGGATCAAATTTGCTGAATATTTTTATTGCCTCCAGTTCTTTGTAGCGCCAGTTGTTACAGTACAATGTGTAAAAATTCAAGTGCCATGGCAGGTCACCTGTCCTGTGAGAGTCAAACTGCTCATCAATTACTGGTTGGTAAGAGTGACAGGTTCATTGGGATCGGGGAACTAAGGAGGCAGGAGATCTTATTTTCCAGTTAATTACCCAGGCTGTGCTGTGCGATTGTATACTTCAGTCAGCTTGGAATCTAAGTGAAAAAATTTTGAAGAGGAACTTTTTAAATTTAAAAAAAAAGCGAGAATATGTGTTCTGGTTTTCTGCTGAGTCTCGTTCAACCAAAATGCTAATTGGAGAAGGCACTATTATTCATGTTTTATTAGTTTCAAATCACCCTTCATTTGAGTGTTTCAAAGTCTCTGGTCCATTTTGAGGCAAAAAGCCAGTGTTTCTTCAAATATCACCTGGTGGCTTCCAAAAGTATGCATCTGTGGGCGTTGAGATATACTGATGGCTCAAGGGCTTGGACATTTACGGCACAGAAAGCAGCCATTCAGCCCATCTCTCCTCTTAGCCTTCTACCTCTGACCTTAAATCTACACCCCCTGCTTATTGACCCCTGTACTAAAAGGAAAAGTATCTTCGTGTCTACCCTATATCCCTCATAATCTTATACATCTCTATCAGGTCTCCTCTTAACCTTCACTGTTCCATCAGAACCCCAGTAAAGAACCCATTCCATTCAATTTTTTCCTCCTAGCTCAGTTGCTCCAGTCCAGGCAGCATGCTGGGAATTCTCTGTTCTATCTCTAGTGCAGCCACATCCATACTGTAATGTGGACCAGAAATGCAAGCAGTGGTCCAATTGTGACCTAACCACCGTTTTATACAGTTCCTGCATAACCACCTATTCTTGCCTTTATAAGCAGAGACACAATGCAAGTATTCCATGTGACTTCTTAACCAACCTACCTGCCCTGCTGTCTTATTGAATCTATTGCTATGGACACTAATGTCCTTCTAATCTTCAGTACTTTCCAGGGTCCTACCTTTCATAGTGTAATTGCTTGCCTTGATTGTCCTCCTGAAGTGCATTTCTGCAATTTTTTTTTTTCCTCTGGTTTGAATCCATGTGCCTCTATTCTACTTAGCTGATCAGTCTGTTGATAGCATTCTGTAGTTTACAGCTGTCCTCCTCCACTACTGCTACATTTAAGTACAAACCATTAATGGACATCACAAACTGTAAGGATCCCAGCATTCAGCCCAATGGAATCCTGCTGGAAACAGACTTCAAGCCACATAACATCTCTACCATCAACCATGGGATTTAACTTTCTTGTCCAGTCTGCTGCTAGGCTTTCCGAAAGCCCTGCTAAATTCCATGTAGAACATATTAAGTATATTACCCTCATCAAAACTTTTTGATTAAATTTATTTAAACATATTCCATGCTGACTATCCCAAATTAATCAGTGTCTGTCGAAATGCAGATGTATCCTATGTCTCAGAATTCTTCCTAATAGCTTCCCCACTGCATAGTTAGACTGACTGGCTTGTAATTTCCTGGTGTATCCTTTGTCCATTATTGAACAATGTTAGTAGTCCCTTGCTCCTCTAGTTAGCTCAGTTGGCTGAATGGCGAGTTTGTGCAGTGACACCACCGGTGTGAGTTCATTTCCTGCACTGGCTGAGGTTACCATGAGGGGCTCTCTTTCTCAACCCCATCCCTTGCCAGAGCCATGGTGACCTTTGGGTTAAACCACCACCAGTTGTGTGTCTCTCTCTCTCTCTCTGGCTCTCTTGTGAGAGAGCAGCTGTATGGTCTGAAACTGGCGAAGAACTTCTGACAGCTTGCCTGTGGCCAGAAAGGATTTGAACATTTCTGCCAGGGTTGCCAATAACTTCTCCCTTGCCTCCCTCGGTTGTCTGGGATGCATTTCATTCGGGTCTATGAATTTATCCTCTCAAGGCTATTTAACTCTATAGTACCTGCTCTTTCTCTGAAATAGAATAAATTAACAGATCTATACCTGTTTTGTCATTTTTATTGTGAAGACAAACAAAGCATTGTGCTGACCGTTCCATCTTTTACAAGAACATATTTTCCCTGTGTACTGTCTCTCTTCCTTGAATGGCTTTGTATGCTTGGACAGTTTTATCTGCAAATAGTTGATATAGTGTAATTCAGCCAAATTGTATCTTAATTAGATGAGCTTTTTACGTTTTAAACTTTTATTTCTGGCCCATCCACATCATTTTCCTTAACTATCTTATATCTAACTAATTTATGGTTACTATTTCTAAAATGCTCCCCCATGGAATGCCTTCCACCTGGCAGGGCTCATTTCTGAATATTAGTTCCTTGTTGGGCTTTATGTACTGGCTATAAAAGCTCTCCTTGCATTTTAAGAATTTTCCCTCTTGCTAATGTTTGGGTATTTAAGATCCTCTACTATTACAGCCTTATTATTGTTGCACTTCTCTGAAATTTGATAACATTTTGATCCTCTATCTCTCTCCCTGACTGTTTGGGGGCCTACAGTACATATCCAGCAGATTCGTCTGAGGTTTTTCCAGCAGCGCTTGTTTTTGTTTCAGATCTCCAGCATCTGTAGTTTTTTATTCCCAATACAGTTCATATCCTGCAACTGTTCACTCTTCCCCTTCAGACTCTCCAGAAGCTAATGACATTCATGTGACATCCATGACCCTAGTACCTGGGAGACATCATACCATCCTATAGTCACACCCACAGCTGGAAACACTCTAGTGACCCCAAACCAAAGCTGGAGCTTGAGCTGCTCCAGCTGGAGGCACCACCTGAACATGTCTCCAGATTGTCGGGAACATCTAGGATTTCTCACATTATTCCTTACTCCTGCTTAGGTATGCACAAGGAAAATCTTATTCATGACTATATCCTGAATTCCACTCTGGTCTGGCATGTCTGCTTTTCTGCAAGGGTCACTTGCCTCACCCAATCCATTATAGGCTTTCAGCATTGCAAAGTAATGCTCACTTTACCTGCTCCTTTCGACCTGCCACAACAATACTTGTTGGTTCCCATAACATAAGAAATTGGGCAAGCTCTGTCTGACACTCTGCTAGGTTCATACATGAAGAGTACTCACATACGAACTAGGAGCAGAAGTAGGCCATTCAGCCTTTCATGCCTGCTATGCCATTCAGTCAATCATGGCTAATCTGTTTGTGGTCCAAATTCCCACATGCCCATCTGTCTCCTTAGACGTAGGCAAGAATCAATTTACCTGTGCTTTAAATTTTTCAATGACCCCCACCTCCACTGTCTTCTGAGGTAGTATTCTAAAGTCCCTCAGCCATCAGATTTCCCTCATCTCTGTCCTAAAAGAGTGATACCGAATATCGAAATCATGTTTCGAACTCCCACTCAAAAGTAAACATCTTTTCCATGTCCTCCTAGTGTAGGCTACCAGGACCTTTTAAACTCCACCCAAATCACCCTGGCTGTTCTGAACTCTAGTGAAATGAAGCCCAGCCTATCAGAATAAAACAACTGCTCACTCCAGGTATCCATCTAGTAACTTTTTTGACCCACTTCCATCCTTGAGGAGACCAAAACTGTATACCGTATGGAGTAGTCTCGCATCCTGCATAACTGAAGTATAATTTCTTTTGTAATAAATACTAACATTCTGTTAAGACTTCCTGATTAGCATGCAGATACAGCATGTAACCTTTTGAGAGTTTTGTACTGGAACACCTGGATACCTCTACCTTGGAATTCTGACGTTGAAATGACAAGTTAAATTCCGATTGAAATGTATTCCAGTGAGAACTTGAAACCTCAGAACAGGAGGGAAAAATGATTTGCTATGGCAATGAGAGTGCTTGGGAAATTGGCTTTGAGTAGGTGTTCATTTGCACTTCTGCTGACTTTGGTTTCCCTGCAGGTATTTGTATTGATGAGAAACCAGGAGTTGAAGTTGCTTTCTGGGATGTTTCAAAATGTTTTAGTTAAGGTGATCTTTTGGCTTCTCACATATATTTTTAAAAAGCTAAACTAGACTACTGATCCTCCCTCCCTCCCTCCCTCTCAAATTAAAGAACCTCCTGAATCACTCATCCTGTCGAAAGGCATGTTCCACATCTAACAGTTTGTTAATGTACCTGAAACTAACTTCCTTGCAGTGTAGAATTATAAACCTGCCCAATTCATATCTCCACAGTCATCAGTTCCTGAAATCTGATACTGTATACACCATACTGCGTTTACTGATAGTTAAGCAGAATTTCTGAAGTAATTGATTCTCCTAGGTGACCTGCGTTTTCCACTGTTCGTGAATTTGTGCTCACACCCCAACTTGCAGAATTTCGTCTTCACCTGTCACCCTGGTGCTCACTGGCTTGTGTTGTCTCCTAGGTGGTGAACCTTTCAATTTTAGAAATCCCATCATTGTTTTCAAGACCCTTGCCCCACCACCGCACAGGCAGAGGCACAGAAATACAGACGTGCATGTACAATCAATGTCTAAACTTCTGCAACCTTTAGTTTGCCCACTTCATTCAGTCCAGTTCTTAATCGCTCCAATATTGAATGCTATGTTTTCAATTGCCTCAGCCCTGAGACCTGGAATTCCCATTCTAAACTACTTCGCTTCTCCATTTCTTCTCTTTGCTCCTTAAAAATGCTCTGATCAAGCTTTTACTCAACTGCCCCTGTGTGCCACAATGTCAAATTTGTTTGATTACTGCTCCTGTGAAATGACTTGTAACACTTCCCTGTATTAAAGGTACTATAGATTGTTGCCATTTATTTTGAGGGCTTTGGGACATTCTGGGAGCGTGAATGGTGTTATACAAGAGTTAATTTTTGGATGGAGTTTGCACTGTTACAGTTCAGTAACATAAAGCCACTTTATCAAGACTGTTTGTTTTATTTTGGGCTTTTGACATGTTGTTTATGCTACACAACAGGCATTCTAGATCTGATAATGTGCAATAAGACAAGATTAATTGACCTTGAGTAAAGGCATCCCTCGGTAGCCTGCTTACATTATGATGGTATTTCTCATTCGGTTTGAGGGAGAAAAGAGGTTGACAGTCAGTATTTTGAAATTAAATGAACTGGGAAATTTAGGTACAGCCTAGATCAGTAAGGATTCAGTGATGACATTTAAGGCAATGTTTTGGAATATTCAGATGAGGGGTTCTGAAGCTTGCTATCCGTGTGGCTACCTAAGGAAGTTAAAGTTCATTTCAAGCTGAAAGAAAAGGTAAATAATTCTGCAAAGATGAATGGCAGGACAGAATATAAATGGCAAAGAATGATTTGATTTAAAAGCTTGACAAATGGGAAATTTAGAGTATCAGTGAAAGATAGAAGTATAAAAACAGTTTCTGCAAATATTTGAAAGGAGGAAGAGTAAATGGAATTGGTCCTTGAAAGAGTGTCTGATGGGAAATGGCAGATAATCTGAACAGGGATTTTACATTTCTCTTCTGCAGAGAATACAGGTAACATCTGACCAATAATTACAAATCAGAATATGAAAGGGTGTGAGTAATTTAAGCAATCGTATAATAACCAGGGAAAGGCACTGAAAATTGGAACAAAAATCTGAATCTCCTGGCCCTGACAGATTTAATTCTAAGACATTAAAAGAGATGGCTCTGCTGGTTTTAATTTCCCAAAATCAGATAGGAAAATAGTGCTTATAACACTCCTATCCAAGAAAGGAGGGAGCTAGAAAGCCGGGAACTACAGTCCTGTTAACCTGACATTTATCATAAGGAAAATGCTGGATTTTATTAGAGAAGTAATGGCAGGTTACTTAGAAAATCTCAATGAAATTGTGCAGAGTTACCATAATTTGTGAAAGGGCAATCATGTTTGGCTAATGTATTAGCTGCCTTTGAGGAAATAACAAACAACATAGATAAAGAGGAACCACACAAGGTTATCTATTGAGATTTCCAGAAAGTAATTGGTAAGGTGCCATGTCAAAAGTTCTTATGCAAAGCAAGAGTTCATGCTGTAAAAGAAATCAAGAGGATTGGCTGGCTAATAGGAACCTGATGGTTGATGTAGATGGTTTGTTGTAAATGGGTTGGCAGGATATAAGTGGTATGCCATTGGCCCATGCTGGGACCTCAGTTATTTGCAATTTGTACCAATGATGTAGATGAAAGAAACAAATTTGCATGTTGGGGTATAAGAGGAAAAATAGTAACCTTGTCAATTTTGACAGCAAGAATAGAAAAACAGCATATTTAAGTGGAGAAATTCTAAAAGAGGTACAGAAGGATCCTGGTACATGAATCACTGTTAGTATGCAGGTACAGAAAGTGATCAGAAACACAAATTGAATGCTGTTGTCCATTCCATGGGGAATGGAAAATAAATTGGGGATGTTTTGCAACAGTCGTATGGGGGTTGGTGAGGCCACATCTGGAGTTGTGTATAGTTGGTTGCTTGTATAAGAAACGAAGAAGTGCGTTAAAGCAGTTCAGAGAAGGCTCAGTCAACCGATATCTTGGATGTGGAGAGGTATCATGAGGAAAGATTGGGCAGACTGGCCTATGTCAAATGGAGTTCAGAATGGGAAGTAACCTTGTTGAGACATAGTTGCTGAGGTGGCTTCCAATAGGAAAGCTGTTGTTAAACTTGAAAGGGTTCAGAAAAGATTTACAAGGATGTTGCCAGGGTTGGAGAATTTGAGCTATAGGGAGAGGCTGAATAGGCTGGGGCTATTTTCCTTAGAGCATTGGAGGCTGACTGTATCCTTTTTACAAAGGTTTAAAAAAATCCTGAGGGGCATGGATAGGGTGAATAACCATGAATAAGTGGGAATGTAAAGACAGCAATCAGATCAGTGATCATGAGATAACAAGGTGTAGAGCTGGATGAACACAGCAGGCCAAGCAGCATCCGAGGAGCAGGAAAGCTTTTTAAACCCAGATCAGTGATCATGATCTTAGTGAGTAGCAAAACAGGCTATGGAGGTGAGGGTGATGGGGTTGAGTAGCCTACTTCTATTTTGTGTTTGTACATGCTGCTCCCTTTATTCCAATCCCACATTACAACAAGCTAACTGATAGATACTGTTATCCTCAAATGCAGCCTAAAACTCCCTCTTGTTTTAAAAGTTGTCCCCTTCACTACTTTTTTTTTTCCCCCTCACTTCTGGATCTGTAAGAGTTTATCTTAATTTATTATTGTAGTTTTGCAAAACTTGTTGACACCTAACTTGGTTAACATCAAAATGGGGTACTTTTTTTGCCACTTTTGCAGTAGCCTTCAAAAGCGGATCTTTTGTTCTAGTGACTGCAGGCCAGCTACCCATCAGCAAAGCAGCAGTTTCTGCTTTGCAATTTGATTCAGGGTGTGGGAAAGGTTGTGAAGAGATGACATAAGAGTATCCCTCTTAGCATTGTAGTCTACTCCATGTTGTATACCAGTTTGATTTGTTGTGTGACTCACCCTTAGGTGACTGGATAACTCTGCATGGAACAATTGAAAATTCTCTCTTGGGTGGCTTTGTAGTTTTTCATCACCCTGCCCCCACCAATCTCTAACATCTTTATTTTCCTGTCTTAGAGAGGATCCTCCTTTTGACTTAGATTTATCCAAATGCTAAGGAGAGGAAAAAAAACTGCATTCAACAGCGCCTTGCCATGCCCTTAATGCATCTTAGAAACAATAACTTTCAAATTTCAGGCCTCTGTCATTGATTTGCATGTAGCAAATCTGAGATACAATGACTAGATAATCACCTATTATGGCATGAGTTGAGGCAGAAATGTTAAGAATTGTTCGCTCCTTGAATAGGTCCATGGTATCTTTGGTCTTCTCTAATGAGGTGCTTCTATTTATGGTTTAAGTTGTTCACAAAGCTTGATTTTCTGTTGGAACACTTGGGGCAGTTGCCTGAAACTGAAGGTTGAAACCTGTGATAAATAGACATCCCATGTTTATTGCAGTTTAGTGGTTGATCTGATTTTTTGCATGCTTTTCGAGCCCACTGGTAAATACTGCATTGCCTCCAGTGAGCACATACAAAACTAATACTGTGGTGCTATAAACCTGAAATATATACCAACAATTCCTGGAAATACTCAGGTTGTGCAGCATCTGTGGAGAAAAGCAGAGTGAACGTTTCGGGTTCTGATTCAAGATTATCAACCTGGAACTTTTACACTTTTTCTTTCCATGGAATCTGCCAGACTTGATTATATCTACCTTTTCTTTGTTATCATCATTCACTGGGTATGTGGAGTTGAAACTTGCAATAATGGTTTGAGTATCCAGTAAAGCAGTTTCATGAAATATTGGTTCCTTTAGTGAATGCTGACACCCTGAAAGCATGCTCAGTACGATTGTGCAGTACCCCTGCCAGTGAAGTCATTCCATCCTATCATAGAACCCCTACAGTGTGGAAACAGGCCCTTCGGCCCAACAAGTCCACACCCACCCTCAGAGCATCCTACTCAGACCCATCCCCCTTTAACCCCTCCTAATCTAGGCATCCCTTGAACACTACGGGCAATTTAACATAGCCAGTCCACCTAACCTGCACATCTTTGGACTGTGGGAGGAAACCAGAGCACCCGGAGGAAACCCATGCAGACTTGGGGAGAATGTGCAAACTCCACACAGACAGTCGCCCAAGGGTGGAATTGAACCCGGGTCCCTGGCATTGTGAGGCAGCAGTACTAACCACTGATCCACCGTGCAGCCCCAACTCCTGTTTGCTCATATTTATTTCTGCTTACTTGGACGCTGCCTTTTTTAAACTGGTTGGGTTGGAAGAGACAGACAAGTTGACACACAGAATCTTAACTTTCAATCTGGCCTAGCTCCAAGGGTTGTGTAGTGACTTTGTTCCTGACCAGGACAGGAGAAGACATTGAATTGTGGTGCAGCATGAAATTGCATATTTACAAATGTGTATCTCTGTTCCAGGTGACACTAGTCTATGACTTGCCTGATCCATTTTGCTTGGAACTGTGTCGTAACACCTATTGAACCAGTGTAGTTAATGTTGGGCTGCAAAGTGCTGGACCTATTTACAAAAATAGATGGTGATTTGAGGAGCTATTTGTGTGATTTAGTCAGCAGGCAGAATTAATAGAATGGTTTTCTAATTTAAGTGCCTAAGTGTAGAAAGGAGTTTTATTTAAGTACTACAGTTTGTGATCTGAAATGTTTTCAGTGGTTTGCTAATTTTAATGTGGAAATGGAAATGAAACTTTACAATAAAACCTCCAAAATGCCTGTATGGCAAATGCACAAAATTTTGAAGTATTTCAATAGAAGCTGATAATTGAAAAGCCTTGAAGTTTTAAAGTTCATCTTATCCATCACCAACGATGGAAAGCTAGTGAGTTGTTTATTTATCCCGCATTTGTCATTTGATTAGCTATGCCTTCTCTGTATCTGCCCTTGCCAAATGAACGTCTGAATTGACTCCTTTTAGTTTTCTCTCCAAATTTGCTTTTCACTAACTTAATTTTGACTTCCTTCCCAACAGCTCTCTTGGTGTACCTAGACCATTCGAACAGCAATAATTTTAGAAGTTGGCATACCACAACCTTGAGGCCAGTGAGGGGGTTGGGCATTAATGCTAGCGCAGCCAGTGACCCATTCTGCCTCTAAATATTTTATTGTCGTCAGTGTATGGACCTCCTAGTTCTCCAAAACTGGAAGTCAGTGTGTCCACACTCCAATCCGTGTACATGGAACCTCAGGAATCTTGAGTGGCCATTTTGGCTCATTGAATATGCTCTGCCGTTCGATTTGTGGCTGATGTTTCTCAACCCCATTCTCCAGTCTTCTCCCTGTAAATTCCCCCTGTAAGTCTTGATCCCCTTTCCCATCAGGAACATACCTATTGCTGTCTTAAATACACTCAATGACTTGGCCTCCACCAGTCTCTTTTGTAATACTTATTTTTTTGACAGGTTATGGTAAATGCATTTAGAAGGTGTTCAAACTAGTTCAGGTGAAAACATTACAAAGTGGAGCAAAGGTTATTCTTATATTACTTTATATGTTGTTTAGACTTGTCTTAACCTGCAGTTCCATTTTGAAGTTATTGTGCGGCCTTCATTTCTAAAGCAGGAAAGGTGTGCTTCACTAATTGTGCAATTGTCTCTTTCCCCTCTCTCGCCTCATACAAAAGTTGAAATTGCAGTCATTAAGTTGTGGACCAAAAACTGATTTTTGGAAAATACAGGTCCCATCTGTTGTAGAGGCCCATTTGTACACCAAATAACATTTATTTTATTATTGTTATTTTTAAAGCTGTAACTTTTTAAATCCTTTGCGTGGATAATTTATTGTCTTTGCATTACTGAAAAGTTGAGTTATGACCACCATTTTGATGCAATTTGCTTGTATATTTCTAACCAACCAGAATTTTAAATTTTATAAATGATTACAGGGCAGGATTGGAAGGTTCTTGTGTTACTTTGTCAGCTGCCTGAGTAAAGCTGAATCAGGTTGATTACTATCTGAACCTACCTATTTCATTACAATCTTGATCCACCCCCAGCATTAAATAAGTTTTCAATTTTACATGGGATTATGTTCTGGCTGTCAGAAGCTTCTCTCAATAAGGACGCTAACTGTTGGTTGATGCATGATCCCTATAATGAGGTTAATGGAGCATTTTTTTTTGGGAAATCAAGATTTCTGAAACATCCAATTCATTTCATTTCATGGTCTTCATTTAGCGAGCCCTCAGTTCTGCCTGAAGTGCAGAAATCGAAGAACGTTTAGATGCTCTGACTGTTTTTTAGTTGCGTAAAATCCTGGAATATTTGTGTAAAACTCAGTGAATCCTGTAACTAAATGCAGAGGTTTTAAGCTTTATGTCCTCGTAATAAATTTGGAGGATTTCAAATAATTTCAGAATTCTAAGTTCAGGGGCTCAGACGTGAGCTTTCTAAGCCAGGTTGATGTGTACCTATAAGGTATTGTTTCATGCTGGTGTGAATTGAGCTACAGTATTATGGCATCCCCTTGAGCCTCAGTTAAACATCCCTCATTCTGAGCTGCACCGACCCTTGAGCATACTGCTGAATTGGAGGTAGATAATATTTGGTGGTTGCTGTTTAAAATGTCAAGAGGGGATGAATACTGTGGTGGGAAGCTCTTTCAATTCCAGGCTACCCCCTCAAATCTGGATGACCAGTATATGCTGGCTTCATGTGAATCAGTCCAACCGTGGCATACACTTAATGTGTTGAATGTTTCACTAAGAAAAGGAGACATCCTTGATTTTCTCTGCAAAATTTTGATCTTGCTAACTTTTATATGGTCATAGATGATAGACACCCACCTCCTTATTACTTTTTATTTTTGCGCTCTGGTTGTTCTCCTCACTTGCAATCTTTCCTTTTTTTGGTTTTTACTTCTATTGTCCCTCACACAGAAGAAATTGCAAGGCAAAGACAAAACATAATTGGGATTTGATTTCTGTTCACAAAATCTCATCTGGCAGTCTAGGCTCTAAGCTGTGGCATTTAACCCTCTGAAGCTTGCCATCTTGGTACTCCCCCTCTTTTTTAAGGCTTTCCTTAAATGAACTTGCCGTCTCATGCATGGTGTCAAATTCTGTTAATGTCCTTGAGGCATCTTTGGCATTCTCCTATAGTAAAGGTGCTATAAAAATCTGTGATACAGATTTTGATGCAAACTTTTTCAAGCTTGTAAATGGCTTGTTTTAAATGGTTTGGCAGGATACAAGTGGTTAATGATTGTGTAGATATTTTTAATCAACCTGCTAAAATTTGTTCTGACACACCCCTGGAACAGGTAGCACCTGAACCTGGGCCTTCTGGCCCAAAGGTAGGGATTGTACAGTTGAGAAAAGTCTGTTGTAAATTTAGTGTGATCGTAAGTATGAGATCAAGTTGAATAGCCGTTCCATAGCTTGCTGCTTTCACCGGATAGGAATAAAAGCAAAATATACAACTGTTATAATTTATTGGCCATCTTCCAGTTCAGTCCATACGGGACCCAGTTAAATACACCTAGCTAGTATTATTTATTAATGTCCTGCTGGTGAACACTCCCCTGTGTGCTGTTTATAATCTATTTAATTCTTGGAAACCTTGTCCTATTGCATTAACTTGTTTGTTAATGAGCTCTCCAGCCTGCGTGCAGTGTTACAAAAACTGAAGGGAAATGCAAATTGTTCATGTTGCTTAAAAGCTTGACTTTCATCTGCAATATGCCCACCTGTATTTGAAATCCCATTTTCCAACAATCCCCATGTTGGCCAGGGTGCTGCTGTGTGTAATTGATAGATGATTATGCCATTAGATAATGTCAATCCAGTCCCTCAAACAGTACTCTTAGGCACAAGAAACATTCTGGCCTATGCATTGGCATTTTCACTGGGGAAAACCAAGTTGCTGCAATGTCGTGCTAAAAGGCAAATTTAAGATTGATTGGAAAATTTTATATTTGACTGATAATGGGTCACACCTAGAAATGGGCAAAAAAGTAGATGCAGATATTTTGATTTTTATTCTAGAACTGATTAGATGCTTCAAATGGACAGGCTTTATGTTGATTGAATTAAATTGGGCCAAATGTCCTTTCTTGCCTTTTTACTTGTGTTCTTATTTGGTCAGATGTAAAATTAAGCTGTGTAACTGCCCTTGCAGTTCTGAAAATATTTCTTTTATAAGAGGGCATTGTGTGCTCATGTAAGCTGGAGGCCACTGTAATGGAAAGCAAAATGAGACGGTTATGAAGTTTGTCTTTGAGTGACCACTAAGAAGGTGCTTTGCTTTTATGTCTGGGTCACCAGTAATATTTACTGTTTTCTTCCTAGTTGCTGGGCATGCTGTGTGCTTTCGTTGTGCTGTGCAGGCGGAGTGGGGATCTTGCCTACGAGCCCCTTATCCCTGGAGGGACCTATGCATAAGCTGTTGCCTGGGTGTTCTGTTCTTCCACCTCCCCTTTATCCCCATCCTCTTAATCTGCCATTTCCACTGTTGGAAAGCTCAGACTGGGTTTATGGCATTGAAGTGGTTCTTTTGTATATATCAAGTAAATCTAAAGCACATTTCACAGTCCAAGCTGCTGGGTTTAGTTCGCACGAAAGTGCACACTCAATGGGTGTACTGAGAGACCCTGTATAACTAGTAGAAATTAAACTGTACAAAAATGACTACTAAAACTGTAGCAATCAAGGAAACTGTAATCGCTAACTGATCATTTTGAGACTGATCTTCCAAGATTTAAGCATTAACTTTATTGTCCTTAGCCTATAAACTGAATTTTGTTTTAAAGTGTACTATCAAAATATTTTACATTGTATAGTATTTTTTCCAGTTTGCTGTCTGTGTAGTGAGAAGTTTTATGTTGTCCCTTGAAATAATGCAATCTTTTAGCAAGGATAGGATATGTGAACTGAATTAATGAAAATAAATAAAGATTGTTGAAACTAAAGTTGTTGTGTTCTTTGTTGGTTTTAAATGTGATTAGATGAACAAAAAAGTACTTTTCCCACAAGAAACAAATATCATAACATGACATTAAGGGTAGTTTCTCTTGTAAAGTAGAAATGCTGAACTGGAATGTGTTGGATCTTGAATGGTGGAACAGGTTGGTAGGGTAGTACAGCCTACTCATTTGTACTAGTGAATTGGATTTTTTTTTGTTTTTTTTTTTGGATAATCAATAATGGTTTTGTAGTTAGAAATACTAGTTTTCAATTCCAGTTTTAATCAACTGAATCAGCTGCCATAGTGGGATTAGAAACAGTAGCTCCAGACTATTAGCCTGGGCCTCTGGATTACTAATCCATTGACATTACCACTACACAACCATCTTCTTACAAACCCATTTAGTGCTCTTTTCACATGATTTGGAGACATGACTCTTACCTATATTATTGGTGAAAAATCTTTGCTAGACTATACAACACGCATAGGGTCCATGCAGAAGGTAGTTAACTAGGGACCTTGATGAGCTCCTGTCTACAATATTAAGCCTATTGGTAGTGCATGTGTTTGATTGAAGTCCAGAAACATGAGTATGAAACCTAAGCTGACACTACCCAGGGAATTCTGCTCTTTTCAAAGTACCTTTTTGGATGAGACAAATAAACCAATAAAAATGTCCCATGGCATGATTTAAAGAGCAGGGGACTTATCCAGAGGCCTGGCCATCAAGGGGTCCATCTAGTGACTTGTCTTAATGCTGTTTTAGCCTTGAGTGGACACACATTATTGGTAGCACGGGAAGTGTGACTGTTAATGGTTATGAAGCAAAAATACTTGATTGGCTATGAAGAGCTTTGGGGTAGCCCCAAGTTGTATTATAAGTTCAGCCAGAAATACTAGTAGGAGAGTATAATCAAAACAAAGATGGTAAATCTCTAAACTAGTTACAAGTAAACTTCAAATCTGTAAGGAGGAGCTTGGAACTACAGGGTAGCATCATTTGACTATTGTTTGAAGCCATTTTGATTTTGTCATCTTGTAACAACTTTATCAAAAGGACATTTATTACTGACATGCTACAGATTCAGTCTGCGGGTGGTAGCAACACCAAAAACATATGACGTGTGTTGTGGCCCAGACGGTGGAGCATTTTAAAGGCAATTTGTGGTGCGATGTGCGGGGACAGTTGTTTTTGTTTTAATCTGACAATAATCCAATTAGTTCAATCATTATTGCTGAGATAAAAGCCTCCTCTCTAATGAGTAATAGGGCTAAGTGCATTAGTTTGTGGATGTCAGTTCATATAAAACAGGATTAATCACTAGCCGGAAATAGAATAGAATTACTGTTGAGCAGCATCTGGGGAGAAATGGTCATCGCTTCAGATCTAATTAATTGCCAATATAGTAACATGACAAAAGGTGGTTTCTCTGTAAAGTGGAAATGTTGAACTAGGACGTAGGGTAGTATGGCCTATTCATTTGTATGCTCATGTGGAGCATAGTGTGTTTTGCTGTGGTCGGAATTTCACTGGGGGAACAACCAGTTGAAAGTGATATCTCCATAAAAACACCGTAGTAATTAGGAGCAGACTTAGGCCGTACTACCCCTGGTGAGCCTGCTCCACCATTCAATAAGATCACAGCTGGGGTTCAGCTCTGCTTTTCTTTCCTAAACTCTGCCCGTATCTCCCATTCCTCTTGTGCATAAAAATCAATCCAGCTCAACATTTAAATCCTCGGTGACTACACAATCGCATTCCTCTGGGGTCAAGAGTTCTAAACAATCACAGCACTTGAGGGAAGGGAATTTCTCTTTATCTGTTATAAAAGGCCACCCTCTCATTCTAAGACTTTTAACTCCTAATTCTAGGCTTTCCAGCCAGAGAAAAACAGCCTATTGGCATCTGCCCTCTGAACCTTCTGACAGTGTCATATGTTTAAAATTAGTTCCCCTCTCTAAGTTCCAAAGAACATAGGCCCATTCCATTCCAGTACACTGACTTGTAACATAGCCTTCATTGTAATCAGTGCTTTTGCCTCTGCTCTTCTGTTAGCAGGTAACTGCATGCATCATTTGAAGGAATAGGATGAAAGCCATTTGAATTTGGCAAAGCTAATCCTCTCTACATTAGCCATCATGTTGAAGCCAAGTTGTATTGAATGATCTCAATATCCTTGCTTCTCATCTTGTTATAGCAAATATTTATCATTTTGAGTAAAGTTTTCTGTACTGAATTTAGAGTTGACTAATTTTCAACTATGCTTTCTGCCCCTATTTTTTGAAAAATTAATCAGATTTCCAACAGCCTTATTCATAAACTAATTTTTAAGTTGACTACATTTTCTCAAGTCACACCCATAAATTGCTCTTTGAATATTTTCTTGCTGTAAGACCTACCTCTCTTACCAAACCACTACTTTTCCCTTTAGTTTGATGTTTCATTTTCCTTGATCCTCTGTAAAGAAAGAGCCTTCGGGTGTTTTTTTTCACATTCAATGTGCAATGTTGTCGCAAGCTGTTGTGTGAATGAGTCTCGTTATCCTGATTGAGTTGCACACAGACCATCTGCACTATTTCATGCTTTCACAAATGCTGCCCTCCAAGCTTCTCCACCCTCTTGCACGTCCTGTGTTTTGCCCTTGGGTTTTCTTTTGCACCTGTTCCACAGGTGATCAAAGTCGACTGCATTGGCTCCCTGAGATAACAAGGTGTAGAGCTGGATGAACACAGCAGGCCAAGCAGCATCAGAGGAGCAGGAAGGCTGACGTTTCAGGCCTAGACCCTTCAGAAATTTCTGAAGAAGGGTC
>NC_063367.1:18186088-18284992 GCF_021869965.1 Rhincodon typus | reverse complement strand
AAAATCAGAGTTAATGTTTCGGGTCTGGTGACCTTTCCTCAGAACTTGAAGAGTTTTATTCTCTCCAAATACTTTGATGGGTTAATTGAGTCCTGGATAACAAATCCATTTTTGAAAAATATCAAAATAGGGTATGATATCATCACTAGAGCTGAATTCAATTACTCCCAAAAAAGAGATATCATAAATTTGGTCATTAATTTTTTTTGCAGCAATATACAGCCTATTAACATTGAAAAAAAACTGTGCGGTGGCCTTCATTTCTTTGTTACCACACTGCAGATAGTTGATCTTTTCTGAGGTCTGTAAAATTTTCACACAAAGGTGGCACATCATAGTCACAATCACTGCATCTAATATTAGGGAGAGTAAAAGCAGTGCAACAATATTATCAACCCCTTCAGAAATTTCTGAAGAAGGGTTTAGGCCCGAAACGTCAGCCTTCCTGCTCCTCTGATGCTGCTTGGCCTGCTGTGTTCATCCAGCTCTACACTTTGTTATCTCAGATTCTCCAGCATCTGCAGTTCCTACTATCTCTGCATTGACTCCCTTTCCCTCGCATCTTTTAATCTGCATTGTCAGAGCTAACTGTGCAAACTGGCTGCCACAGTTCTAATATTAAACATTATATTCAGCTATAATTTTAAAGTGCTTCATTGGCTGTAAAGCACTGTGGAATACTCCAAGATGGTGAACGGTGTTGCATAAATAGTCTTTTAATTTTATCCCCAGCCGGTGGCTGTCTCAACCAGGTAACAAGGAGAGTATTCTACTTATCTCTGGAATTCCTGCACACACATTTGCACACAAGATGTTGCCATGGTTCTAACTGAATTTCCAGAAACTGTCATGCCGTGATGTAAAATGATTCTTTTTCATTATTAATCAATCGCAGTCCCTTACAACAACAAATATACAGTTTAGTATCGCTGATGCTGTTTAAGCCTCCAACAATTTAATAATAATAATCAGCAGTTGTCAGCCAAAATTCTCTCTCCTTTTCCACAGCATTTAACCAAATTTTCCCCCACCTTAACCCTTACCGTGGATTTTGAGTCTGCCATTGTTTATGATCTTCACCCCAAACTGAATTTGTAAGCAAATGTAGAGTCAGCTCAAGGACCAGTTGTATATAGACCAGGGAACTTTAAAATTAAAGTACCATCCTATTTTAAGTTATTTGAGCTCCACGGGACGAATGGTACAGGAGCTTCACTGTGGGTCCTGGAGGAATGGTGGTGGTGATGGTGATATCGTAAGGAGAGGGAATAAGGGGAGAATGACCAAAGTGAGGTGGGAGGAAAGGGGTAGTTCACTGGTTAGCACTGCTGCTTCTCAACACTAGGACCTGGGTTCAATTCCAGCCTTAGGTGACCATCTGTGTGGAGGTTGCACGCACACCCCATGTCTGTGTGGGTTTCTGCTGTGTGCTCCCGTTTCCTCCCACAGTCTAAAGATGTGCAGGTTAGGGTGATTTGGCCATGCTAAATTGTCTGGGGTGTCTAAGTGATGTGCAGGCTAGGGTAATTAGCCATGGGAAATGAAGGTTTACAAGGAAAAGGTGGGGTGTGGGTTTGTGTGGGATGCTCTTCAGAGAGTTGGTGAAGATTTGATGAGCTAAATGGCCTCTCTCTGCACTGTAGGGGTTTTATGAAAAAATGCCCCTTTGTTAGTATTCTTTGACACTTGTACAAAAAGATATCTAGCAAGTTGGTTATGCTCTGCTGCCAGCACTTTTTAGTCAAATAATCTGCTGGATGTCTTGTGGTGCAATCATCAACCTGCCTGGCTGTGTTATCAATCCTCAAATCCTTCTGATACCAGTGGCTGATGGTAAGCAATGGATATGTTCTTGGTCAGGCATGTGTGGACCCTGGGCCATCACTGTCTGTAACTCTGGACTACAACACAAATATAAATGCATATGTTACCACAATAACTCTGCACTCTGGGTGACAGAAAGCAGATGAGAGGAGGTTCTGCTGAGGTTGGTTGCTGGGTGTGAATCAGATTGCTGCCAACACCACTGGGTTCAAACCCTTTCCTGGCTGGGATGAATTCAGGACCTGCCATACCAGCGGCAGAGAACTAAAGTCGATGCTGCTTGTGACTGGAGAGATGAGAGAGCTTGACTGGCACAGTGAAACACAGCTCAGCTTCACAGGGTCATGGGAAGTAAAAATCAGGAATTACAACTTGTGCCATTGTTCACAATGCTTTTGTGTTTAGTGTCAGGGTTAGAACTTTCAATAGACTCTGAGCCACTTTGTTACAGGAGCAGCAGCAACCTTATACACAAAACTGTTCTTTGTATGAGGCATCTATTGTTTTACAGCAGGGCAGTCTTCAAGCTGCATTGTTTTATTGTAAAGATCGTACTCCTAATGGACTTAATTTGTCAGCCTGTGAGAATGTACAAACATTAGAACTACTAACTTGTTTTATTTGGGTGGGGGGGTTGGGTTCTAATAAAATTGGGGTAGAGGATGGTGTGAATAAATGATGGTTGCCTGTCATGCCTGTCCTGGTTGTGACTGTACAGCTGTGAAGAGGTCCCAAAATGATCTGTAAGTATGCACCCATGACCTCCACTAGTTCTTCAAGTCTCAAATGTTTGTCATGATTTTACCAGAAATACCATTACTCTTACATTTTATCCTCCAATTATTGGCCTTTATTTTTAAAAAAATCATTCACAGAATGAGGGTGTGACTGGCTAGGCCAGCATTTATTGCCCAGAGGGCAGTTAAGAATCAACCACATTGCTGTGGATCTGGGGTCACATGTAGGCCAGACCAGTTAAGGATGGCAGTTTCCTTCCCTAAAGGATAATAGTGAACCAGATGGGTTTTTCTGACAATTGACGATGGATTCAGTCATCATTAGATTCTTGAATTCAATAAATATCTGGAATTAAAATTCCACCATCTGCCATGGCGGGATTCATAGAATCATAGAATCCCTACAGTGTGGAAACAGGCCATTCGCCCCAACAAGTCCATACCGCCCTCCAAAGAGCATTCCATCCAGACCCATTCCCTTACTCGTGCATTTCCCATGTCTAACCCACCTAACCTTACCTGGGCACTATGGGCAATTTAGTATGATTTGAACTTGGGGTCCCCCCAGAAAATTACCTGGGTCTCTGGGTTAGCAGTCCAGTGATAATACCACTAAGCCCTTGCCTCCATTGTTGAATGCACTGTCTTTTTCACATCCAGGTCCACATACTTTGCCAAATGGGTTCCTTAGTACCCCAGTGACCACTGACCTTTGCCTCAGTCAGAAGATTGTAGGTTCAAGATCCATTCTTGAGAATTTAAGCATAGAAATCTGGGTTGACCTTTAAGAGCAGTATTGGGGGAGAGCTGCACTGTCTGACGTGCTGAGTCTCCAGTGAGATGTTGAATTGAGGCCCTTTCTGGCCATTGTCAAAAATGGTCCCACGGAGCTTTGAAGAGGAGCAATGAAGTTTTCTCTGTCCTGACCAACCTATCCCTGAATCAGCATCACTGAAAGCAAATGATCATTGTGCAGAACTTGTCAAAACTTTTTGTCCTGCACTCATCAGGATTGTTCATGAGAAATACCAATATAACTGTTGTTCCTGTTTCACAATGGTTTTCTTGTGAATTGTCCTGGAGTACACGATGCAAAGCTTTGACAAAATTTCAGCAATAATCACTAAAGGCAGATTATCTGGTCATCACTTGGCTGTTTGTAGGAGCTTGCATTAAAGGGAACATGAAGGGTTTAACTTGAACAATGGTGATAGTTATTTGATAGGGATGATGGTTACCAATGATAGGGTAAGCGCGTGTTAAGGTGAGCAAAATCTGTTGACACATCATGTATGTTTGCAACATAAGGCTATGAGTAGGAATGGGAGTGATGGCTGATTTTGTTTTTACTACCACTTCCTAACACTGAACATGCTGTAGCTGACGGTAGCACACTCACTCCCAATACGTAGTGATTAGGTATCTCTGTACGTATTGGGGGGTGATGGTGATCACCAGACTAGTAAGCCAAAGGTCCAGGTTAATGCTCTTGGGGCATGCATTCAAATCTCACCATGGCAGCTTGTAGAATTTAAATTAAATTAATTAAATCGGGTGTTGAAAGCGCGTCATAGTGAGGGTAACCATGACCCCCACTGGTTCATGAATCAAATTTTAGGGAAGGAAATCTGCCACTTCTGCCTGATCTCTCCATCTGATTGCAGATCCACAGCAACATGGTTGACTTCCCTTCTGAAATGGCCTAGCAAGCCACTTAGTTCAGGGGTAATTAGTGACTGGCAGCAAAATGCCTACATCCCATGAATGATTTTTTTAATTTGGGGATTAAACCTGTCCTGTTGCTCATCATTTTATGCATTTGAGCTGCAAAACTCTAGTATATGTTTCATAAAGTATTAAAAGTTTAATAGATCTACACTGTACAAATGTTATTCAATATTTGGGAATTCTTGTCAGAGCTGACATTGAGTGTGGTGTGGCTTAATTCCAAAATATTGTTAAAAGGGAACTTAATTCTTCCAGTGACCAATAATCTATTAGTCCTCAGTTACTGCAAGATTTGTTACCAGACAAATAGATTGATCTGCCTTTCAAAGAGGAGAGACAGAGGTCACCTTTTACAAAGAGTTTGGGAGGCTCATGTATACCACTTGTAAAACAGTTCTGCACAGCTAAGGAAAAGGGAGAAAGTTACTGTCAATCCAGCCTTATGCCATGAGTGAGTGTGGTGCATTTCATGGGAATGTCTGTTCTAAAGAAAATCCATGATAATTATTCTAATTAGGGCTGACCTTGAGGGCAGCAGCATTGTCATCCTACGACCCAGAAAGGCTAACGTTCAAGAATTTCCCAGGATGGAGTCTGAGCTAGACGCATTCATAGACATGAAGATGAATGTTCCTTTTTAAAATAAAATTTAGAAACCTTCACAAATTTGCAAAGAGGAAGCTGAATGAGGCTCATTAGCAGAATCCATTTTAAAAATGGTGTTATAAAGATTTAGGAATACTGTTACAGTTTGCAAATTTTTGTTTGAAAAATTGTAATTTATTTACTTGCAAGTTTCTCACTTCTAAATACATACAATGTAATAGTAACTAACTTGTAATTCAGCTAATGAATTCAAATGCCAGTTATATTGAATTAAATAATTCTAGTAATTGGGCAATTGCCAGTATGTTGGTTGTGATAGCTACTGTAAAAACCTGACTACTTCTCAAGATACAGGAGAAATTGTTTCTTCAGAGAAGTGTGTGCTGCCACCATAATCTAATGTGGAACACAAGATTTTCGGTCTCCCACTGGGGTGACTTCTTCACTCATCATGGATCCAAGTGAGCTGTGTCAGTGTTTGTGCCCTAGACCAGCCTCCTCCCATGCAGCTTCCTCAATAATTACGACAATGCTAATCACCTCATTCACTTCCTGAAGTAGCAGATTCCAAACTCTCACCACTCTTTTTGGTTAACAATTTTTCCAGAATTCCTAATTGGTTTTATTGGTGATCTATGATTCCAAATTCTGGCTTCTCCTGTAAGTAGAAACGTCTTACATTTACATTGAGAGGGGTTTAATTTCCAGTCACATTTCAACCTTCTCTTTTCTGGAGAATAGAGAGCCAGCAAGTTTATTGATTGGTGTAACCTTTCAGTTCCGATGGCTCTGTGATTTTGTTTCTTCACCTCCAGCACCTTAAAGGGAGAAACCACAGAGGCAGGCGAACAGTAAACAGCAAGTGGTGTCATTCCAACTCTCTTGTGGTGGCTGCCCAGAATTGGACAGCTGGGAACAGGGCAGCATGGTGGCTCAGCGGTTAGCACTGCTTCACAGCGCCAGGGACCTGGGTTCAATTCCAGCCTGTGGCGACTGTGTAGAGTTTGCACGTTCTCCCTGCGTCTGCATAGATTTCCTCTGACAGTTCAAAGATGTTCAGGTTAGATGGATTGGCATTGGCATTGCCAAATTGCCCATAGTATCCACGGATGTGCAAGCTCTGCAGGAATAGAATAGGGGGTGGGTCTGGATGGGATGCTCTTCACAGGATCGGTGTGCACTGGATGGGCCGAATGACCTGCTTCCAGCTTCCACATTTGCAAGGATTCTATTCTATGATTGTGTCACCATCTGTGGGTGGACATTGTTACTACAGCCCCTTCCAAAGTCTGTACAAATCCAGTATTTTGCTGAAGCCTATTTCAAGGGTATGTTCTTTTAGCTGCTCCAAGAGGCCAAATTGCAGCCCAAAGAGCTGATTCTCTCTTTCCCATATTGCGTTAGTCATCTTGGGGATGTGGCAGATATCTTTGTAAATAAACCTTAGCTGCACTTACATCTTGTACGTTTTAAATTATGTACTCCAACCTCACCCAGGACACCATGATCAACTGAACTACAGCTGGGGAAATGAAAGCTTTCCCGAGGTATGTAATAAGAAGGGTCCTCACATTGCCTTGTTACGTTTCACAAATGTAAAGCAAAGTAGAATTACAGCTTACACAACTCCCTTCTAAATATACATGGTCTCCTCAGTCAGCCCCACCCTTCATCTTCAGGAAGATATTCTGGCATTGGAGGTAGTCCAGTAAAGGTTCACCAGGTTGATCCTGTGTATGGAGAGACTGTCTTATGAGACATTGGCCCTGTACTCACTGGAGTTTAGACAAATGAGGGGTTACACTTGTTGAAACACAAGGTTCTGAGGGAGCTTGGTAGGGTTGATGCAGAAAGGCTCATTCCCTTAGTGAGGCAGTCCAGGACCAGAGGTTATCATCTCAGAGTAAGGAGTCTCCCTTTTAACTGAGATGAGGAATTTCTTCAGTGAACATGTGGAATTCTTTAATGCAGAGGGTTGTAAATTGTCAAGTATTTGAGACCGAAGCTAGTTTTTTAATCAGTAAGGGAATCCAGGATTGTAGACAAAAGGCAGAAAAGTGGAGTTCAGGATTATCCAATCAGCCATGATCTCAACAGATGGCAGAGTAGGCTGAATGGCCTACTTCTGCTCCTTCCCTTTATGTAAAAAATTATCCAATTCACATTAGTAACTTTCAACTGAATCTGCTTTTCCTTTAGGAGACATTTAGCAGATACATGAACAGACCAGCAATAGAGGGATACAGATCACGTGCAGGCAGATAGGATTAGTTTAGAATGGCATCATGGGTTGGCACAGACAAGGGCTGAAGGGCCAGTTCTTGTGCAGCACTGTTCTATACTGCTTTTTCAAGCTGCACATTCCAAATGAAAAGAATTTTTATTCTCTCTCATCTACTGCTCACATTGCACTGAAGGTCTCATCAGCTTCCTCCATATAAATGACGGTCTTTGCCATGCTAATGGAATGTCCAAAATATTTTAAAATGAATGAATTCCTTTTTATTTCCCTCTATCTGTGTTCCAGTTGGTGATATAGGAGTGATATTTTGAAAAGACTTGAGTCCTGCCCTGCACTGGTATTTATTGTGAATGTTAAGCTACATGCTCTCCATGGCTAAATCATGTGTGACCACAGGTTTCTATTTGGGTGTTTGAACCCCCTACTCATGACATTTCTGAGAAGTGATAATACTGCACAAGTCTCTGAAGCATACAAACTTTCTGACCTGATTACACTTGTACATCAGTTAAGAAATATGTAGGGCATGGTTTCTTGTGTACGGCAAGTTTACAGGAAACGTGCTGGATATAAGTTTGACAATGAGTGTTGGCAGGCTGACTTTTATCCACCGTAGCCTGAATGCTGATCCATGATTCTCAAACTGGGGTCTGCAAGGGCATTCTTTTGGGTAGGAGGATTGTGGAAATGGCCTACAATGCAGCGCTGACCTGACAGGGTAAAAGTAAGTGAATGTAAAAATGGCCTGTAGCATCATCCGTTCTCTCCACCATGCTCCTGTCTTCTTTCCCTGCTCCCCACGATTTCCTCTGTCTCTTATACTCCCTGTGCTCTTTACAGCGAGAAATAGATACACCAATCTCACTTTTAAAGCAACATACTGCAGATACTGGAGGTTGGAAATTATAACGAAAAGTGCTGAGAAACTCAGCAGATCTGGCAGCATTGTGGAGAGAAATAAAGAGTGAGTTAACTTTCAAATCTAGTATATTTTTTTGGAGCTGAAAGGAGCTAGAAAATTATGTTTATAGAGGGGGAGGAGCTGTAAGTGGAACAGATTGTGAGGGTGTCCAGAGCAAAGGGTGGCATGGTGGCTCATTTGGTTAACACTGCTGCCTCACAGCACTAAGGCCTGGGTCTGGGTGGGATGCTCTTTGGAGGGTCAGTGTGGACTCAATGGGCTGGATGGCCTGCTTCCACACAGTAAAGGATCCTAAAGGACAAAGGCGGTGGTAAAGGAGTGATGGAGATGTCAGATGTTACCTGTCTAAATGAGAAAATGGGTCTACTTTGCACAGTCCACACATGTGCAGGTTAAATGGATTGGCCATGGGAAATGTGGGCTTATGGGGATAGGGTGGGGTGCTCTTCAGAGGGTCGGTGCACACTCAATGAGGTGAATGGCCTCTTTTCCCCCCTGTAAAGTTTCAACGGTTCTAAAACCCTACCCCTCCAAGTCAGTGGAAACATCCTTCCTGCTTAATCCTGTAAGGATTGCATACGCTTCACTGAGATCATTTAGTCTTCTAAACACGACAGAATACAGGCCCAGTCTCCTCAATTCCCTTCTCACTGGACAGTCCTGCCATTCCTAGCAATCAGTGTGATGAACCTTTGTCCCTCAAGAGCAAGTCTATCTAACCTGAAGTAAGGAGACCAAAATGGCACACAGCATTCCAGGACAGCTTCAAAGTTCTGTACAATTCCAGGAAGACATCCATAGTCCTGTACTCAAATCCTCTCAGCAGAAGGCAACATAGCATTTGCTTTCCTAGTTGCTTGCTGTAGCTCCCTTTGGACTTCAGTACTTGAAAAGTATTCAGAGGTTCCTATTGCTGAAAAGGAATTTCAGCCTTTAGCTTGTAATTGGCTTGGGATAAAAATTAACCAGGTTGACTGCTCCTGTTTGCTTTCTGCTTACTTCTGGTAATGTGTATGCCTTGGAGGATAAACTGCAGTTGACTATGAAAGTAACAAGAGGAGTCTATATGACAGATAGTGGAATTTGAATTCAGTAAAAATCTGGAATTAAGAGTCTAATGATGACTATACATCCATTATCAATTGTCAGAAAGAAACCCAACTGGTTCACTAAATAAAAACCGAAAGAACTGCGGATGCTGTAAACCAGGAACAAAAACAGATATTGCTGGAAATACTCAGCAGGTCTGGGAGCATAGAACATAGAATCATAGAATCCCTACAGTGTGGGAAAAGGCCCTTTGGCCCAACAAGTCCACACTGACCCTCAGAGCACCCACCCAAACCCATCCCCCTATAACCCACCTAATCTACACATCCCTGAACACTACAGACAATTTAGCATAGCCAATCCACCTAGTCTGCACATCTTTGGACTGTGGGAGGAAACCGGAGAACCCAGAGGAAACCCATGTAGACACTAGGAGAATGTGCAAACTCCACAAAGACAGTCGCCCGAGGGTGGAATCGAACCCGGGGTCCCTGGCGCTGTGAGGCAGCAGTGCTAACCACTGAGCCACCGTGCTGTCCTAAAGCATCTGTGAAGAAAAAAATCAGTGTTAACATTTCAGATCTCGTGACGCTTAAAAAAAAAATCACTCATGGCAAAAGAAGCTCATTTATAAACTTTATTTAGAATATTGTGGGTCACAAGTCTACACATTTGAAAAAGCCACAGTTGACACCAATAACCGTTGTGGCTATATATTAATTTAGGTCCTTCATTATTTACATGGCTATACTTTAAAATCTCTAGTAGTCTATTACTGTGTGGACACTCCTCTGGCACGCTCACTTAAACATTGACTATACATTATAATATATAAAACTATATCCACCTTTCTATACATGATACTGCATCTGTCACCTGACATGTACAAAGTAAATATGAACAGATTTCAATCTATTTGGTTTGACAATCACACACCCGCTAATGTTCACAATTATTTGATGAATACAAGTCTTTCTCTAATTATAGAATATGCAGGTGGGTTTGGAAAAGACTCATTTCATTGCACCACCAAATGGCCAAAGGCTTGAAAATACACGTAACCGGCAGCTGTTTACAGAGTTTCCAGTTTAAATGTCTCCATTAAACTGCTAATGTTAAGTGTAACCAGAAGTTTGTAACAGCAAAATAGCCACAAAGTGTTGCTTAAATGCAAAAACTGGAGACCAGGAAATGTTCCCAGGGTTTGTTGTGTGAACCAGCTGCTCCAAATTGTTTAAAAACAAATCTAAACTTATCTAAAAATTGATCATTTCACTCTATAGAAAGGTACTAGCACATCTCAAGCATAGAAACAGAAAACACTAGAAATACACAGCAGTGTCTCCCAGCTACAGCTCACATACTATAGAAAAATAAAAAGACCTCGAGGGTCATTGCATCCAAGGGTGGTGGGAACAACAAAATTGAATGGGTACGAGAAAAGTAGACTTGCAGGGCTACAGGAGAATGGGGCTGACTGGGTGCTTGCATAGCTCCTGCACAGACTGCGTCGGCCAAATGGCCTCCTGTGTACTGTCAAGACTCAGTTACACAGCTATTCAGAAATCCCTTCTGGAGAAGGGATTCGGTGAGGACAGAAAGGGGCCTGATGTGTTGCCTCTTGTGGTCAATCAGCTCGAGGCTGAGTCATGAGTAACAACCACTGGAGTGAGCTGCCTCCAGCAAAAAGTTGATGCCCTCGAGGGAGGTGAAGACAAGATTGGAAGGGTGCAAAATGTACAGAGAGTCACAGAGTCCGCACTGAGGTTTCCCCAACAACTGGGTACATTGGGTCATAGTCAGGGATTGTCGGCCTAACTCTTTGCATCGTTACCTTCCAAATCTGCAAATTCCACCATCTACAAGGAGCAGAGCAGCATGCAGAGTGCAATACCACCATCTGCAAGCTCCCCTGCAAGCCGCACACCATCCTGACTTGGAACTGTGACACCATTCACTCATTGTCGCTGGGTCAAAATCCCAGAACTCCCTCTGTAACAGTGCAGTGGCTGTCTGTACTCCCACATGGATGGCAATGATTGAAGAAGGCAACTCACCATCACCTTCTCCAGGGTGATTGGGGACGGACATTAAATCCTGGCCCAGCCAGCTACGCCCATGTCCTGTAAACAGACGTTTAAAAACTCAACAAGGTAGAGCAGGAAATCTGCTAGAGTTGGGTTGGGGAGGGAAGGATATGAACTGGTAGAAGAGGAATAAACAGTAAAGTCAATATAGTGCCACCCTCTGATTAAGGAGCAATGACTGGTGGGGGTTTAACCTGAGGGTCACCAAGCCTTAGGTGAGGGAAGAGGTTGAGAAGGAGAGTCCTTCATGGTAACCCCAGCCGGTGCAAAAATTGAATCCACACTGTTAGTATCACAAATCTGGCAAACTGACCTAACCAAGCCCTGTAAAGAACAAAATACTCTCCCAAAATAAGCGATAATAATGAACCAAGTCTGGATCAGGCCTTTAATGACTGGGAAATTTATATTAAATTCAGCACTGAATTCTCCATTTGCCTCAGAGTGATGTCAGACCACAAACACAACCACCCCAAGTTGGTCATTTACCCAACAGAGACCACAGGATGGCTGCTGTGGGAAAATGGAAAAATATAACACTGCTGTGGTAGAAACCGTAAGGGTTTGAGAAACATGTTAAGCTAGAGAACGAGGAAGTTTTGCACTGGGTTAGAAATGCTAAAAGCTACATTCCTCATTGTGTCACCAACAACACTCACCTGGACAGATCACTAAGAAAATAATTAGATATTTCAAGGTCGGGAGGGGGTTAGTTACTGCAATAATTGAACATCTTAAAATGAATTATTCACGTAGCAAGATGAGCGGAGTTTAAAATAGACTACCAAAGCATCATTTCACAAGTAGTTTTCACAGAAACTGGCCAATAAGTGAGGGAACACAAGCAGGTGAAGGCCACAGGGATGATAATCAAATGTCAATTTATTTCATAAAGCTGTGGATGTTCCCACCCAACTATGTCACACAGATTTTAAAACTGAAACAGCTTGCTGTGCACCTCCAACCACCTTCAGGGATTACTGTTTCTCTCGACCTGTTCCAAGGGATGTGAAGCTGGACTGACATTGCTGGCCGGCCTCTGATACTCTCAAGCTTTCTCCAGGTAGGTGCTTGGGACTAGGCCACACCTTCCGTTGCGACTCGCTGTCCACCACCCGTCCTCGTTCTCAGCCGTGATTTGGATGATGTCATTGGCAGTTATATCTAGCTCGTCGCAGTTCTGATGGGGCAGAAAAAAAAGTGACATTAGCTTCCCACCCATCTAACCGAGGCTCCTCCAGTGAAACGAGTTGTGCATTTTCAGTCCTGTTGCCACCAAGCACCAAGCTGCCCATTAATGTTCCACCCAGTGGTAGTCTCACTCAAGAACTACTAGGGATTATCAGCGAAGGGGTAAATGGAAATGGAACTCTCTTACAGAGGATGAAGTTGAGGACCACTGTTGGGCAGGGAGAGGCTTCACTCTTTTTTTAACTTTTTATTCACTCAAAGGATCTGGGCATCACTGGGAGGGCCAGCATTTTATTGCCTATCCCTAGTTGCCCTTGAGAAGGTCATGATGAGCCTCCTTCTCAAACCACTTGCAGTCCATGTGCTGTGGGCAGATCCATTCATTCACAGGAAGTGGGCATCATTGAGAAGGTCAGGATTTATTACCCATCCCAACTGCCCTCAAGAAGGTGAACATGCTGTGGATGTGCCAGTGTTGGACTGGGGTGGACACGGTCAGAAGTCACACGACACTAGTTTATAGGCCAACAGGTTTATTTGAAATCACAAGCTTTCAGAGCGCTGCCTGACTTGGCTGCAAAAGCTTGGGTTTCAAATAAACCTGGTGGACTATAACCCGGTGTCGTGTGACCTCAAGAAGGTGAAGGCAAGCTGTCTCCTTAAATACAACTGAGTCACATGCCCGGTCTTTTAAGCAGTTAAGATAACCACATTGCTGTGAGTCTGGAGTCACGTAAAGGATAGACTGGGTAAGGACAGTCAATCATCTTGCATGGCATTATTAAACAAGATGAGTTTTTACCACAATTCTACTGACACTATTACTGATACCTGCTTCTCAAACCCAGATTTATTGTATTTAAATTTACCCTGGTGAGGTGAGATTTGACCTCGTGTCTCTCAAGCTCAAGCATTAAGCCAGGCCTCTGGGTTACTAGACCAGAAATGTTGACACTCTGTTACCATGCCCACTAAGTGACCATGTTATACATTTACTCAGGGTGCTTGATGCTTACACTGGGGACTTGAAATAGGACAAATGTTTTATACCCCAGTACTGATTCCAATTAGCTTTTTAACAAGAATTATTATTAAAAAGTATTTTATTTGTTCCAGTTTGTAGTTCAGTAGCCAGTCCATAGCAGAGAGGGCTCAGATTTAATTGCAAAGAATATCCTTTACTATCATGGTTACTCCAGTACAGGAGTACAGTAAAAAGTTTTTACAATGGCTGCCTTTAACGGTGCCATCTTAGGTACAAGTACCTAGGTACAAATCTTACAGAGAAAAAAAAAGTGTTGTTACAGGGTAAAAAAGAATATAAATCAGCATGAAACAATGAAAAAGTCCAGAATGATAATAAGTGACCAATAAGTTCCAATCTGTGTCTGCAGGCCCCTGGACAAGAGGCTACGCTGTCTCCATGTTATGCCATTTCTCAATTGTTGTAAGTGATAATGGCAAGTGCTACATCTACCTCTTCGTTGCAAAGGATGTTGTTAACTGTCAAAAGCCTGTGAAATCCAGGCAGGAGGAGAGCAGAGGGTCCCACTCCTATGATGGCCTGTAGCAGGATTTGGAAACACTTCCTACACACACACCCCACAACAAGACCACCAGGTAAACCTCCTGGGATTCAGCAAACCAGAATAAGCAGCGCTCGCCCCGCACAATTGCCAATAACACCTTTTCAGGGCAGTGAAGATAGGCAATTAATGCAGTCTCACCAATCTTGTCCACACTCATAGAACAAATAAGAACTGAAAAAAAAATACAGACCACTGCTCCAGGATGTAGGGAGGTGATGGCATAGTCGTAATCCAGAGGTCTAGGACAATGCTCTGGAGACTGGGTTCAAATCCCACACAGATATTGGTGTTTAAATTCAATCAATAAAATCTGTAACTAAAGGCTAGCCTTAGTAATGTGACGAACAATTATCATGGAATGCTATGAAAAACCAGAGACTAAACACAGCCTCAGGGACCAGTTTGCAGAGCATTTGTGCCAACCAACTTGACCTTCTAGTTGCCATCCACTTTAACTCTCCCTCCCACTCCCCTGGTGACATGTCCATCCTTGGCCTCCTCCACTATCAGAGTGAGGCCAAACGTAAACTGGAGGAACAACACCTCATATTTCGCCCTGGGAGCTTACAGCCCAATGGCTTGAATATTGACTTCACCAGCTTTAAAATCTCTCCTAACCAGTCCATTTACCAACTCACCTATCCACTAACCAACCACAATAACACCCATACATGCATCACCAGCTTCAAAATCTCTCCAACCTCAACCTGTCCATCTTCCTACTCACCTAACCGCTCCACCCTTCCCACTGATCAACCAGAACAACCTGCATCCTCCTATCTCAATCTCACCTACCCTCCCCCCAGCTCCACTCCCCCTCTTTATTTATTTCTGGGCTCCCCAACCCCTCCCCAGTCCTGACGAAGGGTTTCAGCCTGAAAAGCTAACTTCCATTCTCCTTGGATGCTGTCTGACCTGCTGTGCTTTTCTAGCTCCACACCTATTGACTCTGGTTTCCGACGTCTGCAGTCCTTACTGTCACCTGTCTCCTTTAAGGAAGGAAATCTGCCGTCCTTAGTTGGCCTGATCTACATGTGACTCCAGACCCACAGCAATGGGGTTGACTCTGAAATAGCTCAGCAAGACACTGAGTTTAAAGGCAATTTGGGACGGGCAATAAATGTTGGCAATGCCAGCAACACAAACATCCCATGAATGAATAACAAAGAAAAACAGCATTTCTGCATCCTTACCTGAGCAGTGTAGTCGTAGAGTACTCTGTAGTTGTTTAGATTTTCCTGTTGCAGAACAGCAACACTGGCGTACAAATCCTCTGCTAATGAACACAGAATATCAATTGAATAAAACTGCAGTGACTGTAAGTTTTAATTCTCACATCTACTGTGTTAGGAGTGTTGTTGACAACCATAAATTAGAGATATCCCTCTGTTTGTTTTGAAGGTTTATATCAGGGGAGTTCTTGTGGTGGACTGGAGGATTATCTCTAAATCACTTCTCAGAACTGGCTTCTAGGAGACCTGATGTCGATGGGAGAGACTGGAGGCAGCCAGATTTTAATTCCTCTTCTCTCAACACAGAGCAACACTGCCATCTAATGGTACAACTAGTAACTGGCAAACCCTGTAGGAAAGCAGCAGTCAACATTTCGGGTATTACCCTTCTTTAGGACTGGATGTGGAGGTGGAGGCGGAATGGATGTCCGCTTATTTCAAACAACGCTCTTTCCTCCAACGTGCTTCCTCCATTCCCCGTTCCATACTCTTAACCACCACCCCCACCAAACATAATAAAAATAGGGTCCCCCTTGTCCTCACCACTGCAGCCTCCACATCCAATGTATCATCATTAAACACTTCCACCAACTCCAATTAGACCCCACCACCCGGTATATCTTTCACTCCCCACCCCTCTCTGCCTTCCGCAAGGACCATTCCTTTCGCCACTCCTTAATTCGTGCTACACTCCCCAACAATTACTCCAACCCACCCGGTACCTTCCCCTGTAACCGTAAAAGGTACAACACCTGCCCACACACCACCTCCCACCAGGGCCCTAAACAGTCCTTCCAGGTGAGACAGAGTTTCACCTGAATCTCCTCCAACTTAGTTTACTGCATCTGATGCTCCCAATGTAGTCTCTATACTAGTGAGACCAAACGTAGACTAGGTAACCGTTTCACTGAGCATCTACGCCTGGCCTGAAACGGCCAGCCTAACCTCCCCGTCAACGCCCATTTCAACTCCTGCCCCACTCCCCGTCCAACATGTCCTCCTCGGCCTCCTCTAGTGTTGCAGCGACTTGGAACGCAAATTTGAAGAACAACACCTTATCTTCCACCTGGGCATCCTACAGCCTGGAGGACTCAACATTGAGTTCTTCAATTTCAAATAACCTTCCCACCCATCCCCTGGCTCCCCTTCCAGCCCCACCTCCTCCCTTCCATTCCACCTTCTGACCCTTCCTTCCAGCCACCAATTGGATTCATCCCGCCCATCGACCAACCAGGTCGTACCTACCACCAGTGTCCACCTATCCCCACCATTCCGCCTTCCCCGCCTTTATCTGCAGCTCCCCCTACTCCCATATCCAGTCCTGAAGAAGGGTAACATCTGAAACAGTGACTGCTCCTTTCCTCCAGATGCTGCCTCGTTTGCTGTGTTCTTCCAGCTTCCTGTTTGTCTACCTTGGATTCCAGCATCTGCAGTTCTTTTAGTCTCTAAGTGGCAAACCCTACCCAGGAAATCACAAGAGGCAGTCTGGCCTGTATCTTCAAAATATTAACCTTTCTTTTCTCTTTATAGAGGCAAATGGACAAATTCAGTGAGACCAACAGGGCTGCCATTCCTGCTCTGTCCTTTCCACCTCAATAGCAACACCTGACTGTGCCCTATCTCAATTGATCTGCTGCTATAGCCCTCGGTCATACCTATGTTACCTCTGGCCCCTGACTATTCCAATGTACTCCTGGCTGCTCTCCCATATTGCCACCCATTGGCAGCAAATCCTTCTCAGTAATCTCCTCCAGCCTCACAACCTCCTTGGTGCAGGACTGGGGAGGAGGAGGGGAGCCTGGAAATAAATCTTTGTGTTTCCCTGATTTTAATCACTTGCAGTTGCCAGGACCTGAAGATGTGGGATTCCTTCCCTACACCTTCCCCCTCACTTACTCCTTCAAGATACTGCTTTAAATCCAGCCCTTTGACTGAACTTTTGGTTTTCTGTCCTAATGTCACCTTTTGTGGCTGAGAATCATACTTTGCTTTATAATGTTCCCATGAGGTACCTAGGGACACTTCACCACTGTAGGTATGCTATATAATTGTAACTTTCAATCCTTTCTTCCCAACACTCTACCCCCTGTCCTTTTCCCTGGCTCCAAAGTATTAACTCTGAGTCTGCCTCCCCAGAGAAGCAGCCTATCAAGTTCCAGCTAACTAATTTATTTACAGTGTTGATTTTTTTCAGAATCCCTAGAGTGTGGAAGCAGGCCATTTGGCCTATTGAGCTCACACTGACCCTCAGAAGAGCATTCATCCAGACCTATCCCCCTACCCAGTCCTGTAAGCCTGTACTTCCCATGGACTAATCCACCCTAGCCTGCACGTCTTTGGACTGTGCAAGGAAGCTGGAGCACCCGGAGGAAAGCCATACTGACACAGGGAGAACATGCAAACTCCAAACAGACAGTGACCTAAGGGTGGAATCGAACCCACGTCTCTGTGAGGCAGTAGTGCTAACCACTGAGTCACTGTGCCATCCTAAGTGACATTATGAAATGATACCGATGCAGTGGATTAGCACTAGGAGTTGGAAGAATAGGATGGAAACAACAGTGATCAAATCGAAAACAGAAACTGTTGGAGAAAATCAGCAGGTCAGGCAGCATCTGTGGGGAGAAAGCAGAGTTAACGTTTCGAGTCCAGTGACTCTTCATCAGGGCAAGTGATGAATCAAGTCGCTGACCTGAAACCTTTTAAATCTTTGTACGGACTTGCTGAGCTTAAGAACTAATGGCATAATTTCGGAAGCAGGAGAGTTCTACCCAGTGTCCAGGCCAAAATCTTTCCTTCAATCAATCTCACGAGTATCAGATTATTATCTATTATCACTTTTTATTGCTGTTTGTGGGACCTTGCTGTGTTGAAAAGGAACACTGTGTTTACCACCTGCCCGATGATCACAAATGGCACTTTATAAATGCACATCTTCTGGTTTCTTACCTGGAGGTGGCGCTGTCACATTGATTGAATTGCTGCTACTGGACTTTGACGTAAGACCTGGTAACAGATGGGTAATCCTAAACAGCAAGAAACAGAGGTCACTGGCTTTAATAAAATCAACAGCAACTCAGAAAGAACAATAATTCCACGACCGTTTAGTTAAATGTGAGGATATTCATTATTTTTTAATTCATTCATGGGACGTGGGTGCAGCTAGCTTGATCAGCATTTGTTGCCCATCCCTAGTTGTCCTTGAGTTGATGGTGCTGCACTGTTGCAGTCCATGTGCTGTGTGTCGTTAGGGAGGGAGTTTCAGGATTTTGATCCAGCGACACTAATACAATCGGTTCTGCTATAATGCGATAGTTGCGTTCCTGTGCAACATCATGTTGTAGAAAATCACACCGTAGAAACAACAGGGCCTATGGGAAAAGTGGGATGAGGGACAGACCACCAAAAAAAGTCACTCAGAAGCCTAACACAAAGGATAGCACAATTTGAATAAATGTTTAATTCATATATAATGATGAAATAATAGTAAATTTAGCACTTTATCCTGAAAAAATATCAAGATGACTCGATGGGGGAGGAGGTTGTTCTGTACCTCTCACAGAAGGCAGTTTTTGACAAAGCTTGCAAAATGATCTCATGACGCCAGTGCAGAGACTCTTTCAGCACTAACATTGTACATATTCACGACAAAGCCTGTGAAACGATCGTGTGACGTTGACGTGTACTCCTCCACACACTAATGGAATCACGTTATAGCCAATACAAGTTTGTGTTTTAGAAATAGCGTTCCACTATCCAGCAATCACGTTACAGCCAATTTGCATTGACGTAACACGTGTTATAGCAGAACCGACTGTATATTTTCAAGTCAGGATAGCGAATGGTTCAGCGAGGAACTTGCAGGGGGTGGTGCAGCCTCTGCTTTTCTTGTTCATTGTTCTGTCACTTTGGATGAGCACTCAGTCCCCATATTTTATTTTAAAAGGCATTTGAAATTTTCCTGTGCTCCCCCAAAGGCACTGACTGGTATGGGGTGTGGATTGTTATAAATATCCCACCCACCGGGTCAGTCTGACCATTGCACAGTCAACAATGGATCTGTTTGGGCCACCAAAGCTTTCAGATTGGATGCAAATCTGTCTCACTCAGTCTAGACACTAGCACGTTCCTATAAGAGGGGAGTGAGCAGCAAGAGATTGGTGGAGTGGGGGTGGATCCAAGGCCAGAATTTACTGTCCCTATGGGAATAAATCTGACTGGTTTCACAGAGGGAGTCAGTGGGTTAGTAATTCAGTGGGCTAATGCTTTGGTTATTTAAATTCAATGAATAAATTTTGAATGTAAAGTTAGTCTCAGCAATGTGAACCATGAAACTATTATCCATTGTTTTAAGAACCCATCTGGTTCACTAATGTCCTTTACAGAAGGAAATCTGCCATCCTTATCCAGCCTGGGCTACTTGTGACTCCAAAACCTCGCAACCACTCAGTTCAAGGGTGTTAAAAAAAATAGGCACTGATTGCTGTTGATGCCCACATCCCCTGAAAGAATAAGAGACAGAGGACAGACCAGGGGTGAGATGTGGGACCTTCAGCTCAGTCTCTTATTGAATAGAGAGCAGTCACTTATGTATTAAAACACACTGGTACTTGGTAAGGAGTTAGTCATCATAGTCTCTTTAGAGAGAGACAACTGGTGGTGGTTTAACCTGAGGGTCGCTAAGTCTCAGATAAGGGGCAAGGTTGAGAAGGTGGGACCTTCATGGTAACTTCAGCTGCTACAGGAACTAAACCTGTACTGTTGGTGTCAACTAACCAATCTCAACTTGGTAATGTACAGTAAAAGTCATAGGACGTGTTTCTTAATGTCTGTATAAAATTTCACCTCCCAAACAATTCATTAGGAACAAAAAAGGACATCTTTTGATTTTTGTCCATGTTCATTACTGGCTCAGAATCATGAATGTAGAATCAGTTTAGGATTGCTTGTGTTGAATCTGGGTAAGTTAAATTTCCAAGTCCTCCAGTTTAGTGCTGTGACTAATTAGAATTTAAATGTTAGTAAATTACCAGTTTCATCTTTGATCCAATGACAGCATTAACAGAGATTTTTTAACATGCTTTGTTTGCTAAGCAGCTAATTTCTTTTTAAATTGGCTGAAATTTATGCTGAAGGAATTAGCAGAAGTACGGTAGAAGCGGAAGTACTGGAATGAAATTTGTCAAATTTTTTTTATGAATGTAGCTTTATATATTGTGGGAATGAACTGCTGCATACATTTTTCAGAATAAAACATGGAACATCTCAATCAGTGTCACAACAAGGTGTAGAGGTGGATGAACGCAGCAGGCCAAGCAGCATCAGAGGAGCAGGAAGGCTGACGTTTCGGGCCTAGACCCTCCTGTCAGTTCTGTTCTGTCCCAATAACCACACGTCTGATTAGTCACAAGGACAAATTGGATATAGCTTTAAACGAGAAATCTGAAGATCCGTGAAGGCTATTTTAGGGTTGCCTGCTCCCAGGTGGTCAGTGGGGTAGAGATAAGGGTTTCCCCAGCCACTCTGCTCAGCCAGAATAAAAGTAAATACTGCAGATTCTGGAGATCTGAAATAAAACAGAGAGTACTGGAAAAACTCTTGCAGCATCTGTGGAGAGAGAAACCGAGTTAATATTTCGACTCCGACATAACTCGTCTTCAGAATTTCTCCAGCATTCTTTGTTTTTGTTTTACAATAATCTGTTAGTTTCACGGCACCATTACCAAGACGATAGCTTTCAATTCCAGATTTTATTAACTGCATTTGTGGTCCCCAGCTGTTGTCGTGGGATTTTGTTTTCAATGCATTCACGGGATGAGGGCGTCGCTGGCCAGGCCAGCATTTATTGCCCGTCCCTAGTTGCCCAGAAAGCAGTTAAGAGTCGACCACATTTGAATCCATATTAGCCTGGGTCCTGTAGTTTACCAGTCCTGTGACATGACCACTATACCAGCACTACTGCATAAGGCTGGTGTATGTTGGACTGTGGGCTGTTAGCACAGCTGTAAAACAATATAAAAGCAGGAGAGCAGGGAGAAACCTGACTTGTCCCTCCTTGTAGGGAGCACATAATGTTTCAAATCAATGACCACTGATCAAAAGTGGTAAGCTCACTATCCTCTCCACATCTACTGTCTCTGGTTTTATTTTCAGATCTCCAGCGTCCGCACAAATTCTTTATTATTCATTTACAGGATGGTATCATCATTGGAAGGATCAATTGCCCAACCCTAGTTATCCTTCAGGGGAGAGATTTGATTGGCTCGCTCAACCATTTCAGAGTCAGCCCCATCACTGTGGGTCTGGAGTCACATGTAGGCCAGACAGTGGTCAATTTCATGAATTCATTGAATGGCACGGACATAAGTGAACCAGGTAGGATTTTACAGCAATCTAGTCATTCCAACTGATACCATTATTGCTTCGTAATCCCAGAGTTATTAACAGATTTAACTTAACTTCCCTGGCTGCTGTGATAAGATTCAAATTAACGTTGCTGTGCCATTAGTCCCAGCCTCTGAATTGCTCGGTCTGTTGACGTCATGACTATGTTACAGTTTCTGGCTCTGAACCCCATCTACCTGATGTTCACAGCACACCCCTCCCAGGTAGGGGCATGGGCAGGCACCAGAGGCAGGAGGCTTTGGGTGCTCACTATTGTACCTTCCATCTGACAGACGGCTTCCAGCTTATCTTATAAACTGGTTAGGTATTCCCCCTGGACTCCCCTGGATGTTCCCAATGACATCGCATTCTAAGGATACGGGGTAGACCATTTAGGACTGAGATGAGGAGAAATTTCTTCGCCCAGAGAGTGAAGAATTCACTGCCACAGAAAGCAGTTGAGGCCTAAACATTGAATGCTTTCAAAAAGAGGTTAGATATAATTCTTAAGGCTAAAGGGGTCAAAGGGTACGGGGAGAAAGCAGAAACAGGGGACTGAGTTGGATGATCAGCCATGATCACACGGAGTGGTGAAGCAGACTCAAAAGGCCAAATGGCCTACTCCTGGTCGTATTTTCTATGTTTCCGTAAGCCTTGGGTCAATCAACAGCTCACAGTTACCAGTTTGTGCCATTTTTAACAACTAGCTGCCTTTCAGGGTTTATTCCAGTGTCTCTGCAGGGAAATGGACATTCTAACTCCAATGAGGTCCAGTAATTGTAGCAAGTTCATCTGCAGTAGTTAATAGGCCTAGGGGACCTCAGTTTCCATAATCAGTGGTGAAAATCCAACTGAACACAAGACTAAATGATCTGCATTGTGAAATGTCTTGTGATTGCAAGGATGATGGGTTTAGTGTTAGTGTGTTAATCAGCTATTGCAAAGCAGAGGTGTTAATTGCTGGTGAATGACTGTTTAAAGGCCCACAGTCTGTACACAATGATTAACGTGTAACTAGACACACAACGCATCAGCAAACAGTTAATTTGTAGGTATACCTGTTAGGTAAATGTAAAAAATTAGGAAAATATCTGAAACACAAAAATATTGAAACATGGAGGTTAATGACAAGCACAACCAGAAAGACAGGACAGGTTCACGAATGACAACATTAAGAAATCCTGCTTTTGTTATTTCAATGATGTTGCCTTTTCATGTGGAGATGGTGAACATTTTATTAAAGGTTTGATGGGAACATTTATCCGAGGCGCAGCCACTCAGCGACCTACAGAGTTAAAGTGAACTTGTTAAAATGGAAATGTCTAGTGTTTTTTCCACAACCGCAGCGTCACACACTTCTCATTGCCTGCCACAGCATTCATATAGCACCTTGTGCAAGGAATAGAAATGGTCCGAGACGCCCACTTGCTGGCACTGTCGCATGCTGGAGTTTTAAAGCATCTGGTTATTCTACTTAGATTGCCTGATTCTTTATTCTATGAGGAATCGTTTCTTTTTCATCCAAAAATTGTAATAGTCAAACGATTATTGGCAATTCAATTTCCCACAGTCCTTCCATATATCCCTCATCTCCCAGTCCCAAAGTCCTGATTCTGCCATATCTCTCTGACCTCAATCCCAAACTCTTGCTGGTGATTGAGACTTGTCTGCTTTCTTGATCAATTCTCATCTGATATTTGGAGCAATCAAAGCAACTCATAGAGGCGGGTGGGGAATGACAGTGTCACTGGATTAATAACCCAGACACACAGACTAATCCTCTTGGGGCATGGGTTCAAATCTGTTTGAATTTAAATTTCACGAAAAACTTGGGAATTGAAATAATGTCTCAATAATAGTGACCATGAAATGATCATCAATTGGCATAAAAACCCATCTTGTTTACTAATGCCCTTTAGGGAGTGAAATCTGCCATCCTTACCTTGTCTGGTCTACGTGACTCCAGACCCACAGCAATAGGGTTGATTCTAAACTGTCCTCTGAAATGGCCAAGTAAGCCATTCAGTTCGAGGTCAATTAGGAAATGCAACAAATGCCCATACCCCACGAAAAAATAAAACAAACGTTCGTAACTAATTAGGAACAGCCTTCTCCTGTCTGCTCTGCCACTTAATAAGGTCATAGCTGATCTGATTACTCCATTTCACCCCTAATAACCTTTTATCCCCTTGCTTATTAAGAATCTCTGACTTTAAAAATATTCGCTAACTTCCAACTTCCACTAACTTTTAAGGGAGAAGTTTCCAAAGGGTCTCAACCTCCTGTAAGAAGAAAAATTCACTTCAATCTCTGTCATAAATGAGCAATCTCATTTTTAAACCTATTCTCAATTCTGTTATAATAGGAAACATTTTTTGCACATGCTCCCCATCAAGGCCCCACAGGATCTTGCATGTTTCAATCAAGTCACCTCTTAGTCTTATAACCTCCAGTGGATACAAGCCTAGCATGTCTCATTTTCCTCATAAGACAACCAGCCCATTCTAGGTATTAGTCTGGTAACGTTTCTCTGCTTCCAATGCATTTGTATCCTTCCTTAAATAAGGAGACCAATACTGTATTCAGTACTCCAGCTGTGGTCTCACCAAACACCAGTATATCTAAAGCATAATCTCCCATGATAACTTTCTATTAATTTTCCCAATTACTTGCTATACCTGCATCCTGACCTTTTGCAATTCATACACTACAACACCCAGATCCCTCTGCATCTCAGAGCTCTGCAACATCTCACTGTTTAGATAGTATTCTTCCTTTAAATACTCCTGACAAAATGGGCAACATCATATTTTCCCACATAATACTCCATTTCCCATGTCTTTGCCCACTTATCTATCTGTCTATTTCCCTTTGTAGCTCCTTACATCCTCTTCACAACTTACTTTCCTACTTTGTATCATCAGCAAATTTGGCAACCATACCTTTGGTCCCATCATCAAATTCATTTATATAAATTGTAAAAAGTTGAGACTGCAACCCTCATCCCTATGGCACCCCACTCATTACTAACTGCCAGTTGAAAAAAGACCCATTTATACCTGCTTCCTGCTTCCCATTTGTTATAAAGATGCTTTATTATTCATTTTAGAGTTAGAGTCATACAGCTCAGAAACAGACCCTTCTCTCTAACTTGTCCAAGTTTCCCAAACCAAACTAGTCCCACTTGCCGGTGTTTGGCCCATATCCCTCCAAACCATTCCTATTCATGTACCTGTCCAAATGGCTTTTATATGTTGTAACTGTACCTGCATCTACCACTTCCTCTGGCAGTTCATTTCACTTACAATCCACTCTCTTTGTGAAAATGTTGCCCCTCAGATCCCTTTAAAATTTTTCTCCTTACACCTTAAAAATATGCCTCCTAGTTTCAAACTCCCCCACCCTTGGGAAAAGATCCTTACTATCCATTTTATCTATACTCCTCATGATATTATAAACCTCTATAAGGTCACCCCTTAACCTCCTGCACTCCAGTGAAAAAAGTTCCAGTCTATTTTTATAACTCAAACCCTCCATTCCTGGCAACATCCTGGTAAATCTTTTCTGAACCCTCTCCAATTTAGTAATATTCTTCCTATAACAGGGCGACCAGAATTACACACAGTTCTCTAGAAGAGGCCTCACAATGTCCTATACAACCTCATCATGACATCCTAAACTCAAAGGTATGAACAATGAAGGCAAGATTTCTTTTTTATATACCTAATATATGACTCCTCCTCATTCTTGACCAGAGCGTCAATATCTTTATTCATCCATTGTTCCCTACTCTTACCAGCCTTACCCTTCACTCTAACAGGAATATAATGCCTCTGGACTCTTATTATCTCACTTTTAAAATCCTCCCACTTGCCAATTGTCCCTTTACCTGTGAACAGTCTACTCCAATCAAGTCTTGAAAGTTCCTATCTCATACCATCAACATTTGCCTTACTCCAATTAAGAACTTTAACTTTTATACACGGTCTATCTTTTTCCATAACTATTTTAAAACTAATGCAATTATGATCACTGGTCCCGAACTGCTCTCCCACTAATACTTCAGTCACTTTCCCTGCCTTATTGCCCAAGAGTAGGTCAAGTTTTGCTCCTTCTCTAGTAGGTACATCTACATATTGATAAAGAATGTTTTCTTGAACACATTTAGCAAATTCCTCACCATCCAAGCCCTTAGCACTATGGCAGGCTCAGTCTATGTTTGGAAAGTTAAAATCCCCTACTATTACAACTCTATTATTCTTACATATATCTGAGATCTCCCTTAATTTCTTAATTTCCCTCTGACTATAGGGGGAGGCTATAGTACAATTCCATGAAAGTGATCATCCCTTCTTATTTCATATAGCTTCACTGGATGATCCCTCAGAAATATCTTTTCTGAGTACAGCAGTAATGTTTTCCTTAATCAAAAATACCACTTCCCTTCCTCCTTGCCTCCCTTCCTATAGCATCTAAACCCCGGAACATTGAGCTGCCAGTCCAGTCCCTCCCTCAGCCATATTTCTGTAATAGCTATGATATCCCTGTCCCATGTTCCCATACACTCCCTGAGTTCATCTGCCTTACCTGTAAGATCCCTTCTATTGAAATAAATGAAGTTTAATTCTTCAGAGTTATTTCCATCATACATGGTAAAGCAATGTGGACAGTGGTTCATTTCGGCACCTGAACTTGTATTTCTTGTGAAGATACCACTAAAAGGGCAATTGGATACTTTTTTATTGAAGGTCACATGGCTTCAGCTAGTTGCTGGAAATCACATGCCCAAATTTACGACTTTGCTTTGGATGCTGTTTTGAATTCAGGTGGGCTACAGAGATGAGACAGAAAAGCTAGCAATCATGTTTAATTTCCCAGATCTGTACTCTCTCTCTTGTCTAGCCTCCACATTTTAAATTATCATGCCTTCCTAAATATATTTTCAAACGTCTCTGCTTCAATAGCATTCCTATTGAATGCTGAAGGTTCCATTTCCACTAATCAGATTTTCTGGCTGCACTATTAAGTTATGCAAATCCAGATTAGTAGTTAGAACTGAAACAACTTCTTGGATTCCTTTGGGTTCCCGAGCTTCCTGTACAGATTCTGATTTGGGTCCAGAGTGATCTGGAGCACAAAACCTAAGAAATTTGAAACCACATTTGTGCCATTTACCTTTTCAGCATCCCTCCATTCCTAGAAGAGGCGGCTGTGCGATTTTCTATAGTAGATAACTTGTCATAATAATTCTCGTATTCTATGGGAGCTGTGAAGGAGAAATGCAGGTCCAAGAGTAAACTCAGAATGGAAAACTCCTTTGTTAAACTTTTATAACATCAATCGCATTGTGTAACATAAGACAACACAGACGATCCGCCAAAGGCTAGACATAGTCACATCCCACGAAAGAATAAAAGCAGCGCACACATTTGTGCAATTTCACCAGATACGTGCTGTCAATATTATACCCCATTTTGCAGGTTTTGACAAGGCACTTCTCGACAATATTGGCACAGGAAAGGAGTGTCGATTTTCTGATCATCAAATTTATAAACTGCAAATACTGGTGGGCACATCATCTTTTGAAGCCTCAAATTAAATCCCTCCAAAAAAAAAAGAGGGGCCAACTTGTATAAAGTAAAAGTCACCATAGTCTTACCACACTACAGGGCTGCTCTCTCATTACAGGTGGGGAAAGAGAGAGAGAGGGAGGTGACTGGTGGTGGGTTTAACCTGAGGGTCACCACGCCTCAGGCAAGGGACAAAGATTGAGAAGGAGTGTCCTTCATGCCAGTGCAGGTGTTGAACCCATGCTGCTGGCATCACTCTGCACTGCAAACTGCCCACCCAACCAACTGACCTAATCAATATACCAACCAGCGTGCTTAAAACTGAACTGCCAGCTTTGTCATCATCTGTCCTCACCTCCCGCACATAGAGCCATAGAGATAAACAGCACGGAAACAGACCCTTCGGTCCAACTCGTCCATGCTGACTAGATATCCTAAATAAATCTAGCCCAGCATGTGGTCCATATCCCTCTACTTCCTATTCATATACCCATCCAGATGCCTTTAAAATGTTGTAATTGTACCAGCCTCCTCTACCACTTCCTCTGGCAGCTCATTCCATACATGCACCACACTCTGCATGAAAAAGTTACCTCTTAGGTCCTTTTTAAATCTTTTCCCTCTCACCTTAAACCTATGCCCTCTAGGTTTGGACTGCCCTACCCTGGGGAAAAGACCTTGACCCTATCCATGCCCCTCATGATTTTAAAAACTTCTATAAGGTCACCCCTTGGCTTCCGATGCTCCTGGGACAAATAGCCCCAGCCTATTTAGCCTCTCCTTGTGGCTCAAGCCCTCCAGCCCTGGCAACATCCTTGTAAATCTTTTCTGAACCCTTTCAAGAATCACAACATCCTTCCTATAGCAGGGAGTTTGAAACTGCACACAGTATTCCAATAGTGGCCTAACCAATGTCCTGTACTCAATGCACTGGCCAATAAAGGCAAGCATACCAAACACCTTCTTCACTATACATACTTGCAACCCATTCCACATCACCTGCTTGATCCATTGTGTCTCGTTAGAAGCTGCCAGTTTGTGGGGTGGTTAAACAGGATTGTCTTAAATGGTGCGATTTACAGAAGTTGAAAAGTCAGACACCAGGGAGCCACAATGTCCTGCCTGTGGGTGCCACTTCTAATCCCTTCCTGAATAACCGCCTGACATTTAGTGTCATTTAAACTGCTCATACCTCAGAATGTCATAAATCTCAAACTGTGCTCCCTCAATGGCTTGGCTTGCTGCCTAATGAGGAACTAAGACTCACAGATTGGGAAATTACACAGAATCCACATCACAGTTACAGGCTATTTCGCCCAACTGGTCCATGCCAGCAATTCTGCTCTACATGAGCTTCCTTCAAATTCTACTTCATCTAACCCCCATCAACATATCTTTCTATCCCTTTCCCACACATAGACTGGTCTAGCTTCCCTTGCAATGTATTAATACTATTCAACTCAACTACTTGTGACAGAAAGTCTTGTGATGCAGTGGATAGAATCCCTGCCTCTGAGGCAGAGGTTCCTGGTTCAAGTCCCACTCCAAGACTAGATGGCCAAGGAAGTTATGTTGACAGCATGGGCAAACAGGTCAAGGGTCAGCCTGTAAATCACCCTACTGGGAGGTGGTAAGATCAGAAGGCACTTCTGGGTCAGCCGTGGATTTCACATCTACATGAGGGAAACAATGTCGTAGCCTTTACTATCATTAGCCACAGCTCCAGGTTATAGTGTGCAATGGCAGTATCGTGGTCCTAGTCCCACACATCTCTCTCTCCTAGGAGCTTCTGTTAGAGCCAGGAGAAATGGACCGACAAGACAATTTCCCTTCTCCAGCTTGGGGTGGGGAGGTGGGGGCGTGCTGGGTGCGGGGGGCCGGGGGTGATGGGTCGGGGGGGGGCATGTTTTTAGAAGCCTTCCTGCACCTGCTCCCCCAACCCTGAACTCATACACTGCATCAAGTCTGTGATCTCCTTGCGCACAGGGAATCATAAACACAAGGAGGCCATTCAGCCCAGCATGCCTGTGCCAACTCTTCCCAAGAGGTATCCAATTAATCCCTTTCTCTACCCTCTTTGCTTTTTCCCATAGCCCTGCAGCCTTCTGTTTTTCTCTCCAATGTGCAAAATCTGTGCTCTCTGTGGTTAGAGAAATACTTAACAGGAAAGCAGTTCACTGCATCAAAACTCTTCATCATTTCGAACAATTCTATTCAATTGATCAAGCTGCTCACCAATACAGCACAGGGCAATGAACACACCCATGAAACCATCAGGTGATGGTGAGGCAGGTTTTCTGCATGTACCCTACAATCAGACAACCAATGGCACTGGGCGATAGTATGGAAATCAGCTCCCCAGAGGCTTTGGAACAGGCATTGAACAAATGAAACTTGAGACCTGAATATTCACCATTTTTTTAGGAAGGATTTGAAGGCCTTTGATGGGATACAGAGGAGGTTTATCAGGATAGCTCTATAATCAATGGAATTTAGCAATAAGGTTAGGTTGGAAATCCTGGGTTTAGTCTCCTTAGGAAAAAGGAGGTTGAGATTGGTGTGTGGACATGCCCAGCTCACTACATGATAGAAACTCCTGCTCTTGATGAAGGCTGTGCACTTTAAGTGCAGGAAGCTACAGGTCAGCTTTGTCTAGTGTTGGATAGGGAAACCACTTCCTGGTTTAACTAGGACAGTCGCTTGTAATTAACAAGATTGAGTTTATTATATGTTACCAAGTGGTTACATTGATGTGTTGGACGCTGTTATACTGTCTGAGGACCAGATGTATGGTCTCACTTCTTCAAGATTCTAAACTGTTCTGCCCACAATTCTAAAAGACCTCATCTTAAAGCACTCCCCAACATTAACCCTTTCTGACCCATATACAACAGAGGGGAGGTTTGGTAGGGGTGTGCAAAATAATGACATGTTTGTTAAGGTAGACAAAGAAACACTTTTCCCATTAGCTAATGGTACAAGGATGAAGGGTCACAGATTGAAGGCCTTGGGCAGAAGATGTAGGGAGGAATGTGAGGACAAATTTTCTTACACAGCCATGGTAATGACCTGAAGCTCACTGCCTATGAGGGTAGAAGGGTAGGTGATCACTGATTTCAGGACACTTGGGGAGAAGAAGCTTGAAACGATACAGTGGCTCAGTGTTTAGCCTGCTGCCTCACAGCGTCAGGGAGCCAGGTTCGATTCCACCCTCGGGCGACTGTCTGTGTGGAGTTTGCACATTCTCCCTGTGTCTGCGTGTGTTTCCTCCGGGTGCTCCAGTTTCCTCCCACAGTCCAAAGGTGTGCAGGTTAGGTGGATTGGCCGTGCTGCATTGCCTGTAGTGTTCAGGGATGTGTAGCTTATGTGGGGTGGGTCTGGGTGGGATGCTTTGTGGTTCGGTGTGGACTTGTTGGGCCGAAGGGCTTGTTTCCACACTGTAGGGATTCTATAAAAAATTCTATAAATAAATTACACGGAGCAGAAGAATTGGACTGGATTGCTCATCAGAGAGTTCATGTGGATCCAATGGGCCATTTGGCCTCCTTTGCTGTTGTGCAGAGGGACCTTGCACATGAGTCACAAAAAGTTGGTTTGCAGGTGCAGCAGTTCATAAAGAAGGCAAGTGGAATTTTGTCCTTGATTGCTAGAGGGAAGGAGTTTAAAAACAGGGAGGTTATGCTGCATCTGTACAAGGTGCTGATGAGATCACACCTGGAGTACTGCGTACAGTTTTGGTCTCCTTACTTGAGAAAGGGTGTCCTGGCACTGGAGAGGGTGCAGAGGAGGTTCACGAGGTTGATTCCGGAGTTGAGGGGGTTGGCTTATGGGAAGCGATTGCATGGACTGGGACTATACCCATTGGAATTTAGAAGAATGAGGCGATATCTTATAGAAACATATCAAATTATGAAGGGAATCGATAAGATAGAAGCAGGGAGCTTGTTTCCACTGACGGGTGAAATTAGAACTAGGGGGCATAGCCTCAAAATAAGGGGGAGCAGATTTAGGACTGAGTCGAGGAAGAACTTTTCACCCAAAGGGTGTGAATCTGTGGAATTTCCTGCTCAGTGAAGTAATTGAGGCTTCCTCATTGAATGTTTCTAAGGCAAAGACAGATAGATTTTGAACAGTAAAGGAATTAAGGGTTATGGTGAGCAGGAGCGTAAGTGGAGCTGAGTCCACTAAAAGATCAGCCATGATCTTATTGAATGGTGGAGCAGGCTCAACAGGCCATATGGCCTACTTCTGCTCCTGTTTCTTGTCTTCTTATGTAACTCTAGCCCCAAGTCCCTCAATGACATTACTCTCTTGGATGTCCATCAAAAGCTGTTTAAAAATTGTGGATGTTCTGATCTGCTTCGTGGGGAGGTAGAGAAGCAAGTAGGGTCTTACCTGGTGGACTTGTTCCAGTCATCTTCTTCTGAATGAAACAGTCCATATCTGCATCAATGTCACACAGCTCCAAAACCTTCCTCGTCTCCTCATACAGCTGTAGAGAGGGTAAAACATTGGATGAAAACTCAAGCTGCAATATGTGGACATTCTCACTCACCAATTACATTCTGGATATCGCCAGGGAATCAGAAAAAATGCAACTCAGCAGTCACTCATCATTCAATGTGCAGTAACATTGATCAGGATAACAGCTTGCTCTATAAACATTTGTCAACAAATAGCCAGAGGGTGCTGAAAGATCCCAATCTCTGTGTTGTTATGATGAGGAGGTGCCGGTGTTACACTGAGGTGGTTAAAGTCAGTAGTCACATGACACCAGGTTATAGTTCAACAGGTTTACTTGAAACCACAAGCTTTCAGAGCACTGCTCCTTCGTCAGGTGAACTATAACTTGGTGTTGTGTGACTTCTAAATAGCTAGAGCTTCAAGAAACGTACCTTATTAGTTGTCAAGTACTTTAAGGTCACCCAAAGGCACTGTTACGAATATATGTCTTTCTACAACTGCCCAATTCGAGGGAGGAGGCCACTCCCACTGCCAATTTCTAAGCAATGCCCTACTATGGAAGTGATGGGGGCATTTGGACATCTTCCACTGAAGACTTCATTCAAGAGGAAGTTGGATAAGTGATTAATAGAGAAATCTAGGGGAAGGAGATGGAAACAGGGTGAAATTTAAGGAAAACGGAAGAAGGCTTGTGTGGAACATAAAACTTGTGCTGCAAGTTCGAAGAAAACCAGGAATCAGTTTAGTTCTGACAGCCTCCCAAGGTCAAATTTCAGAATAGCATAGACTGTCCAAGAAAGATGTCATTTAAGAATCATAGAATTCCTACTGTGCAGAAAGAGGCCGTTTGGCCGTCAAGACTGCACCTACCCTCCATTGATTATTTCGACACCCCACCCTATCCCTGCATTTCCCATGGCTAATCCACCTTAACCTGCACATCTATGGACTGTGGGAGGAAATCAGTGCACCCAGAGGAAACCCAAACTCCGGACATTTACCCGAGGCTGGAATTCAACCTGGGTCCTTGGTGCTGTGAAGCAGCAATGCTAACCACTGAGCCAGCGTGCCAACTTTCTGAAGCCCTGGCCCAGTGCCTTCAAAGAAGAGAGAATAAACCTCTGCCAAGGAGGATTGAGCTCTTGGCCAAGTTACTGGAGAGCTTCTGGGGAGGGAGGTGACAGAGCAAAAAAAACCAAATTTAAAAATGGGATAGATTGAAGTGTTGATTTTAAGAAGCCACAGCAGAGTTGAGGACCAGGCAGCATTCTGGTCAATCAGTACAATACCTCGTCGTCCTTCACACACTGCAATGACAGCTGGTTGCAATGCATCCACAGGGCATTCCTCAGGTTGTTGATCCTATCACACTCCTGCTGGTGAAACACCTGCAAGTCAAACGGGGAACACTGATGAAGAATGAGCCACAGCATTACCACCGCCCAAAGCATGTTCAAACACTCTGACCAGAGAGGCACAATTTAGATTCAAAATTCCCAGGGGTAGTTCGCATTTACTGAATTCCAGTGAGTATCAGACAGTGTCAGGGATAAGACCACAAGGCATAGGAGCAGAAAATACGCCATTTGCCCATCGAGTCTGCTCCACCATTCAATCATGGCTGATAAGTTCCTCAACCCCACAACAATAGGCAGAAGCCAGCACAAAGACATAGAGTTCAAAGAGACAAGACACATCAACGCATTGAGACAAACTGACCCTGGAACTACCATAAATTTTAGCTTTCATAATGAAGTAATTTCTCTACTTTTCACAGGCAACCAGGTTTTCAAGATTAAGATGACATTTTTACAAATATTATTCACAAAGGATGACAAAGTTGATTTTGTTAGATCAATTTGGAGTTGATTGGGCCAATGATGACTGCTGAAGATCTAGAGTTGGTTCTTCAATGAAGCTCACATCAAGTCTCCCCCAACTTTTCCTTCTCCAAAGAGAGCAATCCCTAGGGGCTTTCCTTTTCAGAGACCGATCATCAATGCAATTCTCTTCTTGAATGGAGACTTTTAAGACGTTCTACAGTGACCTATGGTTACCTACATATGTGCGATTATATGGTCAACATCAAGTTTGGCTCCAGTGCTTGAATACCATTATAAGATTTGCTCTCATCACCATTCACAATGATCCCAGCACTTAACACCTAGGTTAATACAATATCAGATTGTTTTATCAGGAAAGACTGAGGAACCTATTGAAAGAATATTAGTAAATTGGAGAGGGTTTCAGAAAAGATTTACTAGGATGTTGCCTATTCATGTACCCATCCAGATGCCTTTTTAAATGTTGTAATTGTACTTGCCTCCACCACTTTCCCTGGCAGCTCATTGGGTTTATAAAATCATGACATGCGTAGATAGGGTGAATAGCACAGGTCTTTTCTCTAGGTTGGGCAGTTCAAAACTAGGGGGCATTTTTTAAAGTGACAGGAGAAAGATCTAAAAGGGACCTAAAGGGAGCCTCTTTTCATGCAGAAGAGGGTGGTTCATATGTGGAATGAACTGCTAGGGGAAGTGGTAGATGCAGGTACAGTTGCAACATTTAAAAAACAATTGGACATGTACATGAATAGGAAAGATTTAGAGGGATATGGGCCAAATGCAGGCAAATGGGACTCCTTTAGATTGGGAACATTTGTCGGCATGGACGAGTTAGACCGTAGGGTCTGTTTCCATGCTATGACTCTATAATCTGGGAACATTGCCTCTCATTCTTCAACACTCAAGAGACTATCTTATTGAAATTTGTGAAATTCTGATAGGATGTCACAGAGAGGCTGTAGTTAGGATGTTTCCCCGGGCTGGTGAATCACGAACCAGGGGACTTCATCCCAGAATAAGCAGCAAGCCATTTAGCACTGAGATGATGAATTTCTTCACCCAGAGTATGGTGAATCTCTACTCCAGAGGGCTGTGGAAGCTCAAACATTGGTTCAAGATAGAGATCAATCGATTTCTGGAGACAAATGACATCAAGGAATATCAGGATAGTATGGGAAAAGTGGCCATTGGTGTAGATGATAAGCTAAAGTCTAATTAAATTGTTGGGGCAGGTTCAATGGGCTGACTGGCCTCTATTCCAATGTTCTATGTACACCGGCTAATTGAACAAAGTATTGAAGGCTGTCTGAACTTTCATGGGAAAGAGGCCAAGAAAGAATTAACACTTTGAGGAACTGATGACAGGAAAAACATATGACACTTGGAGTTGACATTCATCCTTAAACAGGAAGAACAACACCTGAGGTCTGGTATAAAAAGTGCTATTTGAAACGTAGGGGCGTCATAGCAAGGAAATTATGTTGAACCTGTATAGGACATGGGATCAGCCTTGACAGGGTATTGTGTCCAGTTCCAAACGCAGGCCTTTTGCAGAGATGAAGGCACTGCAAAGATTGCAGAGACTGATTCCAGGGATGAGGGACTTAGATTACTTGGATGGATTAGAAAGACTGGGTTGGAGAATAAGGGTTGACAGGAGATTTGATGGGAGTTTTCTCCAGACGGAGCAGATAGGGAATAAGCATCCCCATTGGTGGAAGGATTGAGAACTAGTGGGGACACGGATTTAAAGTGATTGTCAAAAGAAGCAAATGTAACTTGAGGAAAAACCTCTTTTATGCAGCGAGAGGCTAGGATCTGGAATCTGCCTGAGACAGTCATGGAGGCAGGTTCAACTGTGCCTTTCAAAAAGGAATTAGGGAGTGGGATTGGCTGAGTTGCTCCTCCAAAGGGCTGGCAGGACACACTGGGATGAAGGGCCACCTCCTGTGCTGTAACCATATGAGCTATTATCAAATTACTGTTGAAAGGGAAACACCCTTCACTAAAGGAGATTTACAAGTACCTCACAGGTATTGATGTGCTCTTGTTCCCACTCTTGTCGAACCTTGTCCAGTTGCTCCACATTCTGTTGATAAACGCGTTCTGAAAAACAAAGTCAAAAGCCCCCAAAGGTTTTATGTCAGAATTGTCACTGAAATGTGTGACTTACAGAAAACAACTTCACACAGAGTGTGAACTGCCCAGGGAGATGTTCAAAGGTAATATCAGCAAGTGTTTGAGAGAGTGTCAGGCAGCACTTGGTGTGATAAAAACTGTCAGCTCATGGATGGATATGGTAAACTCTGTATTCAGTTTCTGAACTTTGGCTGGTGGCTGTATATTCTTGTATTTTGTGTATAATAATCTAGCCCAAAGTAATATGCTCAAACAGTAGAGCGATGTGGAAGTTGGCTAAATGGCTAGAGTGTAGTGCAAAATGATGTTGAAAGCACAGGTTCAATTCCTGCTAATAACTATAATAGGCTATGGACACCTAGCTCTGCACCTCACCCCATGTTTGACATTGCCTGATGCCCCTCGATCTATATAACCGATCATCTCTCCCTGTTAAAGACAGATGTGGACTACAGCTAGTTACTTGGCACAGCTTAGTGATGCTGCAACTACAAGATATATCTAATTCTTTATATTCCCATTCTCTCTCCTTCTTTGCTGAAGACTAGGACATTGGTTTAAGGTGTTAACCCATAGGTCCTGTACTGCTCTAAAAAGACATCAGAACTGTGCTTGGGAACGGAACACAAATCTAAACTCAAATTCAACCGCGTTTTCTAAACATAGACAATGATTCAATGGCATTCCAATTCCAAAAAAAAAAATTCCTCTACATCTAACCTTGTGTGGCTAATGATCAATTACCCCTGTGCACCTATAATAATGCCAGACAATCAGATCAGCAGCCCTGCTGCAAACTTGTCACCTTGAAAAGAAATACTACCTATTTTATTGTAATCAATCAAAGTCTACTATATACATGACTGAGACAATCCAGTCAACCCCTTTCCAGAAAACAGTCAGCCAATGAGTCTGGGCCAGTTTGGTATTTAAGTTAAAGATGACTGACCACCAAAAATATTCACTCCCAACACCACAATGTGGCTGTAACCACTGCCCTGTTGAGTAATATGTATCATCTTCAAGGTGCACTGCACAAGATGACAGGACACCTTTGACAGAATCCTCCAAACCTGTGACCTCTAACACCCAGAATAACAAGGGCAGCAGATACAGGGGAACATCCTCACCTGCAAGTTCCCCTTCACTGTTGCTGAGTTAAAAAACCTGGGGCTCCCTTTCTAACAGCACTGCGGCTTGAATTACCACAAACAGTTTGTAATGATTCACTAAGATGGCTTACTGCTACCTTTTCAAGGATGTGAAGGAATAGGTAACAAATCCTGTCAAATGATGCCTACAACCCACAAGCAAATATTAAAAGAAGCATCTAATATACAAAGATTATCCTCTCCTGAGTTTCTGATTTCAGTGCCATTCCAGGACATGCCAATCTAACCCGAACCCCATAAATTGTGCAACCAGCTCCCAACTAGTCAAGTAAACTTAATCAGATTCACTTTATATTTCAGGAACAAAAACAGAAGTTGCTGGAAAAGCTCAGCATCTGTGAAGGAAAAAAAAGTGTTAACGTTTCGGGTCCAGTGACCCTTCCTCAGAACTGGATCCGCAGTTCTTTTCTGATGAAGGGTCTAGGCCCGAAACGTCAGCCTTTCTGCTCCTATGATGCTGCTTGGCCTGCTGTGTTCATCCAGCCCTGCACCTTGTTGTCCCGCAGTTCTTACAGTTTTCTTTTTAACTTTGTACTTCCATGGATAGAAACAAAAGTCATTCTCACCCGACAACCTTAACCAGAATGCACCTTAACCAATATACAAATAACTCAGACAAATTTGCTGGAAAAGCTCAGCAGGTCTGGCAGCATCTGTGAAGGAAAAAACAGAGTTAACGTTTAGGGTCCGGTGACACTTCCTTAGTGGACCCGAAACGTTAACTTTGTTTTATCCCTCACAGATGCTGCCAGACCTACTGAGTTTTTCCAGCAAACTTGTTTTTGTTCCTGATTTACGGCATCCGCAGTTCTTTCGGTTTTTATTACAAATAACTCAAGCCGATCTTGACTTGAAGATCAGGCTTTCTTATTTTAGCATTGAACACCAGGAAATACAGACTCCAATAAACACCTTGATAAGCAAATCCAGAGAAAGCTTCAATAACTGTCTGAAATTTGGTGAACGTACATTTCGTTTATAATTTCTTAATCAATGTACTTTTCCAGATATACAGAATGCAAAATGACAGCATTGCTAAAGTCTGCCTGGCACTTACAAATGAGAGCAGGTTAGTTATTTTAAAACCCCACAGGTGATGTGTAAATATGAATCAGTGACTAGGCCTGTTTATGACTGAGACAGATGGTTTGCACTTATTTTCTGACACTTATCTAATGGCAGAAGCAGCTAATTAACACTCTGACAAAGACAGTGTGATATTTCCAGTCAAGGTGTTGGTATGACATCCATCTGTTAACCAAAAGATTCTGTAATTTCATCCTATCGCAATAACATTTTTATTGTGTCCACCATTATTTCACATGTGGAAGCAGAGTGTGAATGTAATTTCTGACTAGAATTGGGAGTAACTTCCCTCAACATAGAAAATAGGAGCAGCAGTAGGCCATTCGGCCCTTTAAGGCTGCTCTGCCATTCAATATAATCATGGCTGATCATCCAACTCAGTCCCCTTTTCCTGCTATCTCTCCATACTCTTTGATCCCTTTAGCTCTAAGAACTATATCTAACTCCTTCTTGAAAAAATTCAATATTTTAGCCTCAACTGCTTCCACAGCAAATTCCACAGACTCCCAACTCTCTGGGTGAAGAAATTTACATCTAACATTTACATTTGGCGGTACAGACATGATAGACCAAACAGCCTGTACAATCCTACTGTTTAGTTCTATGATAACACCCCACTACTGAGACAGCAATATCAGGATTTCATATTTGTTGGCAATATGTTTTGTATCCAATTGGCCAGTTAAATCACTGGCCAAATCATATTATTTACAATTGGAGTCAATATTCCATTAATAGAGGTTAATTGTTTGGTTGGCTTGGGTATTAACTGGGGACTTAGCTCTGTTTAACCAGACTGAAAGTGTGCTTATTGTAACAACATGTTACGTGTTTCTCTATGAACATAAGCTCACAGGAAGCTCCTTGCACAGTGCTTACTCTTCCTAGCAGTCACATGGAAGACTGGGGTTTGATCCCCTGTTGGGGAGAGGTTGCTCTCTGTGCAATTGGCTGTGGATAAAGAGGTGTGTGTTTTTCGGGTTTTTGTGGCATCGCGGTGGTTCTCCTACATCTGGGCTAGAGGTTCTGGGTTCAAGTGCATCATAACAGATTCGAGGTGCATCCTGTAACAGAAATACAGGCAGTCCCTGGCTTGCAAATGGGTTCTGTTATAAGTCATAATCATAAGAGTCATACAGCACAGAAACAGACCCTTCAGTCCAACCAGTCCATGCTGAACATAATCCCAAACTAGACTAATCTCACCTGCCTGCTCCTGTCCCATATCCCTCCAAACTTTATCTATTCATGTACATATCCAAGTGTCTTTTATACGTTGTAATTGTGCCCACATCCACCAATTCCTCAGAAAGTTTATTCCACACATGAATCATCCTCTGTGTAAAAAATTCGTTCCTCATGTTTTTTTTAAAATTCCTCTCCTCTCACCTTAAAAATACACCACCCTAGTCTTGAAATTCCCCAGCCTAGGGAAAAGACACCATTAATCCCATCGAGACCTCTCTTGATTTTATAAACTTCTATAAGGTCACCTCTCAACCTCCTATGCTCCACTGAAAAAAGTCCTAGCCTATCCAGCCTTTCTTTATAACTTAAACCTTCCATACCTGGCAACAGCCTAGTAAATCTCTTCTCAACCCTCTCCAGCTTAATAATATTCTTTGTATAAAACGATGACCAGAATTGGACACAGTATTCCAGAAGAGGCCTCACCACTGTCCTATACAATCTTCAACATGACGTCCCCAACTCCTATACTCAAAGGTCTGAACAATGAAGGCAAGCATGCTAAACGCCTTCTTCACCACCGCCTAAATGTGATGCAAACTTCAAAGGATTATGTACCTGAAACTCTAGGTCTCTCCGTTCTGGAGTCCATTTGCAAATCGACTTGCCTAGCTATCAATACATTAAAAAATTAATGTCTCCAAGTCAAACTGCAGAAACTAAATGTATCATTTTCTTCCTTACATTTAAAGATGGTTGCTGAAGAGTCTCAAATATATGTATTATTTTAATCTTGACTTGGTATCAAAAGAACGTTTCAGTCTATAGTTATCTTTGAACAATCAACATTGGTTTTAACACCATTAGGATGCTATATTTATCCTGTGAAGTAATGCATGTACTGTTCAGAAAGTTAAATAACTAAACCTTGGCAAAGCTACATCTGTGACGTACTGTAACGGAAGCTTCATTCCTATTTTAAACAAAGCGACTAATCTACTTATTTTAACAACATTAACACAGCCCAAAATCTCCTGAAAAGTGCAACCAACCTATTATTACAATTAGAAGGCGCAGTTCCGGTCCACAGCTGTTGATAGGGATGACAGTAATTAAAGGATAAAATGATTATAGGGAATGTGGAAGATTATTCCTGTCTAACTTGGCTTCTCTCTGTGTGCTCCAAGTTCATAGTTTCAATGTCAATATGGTCCAGTTGCCTCCAAGCCTAAACGTTTCTGGTTGGACTCTTGTGGTGCAGTGGCAGTGTCTCTGCCTCTAGGCAGAGTCCCACCTGCTACAGAGGTTTGCCTAAACAGGTTAGTTAAAAAAAACTCTATAAATTATTGGTTATATCCCTACTAAGGACCTCTGTACATAACCTTAATGGTCAAGCATTGTATGGAAGGAGAGTTGCATTGCTGAAGGTTCTGGTCTTCAGATGGGACTCAAAGCCATGGTCCTGTTTGTGCTAATAAAGACAAAATACTGTGAATGATGGAAATCTGAAACAAACACAGAGAACACTGGAGAAACTCAAGAGGTCTGGCAGCATCTGTGGACAGAGAAGCAGAGTTAACTTTTCGAGTCCAGTAAAATTCTTCTTCAGAACGTGAAGAAGAGTGACTTGGGACTTGAAACATTGTCTGTTTTTCACTCCACCGATACAGCTGGACCTGCTGAGTTTCTCCAGCATTTTCGGTGTTTGGTTCTATTTGTTCCAGTGGTTCAAGTCACCAATGAGAAGATTGCACAGTTCTCCTGTTGAATGGGGGTGAGTGGGGGCGAGGGGGGGTGATGCGGGTGCTGTGTTCTTTGGTATCTTGATAGAAGCTCCCCCCTTCTAACACAAAACAAACCACAACACCAACTGGGCTCATTGATCCAGCTGGCTTTTGGAATTTGCCACTGGAAAGCTGGGATATTTCTTGGTTTAATTAACAGCAGCATGACACCTCAAGGCAATTGGTTCTTGGTGAACCGGCATGTCGCCGACAGACATGATAATAGGCTGCTTTCCAGTTTGTGGCTTGATGAAAAATATTGCACTGAACGTTTCTCCAAGAGGGAATGCTATTAATTGCAAAACCTAACCATACCCCCAACCTTCGCACCCCACCCCCTCCTAAATATGTTCAGCATGCAAGCTGCTGTGTTGCCATTGATTTTACTTTCAAACTATTGGCGTGTCATGGGGCAGAATTTATTTTCTCGATAAAGCTATCACCTTCCCCTGCACCCCTAACTCCGCAGCTGACGGGCTGTTTAAGAACAAGGGACACCACTTGTCTTTAAGATTCATGTCCACAGCTGCTTGTGACCAATGGTCACATGATAGGAAGATATCAAGACCACAAGTCAGTGTAGCAGTTTATTTCCTATCATTGTTGGGGAGGAGGGTTAAAAAACCTTGCAAACAGAAAGGTCACTGTGCATTTTATTCATTCTCTCATAGGACCTTGGTGGTGCTGGCTAGGCCAGCATTTATTGCCTCTCCCTATGGGAAGGTGGTGGTGAGCTGCCTTCTTAAACTGTTGCAATCCCTATGTTGACACACAATGCACAGTGGCTCAGTGGTTAGCACTGCTGCCTCACAGCACCAGGGAGCTGGGTTCAGTTCCATCCTCAGGCGACTGCCTGTGTGGAGTTTGCACATTCTCCCCATGTCTGCATAGGTTTCTTCCCACAGACCAAAGATGTGCAGGCTAGGTGGACTGGCCATGCTAAATTGGCCACAGTATCCAGAGATGTGCAGACTAGGTGCATTAGCCATGGCAAATGCAAGGTTACAGAGATTGGGCCTGAATGGGATACTCCTCCGAGGGATGGTGTGGACTAAATAGCCTGCTCCCGCACTGTAGGGATTCTCAGGGAGTGAATTTTATGATTTTGACCCAGCAACACTGAAGGAACAGCAATGTATTTCCAAACCAGGGTGATGAATGGTTTGGAGGGGGTGGTGTTCGCATGTATCTATCGCCCTTGTCCTTTTATATAGAAGTGGTTATGGGTTTGGAAAGAACTGTCTAAAAATCTAGGGCACAAAATAACCAAAATTCCACTGCAGTCCAGCTGCAGACTGGATTCAAAAACACTCTGTTTAATTGTAAAACAAAAAGTCCCTTTCTCGTGCCAGTTGTACTAGGGAGCATGGACTCAATTTCAAAGACCCCTTCTGCATTTTCAATATAACCATCCACATTATGAAGTTTTAAGGAAATGATTGTTAGAAGCTGGAATCTGTAAATAGAAAAGTAATGAATTAATGATTGGGAGCACCAAGGTGAGAGAACTGGTCCAGAGAGAATGGCCCACATTTAGTCAAAGATTTTGGGTACAGGAACTAAGTTTTTTTCTTATCATTGGAGGGAGATGGATGGGCATGAGGCTTGAAGGAGCTTCTGTGAACACAGCATTGGGGGTAGTTGAGGAAAAAAAGTCAATTTTCAGCCTAGCAGTCACTATCTGAGGTATAAAAAATACACTGTTAAGATCCTCGTCAAGACTTGCAGAATAGGAACTAGATGGTACATACCTGCTTCATTCACTGCATCTCGAGATTGCTTGGCTTTATTCTGACTCTGTGAAACAGATGCACAGATTGTTTAATTAGAATGAGATGGTAGCATAGAGGTAATGTCACTGGAATAATAATCCAGAGATACAGGATAATCCTTTGGGGACATGGATTCACAATCCCACCACATCAGCTGGTAGTGTTTCCATTTAATTCAATAAGCAGGCATTGACCACTAGTAACAGTGACCATTAAACTCATCTGGTTCACAAATGCCCTTTAAGGAAAGAAATCTGCCATCCTTCCCTGGTCTGGCCTACACGTGAATTTGGAGTCAGTGCAGTGTGGTTGACTCTTACCTGACCTCTGAAATCACCCAGCAAGCCAGTCTATCGAGGGCATTTAGAGATGGGCAATAAATTCTGGCCTTGCCAGTGACACCTACATCACATAAGAGGAAATTGCTGTCAGAGCATCTTAATAAATGCAATATCAACCAGGGAGCTAAACCCTCCCGATGTGCCCCATACTTATTCAGACATTCAAGACAGGAGCACATAGTTGCCCCAGGTTCCTCATGCCCTTATATAACATCCATCCCAGCAGCATTTCCTGTCGGATTCAGTTGAAGAAGATCAGGAACAAAGGAATTTTATCCAGTAATTGTCAATGCCCACAGGCTCCAACAACTCAAGAAGCTCAACACCAACTGGGACAAAGCAGCCTGCTTTATTGGCATCACCTCCACAAGCATCCACTCCCTCCACCACCAACACTCAGCAGCACTGTGTGCTCTCTACAAGATGCACTGCAGAAATTCCTAAAGATCCTCAGACAACACCTTCAAAATCCACAACCACTACCATCTAGAAGGATAAGGGCAGCAGATACGTAGGAATACCAACATCTGCAAGTTCCCCTCCAAGCCACTCACCAAACTGACTTGGAATTATGTCACTGTTCCTTCACTGTGGCTGGGCCACAGTCCTGGAACTCCTTCCCTAACAGCATTGTGGGTCTACCTACAGCACATGGACTGCAGTGTTTCAAGAAGGCAGCTCACTACCACCGTCTCAAGGGCAAATAGGGTAGGCACTAAATGCTGGACCAGCCAGTAATGTCAAAGTCACATCAAGTGAATTTAAAAAAAATACTCCTTCCTCAAATTGATGCATGGGAAGGACAGGGTGGGAGAGGGGTTGTAGAACCTTGTGTTTTCTCACTCTGGGGGGCTCGTGCTCAAACAGAGCATGCAGGTATCGAATGCAGAAGACCACAACAATCAGCTGTGTGTGTCACACCAGATTTGACATGCACAGCTCCAGTTTTAACATTTTCGTATCTTTGTGTGGGCTCTGATCAGTAGTGCTCAGGGATCACACATTTAAAAATAAAATTTCCAGGTGGCCTCAAAAGCTCGCACAACAGAGTCCAGCTACAATGCAAGTCTGCGCAAAAACAAACCATCGCAACTAAATGGAGACACTCCAAGCCCTGGAGTACAATGCTTGGATGTGGTTACATCTGGGGGTTATGCATAAACAGCTCTGCCACACACAGTCTGGAGTTTTCAGCTGGTGGTAAAGAACAGAGTGGCTACACCAGATAAACCCTGGATTCCTTTAAAATTCAGCTAAACAGGTTCTTCCATAATCCACTCATTCTCTGCCCTGCCAGTTTCATCTGCTACAAAATACTTGTTCAGACTTTTCTAAATATTGCATTATCTTATACAGTATTTTGGACAGTGGGGGGGAGGTGAGAGAGAGAGAAACACACACATGCACAGCAGTGTGGGGGGTTAAAGATGGACAGAACGAGACACACAGGGTGGACGAGGAGAGGGAGAGAGACAGAAAATGTGACACAGATGCAGCAGGGATGAGGGGGTGGAAAAGGGGAGGTGGAGGAGGAGACAGAGAGAGAGAGAGACATACACAGAGTACAGGCAGGGAGAGAGATGGAAGGAGATAAGAGAGAGTGAGAGAAAGAAAAAGACAAAAAGAAATTGGGACTTGAACAGAGAGAAACTGAGGAGGGACAGAGAGAAAAAGGACCACATTCACAAACACGGAGTGGGGCAAGAAAGAGAGAAAGGTGGGAGAATGAGTGGAAGAAAGAAAAAAACAGCCAGAGAGAGATAGAGTTGCACAGAGAGAGATGGGGGTTAGGGGAAACGGACAAAAAGAGATAAATGTCTCTGAATGCAAGACCTCTCTTGTACCAGAGTTGCAATAAGACAATTTATACATTTGTCGTGATTGTAACAAGGTCAGCTAGGTGGACCTCAGAGAATATGAGTTCCCTCACTGGGGCTGTCAATCTGGTCTAATCAGGGAGCCCTGGCTGACAGATTTAAACAGGAGTGTCAGAGGATCTGTTCACTCTGAGAGCTGACTCTGAGGGAGCTGGATCAGTGTCAAGGACTCTCCACATGTAAATAAAGGGTGACTTGGTGACAGGATACCGGCCTCTGTGGAGTTATTTCACATTTCAATGTCACTGTCCAAGATGCATATTTTAGAAAGGTGTCAATTGAAAAGAGACCCTAATTCAGATAGATGTCGGCCAATTGTGGTATTGCATTCCAAAGGCCAGCAATTGAGATGAATGATCCCTGAACACTGCTAAGGATGCAGGAGCAGGGATGTGTGATCTGAGGCTGTGAGGCTGTTCTCAAAAGGTTTATATTCTGCATAGCCACCCGAGTGAGTGACAGGAGTATTGTTAGGGTTCAACACAGTATCAACACCTTCAGCAGAATATAGTGAGTGTCCAAATTGTGCTGTGCCTTCAATGAGGCTTAATTATATTTCCCACCTGCTCTTGATCTCCTGTGTCCAACAGAAAAAGACCAGCAAATATGAACAATAGTGAAAGGATAAAGCCTAAGAGACATCACAGTTACCCGAAAGAGAGGAAGAGAACATACATTCCCAAAATTGAATCAGAGATAGTAGGAACTGCAGATGCTGGAGAATCCAAGACAACAAGGTGCAGGGCTGGATGAACACAGCAGGCCAAGCAGCATCATAGGAGCAGAGAGGCTGACGTTTCGGGCCTAGACCCTTCATCAGAAAAGGGGGAGGGGAAGGGGGTTCCGAAATAAATAGGGAGAGAGTGGGAGGCGGATAGAAGAGGGATAGAGGAGAGGATAGGTGGAGAGGAAACAAAACAGGTCGAAGAGGCAGGGATGGAGCCAGTAAAGGTGAGTGTAGGTAGGGAGTTAGGAAGGGGATAGGTCAGTCCAGGGAGGACGGACAGGTCAAGGGGGCGGGATGAGGTTGGTTTTGGGATGCGGTAGGGGGAGGGGAGATTTTGAAACTTGTGAAATCCACATTGATACCATTGGGCTACAGGGTTCCCAAGCGGAATATGAGTTGCTGTTCCTGCAACCTTCGGGTGGCATCGTTGTGGCACTGCAGGAGGCCCAGGATGGACATGTCGTCTGAGGAAAATCTCCCCTCCCCCTACTGCATCCCAAAACCAGTCCAGCTCGTCCCTGCCTCCCTAACCTGTTCTTCCTCCCACCTCAAGCCGCACCTCCATCTCCTACCGACCAACCTCATCCCGCCCCCTTGACCTGTCCGTCCTCCCTGGACTGACCTATCCCCTTCCTAACTCCCTACCTACACTCACCTTTACTGGCTCCATCCCCGCCTCTTCGACCTGTTTGTTTCCTCTCCACCTATCCTCTCCTCTATCCCTCTTCTATCCGCCTCCCACTCTCTCCCTATTTATTTCAAAACCCCCTTCCCCTCCCCCTTTTCTGATGAAGGTTCTAGGCCCGAAACCTCATACATTCCGAAAAGTTCATACACAGAATCAAACTAATGACCAGAGATCAAAGCAAAAAAATATAGAACTGGCAGGCAAGGAATCAAGGATAAAATTACACAATAAAGAGGGTGAGATTTTTGGAGAAACAAATTCTAGTGGCAATAAAAAAGAAAAATTATTAAAAGGGAAACTGAAAGAGGAAAACAATAACCTTATTCTCTGCAGTGAACGTTTACCTTGTCAACTTGCTTCTGGTTTCCCGTGGACTGAACACGCTCAGCACTCTGCTCGGCCTCATCTGCCTCTTTACATTTCTGTTCATAGCATTTCTTTGACTGGAAAGTTATGAAAGACAGATTAAGGGACGTGCCCAGCAGGACACCTGGTTTAAATTGACTACCTCCACCCCCACGCCATGCCCCACACACCCACAAACACAAAACTATCCCACCCCCCCGCTCCCCACACACATCCCATGCACTCACAAACACAGGCAAAACCATACACCGCTCCCCCCCACCACACACACACACACACACACACACACACACCTCCTCACGCACAAACAAAACCACCACTCTCTCTCACAAACACACACAGAGACACACTGACACATACCCTGTAAACTCACACATAGACATGCTCCCACAACACACAGAACCACCCCTCCCCACACACACTCACACAGCTCAGCAAGTGGTGAGCTGCATCAGTTAGAAGTATCCAGTTTTATTGGAGTTCAGATACTGTTGCTGACTGTAGCTCCCTCATATTAGAGGAAGGAGAGGGAACGGAAGCAGGCTCCCATTCCTGCTCACCATCTACCCAATCCCCACCACTGTATGTGACGTAGGATAGGGAGGATCAAACTCAAATGTGATGTTCCTGTGGCCAAATAGCTTGCTGACACCTATGTTGAGGTTGCAGTTAAACGGCTGCTTATACACACTGTAAAAGATGACTATTTAAGAGATAGCTACTCTCTTCTCAAATTAAAAAAATAAATTGTCAAGGAACGAGATTCATTCACTTCTTTAAAAATAATCTTACAGAACAAGATGAGGCCATTCCACCCATTGTATCTGCTCTTTTAAAGAACTAGAACATAAGAACTGAAAGACATGGGAGCGGTAGGGGACCATTTAGCACCTCAAGCCTGCTCCATCATTTAATCATGGCCATTCATCTGAATTAACTTGACTTTGCCTTGATTCCTCGAACAGCCAACAATGTATTCATATCAGAAACAGAAATTGCTGGAGAAATTCAGCAGGACTGGCCAGCATCTGTGGGAAGGAAGCGGAGTTAACCGAATTCTGATGAAGAGTCACTGGACTCGAAACGTTAACTCTACTTTCTTCCCACAACGCTGTCAGACCTGCTGAGTTTCTCCAGTAATTTCTGTTTTTGTTCCAGATCTCCAGCTTCTGAAGTTCTTTGGCTTATCTTAATCTATCCCTATCGACCTACAATATATTCAATGATGGGGTGTCCATAATCTTCTGCGGTAGAGAATTTCAAAAGTTCGCAAACCACCGAATGAAGGAATTTCTTCAAATCTCAGTCCTAAACAATCAACCCCAAACCTCGAGACTGTGGCCGTGGGTTTTCGATTCCTCAGCCAGTGAAAATAATCTCTGAGTGTCTAACCTTTTAAATTCCTTTAGAATCCTGAATGTTTCAATCAGCTGACCTCTCATTCTTCTAAACCCCAGTGAATATTGACTCACTTACTCAATCTCTCCTTGCAGGAGAGTCCCTCACCTCAGGGACCAGTCTGATGAAGTCTCACCACACTGCTTCCAAGGCAACCATACCCTTCCTTAAAAGCTATACAATTAGATCCACTCTCGTAATCTATGCCCATTGCTCTGTAATATTCTCCCCTTCAAGTTTTCATCCAATTCCTTTTTAAAAGATACTTAGTTATTAATTAAGTTGTTTTCTTAAAATAGCATGTATTTTTTTAAACAAACAAATGCTATAAATGGAAATTCTTTGAGTTTTTGTCCTTTATCCAAAAATAGTCCACTTGAAGGAGTCCATTTTGTCAACTGCTCTGCGATGTTTTGCTTACATCAAGTGTCTTCTTGTACAAAGCCACTTTGCTCTTCTGAACACGATCCATAGCATTTTCATACTGTGGGTAAATGTGGCAAGGTTAGTACAGTTTGTGAAAACGAACAAGAATTGATCACTTTGCCAGGCTGCTGATCTCAAATAGAATCAATGCCTCAACCTACAACCAGGACAGATTATTAGAAAGCCATAGTGTTTGGAATCATGGCCAGGTGGATCTCATTGCCTGAGGTTCTAGATTAGGATTGTTAACCCAGGACAATCAGGGAGCCCTAGCTGACAGATATAAACAGGAGTTAGGGGCCCTCTTGTGGCACAGTGGTGGTGTCCCTACCACTGAAGTGGCAGGCCTGGGTTCAAGTCCTACCTGATCCAGAGGTAATAACATCTCTGAATAGGTTGACTAGAAAAATAGGTTCAATTAAAAATAAACTGAGTTTGAATTGTTTGCATAAATAGTACTATAGAGTGTGACTAACAAACTAAATTCTTATAAACAGGGGATTCAGAAGGTCTCCTCAGTCTAGGGACTGATTCTGAGTTGGCTGGTTGTTGGCCATATATACTGCACATTTAAATAAAGGGTGACTTGGTGATGGGATACTGGCCTCTGTGCAGTTATTTCAAAAGCCTCCATCAATATGAACTTTCCCCCTCTCAGTAACACATTCCTTCACCATTTAAACAATTGTGAACCCCTCAGCACTGGAGACATGAGAGCAACAACCATCATGGAACTGCAAAACCCAAATGGAATTTCAGAATCAAATCTATTGATAGCAAGAGCGGAATCTGTTATTTTTCTCATTCATTCGTGAGATGCGGATGTCACTGGCTGGTCCAGCATTTATTGCCTGTCCCCAGTTTCCCTTGAGAAGGTGGTGGTGAACTGCTTTCTTGAACTGCTGCAGACCTTGGGGTGTAGGGACACCCACACAGTGTTGTTAGGGGGGGAGTTCCAGGATTTGGACACAGTGATATTGACAGAACAATAATGTATTCCCAAATCATGGTAGTGATTAGCTTGGAGGGGGCGGTGTCCCCATGTATCTGCTGCCCTTAACCTTCTAGATGGAAGTGGTCCCATTTCAAAGACTACCAAAATGAGTTCTAATAATTTTCCAATTGGAAACTGTTTATTTTTCCTTGCTAAATAATCATCTTGTTCATTCTTAGTAAAAATCCCACTCAACCCCAAGAATCAGGCTAATGGACGTTTGATTCCAGAGAGAGTGTTGGGGAAGGACATTTATTTATTCTTGTGATGTGCGTGCCTCTGGCCAGACCAGCATTTATTGCCCATCCCTAAATCACCCAGAGATCAGGTCAGAATGAACCCCGTCACTGTGAGTCTGAATCACAATGTAGGCCAGACCAGGTAAGAATATAGAACATTGAACTCTACAGCACAGGAACGGGCCCTTTGGCCCATGATATTGTGCCAAACATGATGCCAAATTAAATTAATCCCTTCTGCCTGCCCTTGGTCCATAACTCTCTATTTCTTGCATATTCACGCGCTTATCTAAAAGTCCCTTAAACACCCCTATCTTATCTGCCTTCACTACCACCTCCTACCACTCTTTATAAAAAAAAACTTGCCCCTCACGTTTTCTTTGAACTTTTCCCCTCTCACCTTAAATTTTTGCAGTAGGGAAAGCAGAATTCCTTTCCTAAAGGACGTTTTTAACCAGAGGATTTTATTTTACCCCACCCCCAACAATCAATTCAACTGAATTCAACTACCAATAAGATTCAAACCCAGGTCCCCAGCACATTACCTGGGTCTAACAGTAATATCATCACCTTCATTCTACTATACTGTCTGTCAGAACAGACCTGGATGAGGGAACGAGAGAGCACTTGGTATTCACTCAGTCATTTCTGCTCTGAAAATATGTTAATGTCTGTGTCTATCGAAAGCAGATAAGGTTCAGCTCTCCTGAATGGATCATTAAACCCCACTATCTCAGACTATTTTTGGGATAAGTACCAGGAAATTATTAAAACCGACCGAACTGAATCCTGACAAGAGATCACAAGCTTGTGTTTTCAAATAAAACTGCAGGCCTATAACCTGGTATCGTGTGACTTTTAACTTTGTCCATCCTGGACCAACACCGCCACCTCCACATCACGGCCTTTAGAAAAGGCAGTTTTTAAATCAAATGAAAATATGGGAATAAAACCATGACAATTGACAAAACAGAATTCAGGCAGCCAAAAACTTGAACAGATCCCTCAACACTCCTAAACAGACCTGGCTTTCAATACAAACTAGAGTTCAGGTCATGAAAGATTAAGTTTCATTTTATGCAAAACACCTGTGGTTTTATATGTGCTACTTTCTAGCAAGAACAGAAACACATTGTACAGGTCAGTTTCTTTGTCTCTGGACTGCTTTGATGACAAACAGACACTTCAAACAGCATTTTCAAATGTTTCTTTTGCAAGGACTGTGCAGATTTTAAACAAAAAATCTTGCAATGCTCCTGCAGAAACAAGTGGGACTTTTTCAAATTCCTAACAAAGCCACTGTCTGTCAATATTAAATAGCTCTGACTCAACACAAGCACGGTGTAATCCATACCGTTCTCAAAAGTAGAAGCGTCCTGTCATTTCTGTTATCACACAATCATTATTCTTACCTTCTTTCTTGTCTCCTTCTGCCTCTCCCTGAAATCTTCCAGGCGTTTTGCCTCGTCCTTTAATGTGACTGCCAGCTGAATGTGGAGATTTCCCATGTTTTCCAATTCTGAAACAATCAAACAGGCATTCTGTCCAAGCTGCCCATGCAAACTGAAGAATTGGTAGATTGTCTTGCTCCTCAAATCTACTCCTAATGGACAGAGGTTTTCCCTGATATCACCATGTGGGGGATTGGAGAGGGGAGATGTTTGAATTTAGTGCTAAAGTGTCCATCTGAGCCGCACAGAATGTAAGCACCCACAACTGAGCCATGTTGTGGTCTGACATTGTCAGTACAGTGTGGAGCTGGAGGAGCACAGCAGGCTGGCAGCATCAGAGGAGCAGGAGAGTTGACGTTTCGGGTCGGCACCCTTCATCAGGTCTGTGGTCTGACGTTGACCAGTTGGTCACATAAATGGTCACACTGCCCTCTTGCTTAGCCCTCACTGCTGCCCAGTGAACTCTGCTGAGAAAAATACATGTAAAAGAAAAGCAGCTCACAGCAAAATGGGAGCCTTCTTGCCACAGTTGATCTGCAACTAATCCAGCTAGAATAACTCAATGCACTGCTTTATTAAAAGAAAAGTAGTATTTGGGATAGATTGGAAAACAAAATCCCAGCCTCTCCTGGTTTCAATGGGGAATCAGACAATGTCCTGAAGCAGTATGTACATACCTGGTTCTAGCACAAAGCCTGGCAGCTTAAAATGGAGGCCATTCAGACCACTAAGTCCACGCTGGAGGGCTGACCTGGTTCAATTGTGGACAACTTTCTTGACACCAAGGAGATTGAAAATTAGGAGTTAAACTGAAAATGAGGAGCAGGAAGGTAATGGGTGATATTAAACAAAAGTGGGAAAACCCAATTTTCAGTCAGGGATTTGCAAGCAAAATTCAGGGGCAAGAGTGGAGAACTGTCTCTTTTACAAAGTTGGATTCCGAGTGGTGAAGGCCCATTAAAACCTATAACAGGGATTCAGAATTAGTTGTATTTTCAGAATTAATTTCATTTTTGGGAGGAAAATGGATTGGCAAAGGAGCGTTTGAGACAAAGGAAAAGAGAGATGAATCTTTTAGATGTAATAACTTTGCACCGTTCCTAAAACGTTTATTCTTGTTTTAGTCTCAAAGTTCTGATGACACCCATAATCCACCCAAGCTGAACTCATGATTTATGTCATGTAAAGATATGAAGGCCAACATTAGCATCTCTAGCTGAGACAAGCTAAATAAGTAAAAATCCCTGAGACCTTCTGGTTTGCAAGGATTAACAGTGCATTCAGTGGTGCCCTTGGCTTACTCAATAGTTCTGGGTCAGAAGGTTGTCCATTCAGATATCCACACCAGGGCTTGAGTCAATAAGATTCCATTGGTGAACACAGTACGCCATTCAGCTCCTCAAGCCTGCTCCATGACTCAACTAGATCATGTCTGATCTTCTTCCTCAATGTAATTCTCTCACACTATTCCCATCTCTTGATACATTTAATATCTAGAAACCTATTGACCTGTTTTGGACATGCTCAAACATTGAGCTTCCACAGTCCTCTGGGGAGGGAAGTCCAAAAATATTTACCACCCTCTGAGTGAAGAAATTCCCCCTCATCTCAGTCCTAAACAGCCAACACGTTATTCTGAGACTGTGTCCCCTGGTTCTGGATCTCCCATCCCAGGGGCAATATTCCGTCCCATATCTAGCCTGTAAGAATTTTGCGCGTTTCAATGAGATCAGCAGTGCAGTTTCATGTCTGCGATCAGGATACAAATTCCTGCAGCTCACAGTAACTGGGTGTGAGATTCAAGTGATAAAAATAACCATTCTTAGATCAAGATGATATTTACATCTAATACCATTAGAAGAATCCCATTAAGGTAAAAGTAACGTATGTGACATTAAAACAGGTTCAAATCTGTACTACTTACGTTGCTTTAGACTGTCAAAGGCTATTCGTAGAGTACTGGAAAAGAAACCAAAGGAGACATCATCAATAAAGTTACATGTCTTAAAAACCCAGCTCTTTTGCCAAGCTTCTAAATAATATCTCCTTATGCAGGTCAGTGTCAAATTCTGTCCAAATTGCTCTTGTGAAGCACCCTGGAATACTTAATTGTATTAAAAGCACTCAGGAGTACAATGTATTTTTTAAAGCTTAGTACATTTTTCAATGAAGTTTCACAATCAAATATTTTCTACCTTTCCCCTAATGACGGAACGATTCTCCTTACAGTAAATCTCTCACAGTTGCGCACAGAAGTTTGAGCATTGGCTATGCAGTGTGTTTAAAGTGACTTTGTGATTGGTAAGTCTCTTGACTCTGGATTTTGTACTTATTTGTTGAAGGGAATGTGGGTGTTGCTGGCTGGGCCAGCATTTATTGCTCGTTCTCAATTGCCATGGAGAAGGTGACGGTGAAAGAACCGTCTTCCTGAACCGCTGCAGGTTGACCTACAGTGCTGTTAGGAAGGGACTGCTAGGATTTTGACCCATCAGCACTGAAGGAGCAGTGATATGGTTCCAATCCAGGATGGTGTAGAACTCTGACAGCGGTTTGGTGGTGGTGTTCCTATGTTTCTACCCCCTTTGCTCTTCTAGATTGGTTGCACATTTAGGGGTTTTAAGTCTACGCCAGACAGAAATGCATCATCGTGTCTCACACTCAGGTGAGTACAGAGGTCCTGCATGGTTATAAAGTATTATCCTTTAGAAGAGAGGTGTACCTGCGCCCAATGAAGATGGGGGTGATGTTGAGGATGTGTGGGATCAAATGGGCAGAGATCATTTTTCATCTGAACTCATCTGGCGTTAGCTGTGGGAGACAGCTGACATTCCCAGCTCTCCACTTCACTGACAGTAATAAGGTTCTATACTTAAACCTGTTTCAGCAGCGCATACACATTAGCGGGTGACCCAGAGACCAGGGCAGCATAATGGCTCATCAGTTAGCACTGCAGCCTCACAGCACCAGGGACCCAGGTTCAATTCCAGGTGACTGTCTGTGTGGAGTTTGCACATTCTCCCTGTGTCTGTATGGGTTTCCTCCCACAGTCCAAAAATGTGCAGGTTAGATTGGATTGGCCATGCTAAATTGCCCATAATGTCTGCGGATATGCAAGCTAGGTGGATTAGCCATGGGGACTGCAGGGTTACAGGGAGATGGTAAGGGGGTGGGCATGGCTGGGAAGGTCCTTGGAGGGTTAATGGGCCAAATGGCCTACTTCCACACTGTAGGGATTCTATGACCACAACTTTGAACTAACCTGCTACAATTACATTCTTTTAATCAACATTTCCATTCATAGAAACCAGAAATTCATAGAATTTACAGCACTGACAAAGACCATTCAGCCCAACTGGTCCATGCCCAGCATTCAAGCTCCACTCCTGTCTCCTCCCAACTTTTCTAATCTAATTATCAGCATAACCCTCTATTCTCTTTTCCCTCATTTATCTATTCTCCTCTTAAATGCTTCTAAACTATTTGTTAAACCACTCCCTGCCATAGTGAGCTCCAAATTCTTGCTGTTCCTTGAATGAGAAGGATGATTGGTATAGGGAAAAAAAATCAACTTTTGTGCAGTGAAGGCTGGTTAACATTGTTCAGTTAGATGCAAGTCATGTTGGAGCCATAGAGTTTTACAGCACAGAAAGAGGCCCATTCAGTCCATCATGTCTGTGCTGGTCTTCAAACATCCATCTATTCTAATCCTATTTACCAGCATGGACTCCTTGCCTTGTGGCTTTTCCATTTCTAGCACTCATCTGAATTTGTCTTAAAAGTCTTGATGGTTCTTGCATCCACCAGCCTTTCAGGCAGAGTTCCAGACACCTACAACCCACTAGGTGAATACAATTTTCTTCCAATCCTTCCTAATTCTCCTGTTCCTGTGTCCCTTACTTGGAAGAGATTCTATCTATCCTGCCTATGATCCTCAGAACAATGTACACCTCAATCAGATCGCACCCAAGCCTTCTCTGCTTTTTTTAAATATACATTTGTGGGACATGGGCATCTCTGGCTGGGGCAGCATTTATTGTCTGTCCCTAGTTGCCCTTGAGAAGGTGGTGGTAAGCTGCCTTCTTGAACTGCTGCAGTTCAGGGAGGCAATGGTCTAGTGGTATTATCGCTACACTATTAATCCAGAGACCCAGGTAAAATTCTGGAGACCTGGGTTCGAATCCCACAATGGCAGATGGTGGAATTTGAATTCAATAAAATATCTGGAATTAAGAATCTAATGATGACCATGAATCAAACCCATCTGGTTCACTAATGTCCTTTAGGGAAGGAAACTGCCTACATGTGACTCCAGACCCACAGCAATGTGGTTGACTCTCAACTGCCCACTGGACAATTAGGGATGGGCAATAAATGCTGCCTAGCCATCGACGCCCCCATACCATTAATGAATAAAGGGGAAAAAAAAACCTGCTGTGGGTTGACTCACAATGCCATTACGGTCATTAGTGCTCCAAAGAAAACCACCCCAGCAAATCCAGTTTCTCTTCAGAGATGAATCTCTCCAGCCCAGGCAACATCCTGGTGAATCATTTCTACACCCTCTCTAGTGCAATTACGCCCTTCCTACAGTGTGGTGACCAGAACTGTACATAGTACTCCAGTCTAACTGGTTGCTGGGAAATCATTCAAAAGGCTGGTGTGTACTATGCAACTGCGGAGTTCTTGCAACACAGTGGGTAGTGTCCCTGCCTCTGAGCTAGAAGCTCCAGGTTTGCATCCCACACCAGGACTTGATGGTCAAGAAAGGTATGTTCACAATACAGCGAAACAGGATAATGCAGAATTCCATCTGTTGATAACAGGCTAGTGCCTATTTCAGTAAACAATTAGCTCTCGAAACAATGTTACCATCTAATTACATCTGAAGGGATGCCCAAGACCCAATGGAACAAGGGAACAGGCAATGGATATATTGATTTAAGGTTAATGGGCGTGAATTGTTGTATACATTTTGGGATTTCGTAAACAGTGAACAGTGACTTACAGAGTGTGCTTAACAGATGTAAAGTGCTCACTAAAAAGTGTAGACCTGAATTCAGTTCAAAACTACCTCTGCAGTGTAAAACTAAATGAACATGCTTTGTCAGCTTCACGCAGTACAAGGTGTTAAAAGAGAGAATGAGAAGTGCACTCAATACCAGTATTAGGCACAAAAACAAAAAAACAGTCCTTCAGAAGGGTCACTGGACCCAGAATGTTAACTCTGATCTCTCTCCACCGATGCTGCCAGATCTGCTGAGTTTCTCCAGCAATTTCTGTTTTGTTTCTGATTTCCAGCATCCGCAGTTCTTTCTGTTTTTTGACCAGTATTAGGCCATCGGGTTAATAATACGTGAAACATTAGGAAGGAGTATGTGATAATTGGGTTGTGGAGTTAGCTTTAGTCCTCCCTAGGAGAGTTACTCAGAGAGCTGGAGCTGGGAGACAGTTTCAACTTCATGGATTTCAAAACAAAATATTGTGAATAATGTCATTTTAAAACACATAACCAGATCCTGCAGAGCTCCCTTATTTCTAACTATTGATCCCTATGGGCTTCTTCAAAGCAGGAATTTTTAAATTCCTCCCTGTGGGATAGGGTTCATTTCTGATACTGAAGGAATTTTTCCAAACCTTGGAGACACTTACCCCAAATTCCAAAAGACGGCATCAAGCAACCACAATAAACAGTGGAATAACTAAAAAAAAATTCAATAGCAAGCAAAGGTAAAGTTGCCATAGTCCTGGAGGATCATAGCTTAGAGAGAGATGACTGTTGATGGTTTAACCTGGGGGTCACCATGCCTCAGGCAAAGGGGTGAGCTTGAAAAGGTGGGACCTCCATGATAACCCTAGCCTGTATGGGAGGGAGTGTTAGTTAACTGGATGGCTGATTTGCAACATCGAGCGAAGCCAGCAGAGTGAGTTTAATTTCTGTACTAACTGAGGTTACCACGAAGACCCCATTCTCTCCTCACCTGAGGCGTGGTGACCCTTGGGTTAAACCCCATTGCCTCTCTCTGGTAAAGAGAGTGGGACTATGGTGACTACCTGGCTAGCAACAGGCACAGTGGTGAGTTAACAATCACAGAAAGCCAACTAAAGATGGACAGATGTCTGATATTCTCAGGGATCCACTGCATTCCCAGGGAATCCTCATTTCTGAAACTTGTTTCTCGTTTGTCACATGATCGCTTTGTCCTCTTGATCAATGTCAAATATGGGATGCCTAAATAGCCAAATTCATCTGAAATTGGCAATCTGAAATGCACAGGTTGGAAAAAACTGAGATGGGAAATCCAGAGATGGAAATTGCAGCAACATTTCAGCAGGTAAACCCGTGGGACAGAAGGGCAGGGCTTCATGTGACAAATTAAGATTATATGACCTAGGAGAAGGAGTGGGCAATTCTTGAGCCTGTTCCACCCTTCAGTAAGATCATGGCTGATCTGATTGTGGCCTTGGTTCCACTTTCCTGACTACATCAATTTCCCTGACAAACTTTAAATCCTTCCTCATTAAAAAATCTATCCAACTCAGCCTTTAATATATTCAATGACCCTCTCTCCACTGCTCTCTAGGAGATAAATTCCTCCTTATTTCCATCGAAGGAGAGTTCTTGTCTTTAACTGTGTCCCTTCTAAATTTCCCAGAGATAGGAAACACTGTCTTGACATCGCCACTATCAAGCCCCATCAGAGAATTAAGTGCTTCAATAAGGTAATCTCTCATCGTTCTAAACAATGAAGATCCCACTTTTCCTCATTCTGTTTGTCTCAGAAATCAGCTGAGTGGATTTTGTCTGGGCTGTTTTCATCATTGTATCAGCCAATCCCTGCTTCCTCGCCAAATTAAATAGTTCAGACTGAAAACTGAAATTGCTTTCAGTCCAGCCATGAACATGGGAAAATCGTTAATGGGGTTAAGTAACCCTTCCACTGGGACTCTGTTGAGAGCAGTGTATTGTTGGACTATTATTCCAGAACACCAGAACACCATAAGAAATAGGAACAGAATAGGTCATTCAGCCCCTTAAACCTGTTCCACCATTCAATGTGTTATAAAGTGGAGGTTGGACCCTCTGAGAACCAAAACCAAAACACTCAAAGAGGTGCACCTTGCCCTATAATCTGTAAAATGAGTGTGTGAAGAGGTGTAACCTGTCTTTCAGCGACTTCCAGTGGGTAAATAAAATCAACAAGTAACAATTTATTTATCTAACTCTAACAGTGAACAAATTAACTAAACTATTAACAAAGCAAATAAATCACTTCTAACTCCCAAATATTCCCAAATAAAGCAAGATTCTAATAGTATGCTGTTCTAATAAATAGAAGTCCCACTCATATATATAAAAAAAATTTAGTCTCTTGAAATTTACGGCCAGGTTATGTCTCTTCCAGAATGTTCTGCGCTTTCTCCATCCATTCTTCTGTCAGAAATACCTTCTCCCTCGATTCTTTTGTCAGGAATATTAACTAGTTGTGCCATTGGTACCTTTGGTATTTAGATGGTGCTTCCTCTAAGACCTAGAGGAGGCTGTGAGAGCCTGTGATTCTCTCTTGAGAGCTGAGGGTTGCTGGATCTGGTGGATGGTAGCTAGCTCTGGGGCTGTGTCCAACTGCCCCCTTATTTTTATACCCTTGATGACACACCAATATTTCCTACAATAGGATTGGTCCTATATTGTCAAAACCATCAGATTTAAATTTGATTGGCTTTTGTTATCTAAATGCCTGGTTCAAATGCTTGACAAAATTCAAAAGCCTGTTGATTTAGTAAAAACTGCTGCTTGGCCTGCTAACTGTACAGCTTTTTGATACAAATGTTTCAATTCGGGTGCTATCTATGTACTTGCAAACTTTCAAGCTACTGCCCACAGTAATCCATTGTAAATCTGTAAACACAGAAAAAGCATATAATCTTTTAAAGGGACCACACAAGGCTTTCCCCCCCTAGCATTTTACAAACAGCAAATTCTAACTTTCTGCCTCCCAATCCACAAGAACTCTACCCAACTTCACAACAAGTGCAATCAGGCTGATCTGACGTCTATCACGTCCACTTTCCTGCATTTTCCCCATAACCCTTGATTCACCTCCTGATCAAGAATCTACCTATCAAGAAGTTTAGACTAGTATTCTGGAGACAAGGTGAAACCTCACCAGTTTAGCTGGCATATTTACATTGAATTAACCAGCAAATCTAGAATTAACAGCTAATTATCAGTAATCATGAAGCTACTGGCTTGAAAATGAAACAGATGGGTTTGCAGGATTGTTATAAGGGCTCATGTAGCACACTGGTAGCATCCCTATCTCTACTCCAGAGTTGTGTTATAACATGCCTAAACAGGTTGATTAAAATATCTATAAAACCATCTGGTTCAATAATGCCCTTCAGGGGAGAAAGGGTGACTCCAGACCCACCCCAAACTGGTTGGTTCTTAAATGCCATCTGATATAGGTTTTGGCACCTCAACACCACCTGTTCCAGGGTAATAAATGTCCTTTAGAGAAGGAAATATGCCATCTTTACCTGTCTTACTTACATGTGACTCCATACCCACAGCAATGTGATTGATTCTCAACTGCCCTCTGGGCAATTAGAGATGGGCAATAAATGCTGGACTGGCCAGTGACGCCCTCATCCCGTGAATTACTAAAAAAAAAGTGCTGGCCAACTAGCATCCAACCATGATTTAAATAAATACTAGTCATGATTTCACAACAGAAGTAGAAACATAGAAAATAGGAGCAGGAGTAGGCCATTCAGCCCTTCGAGTCTGCTGTGCAATTCAATATGAACATGGCTGATCATCCAACTTTGTTCCCACTTTCTTCCTTTTTCCTGTGATTCCTTTAGCCCGAGGAACTATATCTACATCTTTCTTGAAAGCCTTCAATGTTTTATCCTCAACAGTTTCCTGTGGCAGAGAATTCCACAGGCTCACCACTGTCTGGTTGAACAAATTTCTTATCATCTCTCTCCTGAAAGACCTATCCCTTATCCTTAGACTGTGACTCCTGCTTCTGGACTCTCCACTTATCAGAAACATCCTTCCTGCATCTACCCTGTCTAATCCTGTTAGAAATTTATAGGTCGCTATGAGATCCCCCCTCGTTCTTTTAAACTACAGTGAATGCATAGAAACATAGAACATAGGTGCAGGAGCAGGCTATTCGGCCCTTTGAGCCTGCTCCAACATTCAATATAATCATGGTTGATCATGCAATCTCAGTATGCCATTCCTGCCTTCTCTCCATACCCCTTGATCTCTTGAGCTACAAGGGCCATGCCCAGCTCCCTCTTGAATATATCTAATGAACTGGCCCCAACAGCTTTCTGTGATAGAGAGTTCCACAGGTTCACAACTCTCTGGGTGAAGAAATTCTTCCTCATCTCAGTCCTGAAAGGCTTACCCCTTATTCGTAGATTGTGACAACTATTTCTGGACTTCCCCAACATCGGGAACATTCTTCCTGCATCTAACCTGTCCAGTTCCATCAAGATTTTAAATATTTCCATTAGATCCTTCCTCATTCTTCTAAATTCCAATGAGTACAAACCAAGTCGATCCAGACTCTCTTACGTCAGTCCTGCTATCCCGGGAATCCATCTGGTGAACCTTCGCTGGACTCCCTCATCATCCCTCAGACTAGGAGACCAAAACTGCACACAATACTCAAGGTGTGGCCTCACCAATGCAGTCCTAACCAACCCAGTTTCTTCTCATACATCAGTCCCACCATCCCAGGAATAAGTCTGGTCGACCTCCTTTGTACTCCCTCAATAGACAGAACATCGTTCCTCAGGTAAAGAGACCAAAACTGCATACAATACTCCAGGTGCTCCAAATACATTCCATTGCCTTAACATTCAGTTTCAATGGAAGGGTCACATCATCCTCACCAGGATTTTTGATCCTGAACATTAGTCTATTCTTTGTGAAGATGCTGTCAGACCTTGAAGTCCTTTCCAATATTTTATGTCCAAGTTTAAAACAAAACACAATTTAACACTGCAAGTGTTTGTCTGTTTCAGAAGCTTTAACTGTAAATGAAGGTGTGTTTTCTGAGAAAGGATTTGCATTTTATTTACATGAACCACAAAGGAAATTGGAAACAAGTCATTTAAATACAGGCTCAACAACAGTGAAATTTCAATCAAGGGAACTTCACAGAAGGAAATGATCCACTGTGTTCGTTTTCTTCACAGTTTACTTTGTTATAAGATGGCAATTCCTCCTGTATAAATAATCTGAAATGTTTTAAAGCAGCTACCAAGCAGCAGTAAATGTGAATGTTAATAAAATTCATAGAGATGGGGGATTGGTCTTTCTGAGGAGTCCATAAGACTATTAAACCATAAGACACAGGAATAGGAGTCAGTATTCGGCCTATTGGATCTGCTCTACCATTCAATGAGATCATGGCTGATCTGATAATCCTCAACTCCATTTTCCTGCTTTTCTCACTCAATTTTCTCATGGAATTGAGGGCCGATTTGCCACAACATTTTCTGAAATTGATCAAAAGGCTCCATTTTCCTGTGGGTGTGATCAGCATCAAAGCACTACAGATGAGCAGGCTGAACACTGACCATCTTATTTTCCCATTTCTCCTCATTGGTATCTGGTATTTTATAGGTTACCATAAGATTGCACCCCCCCTCCCCCCTCCCCACTCCCGCCCCCTTCATTCTTTTAAACTCCAGTGAATATAGGCAAGCACAAAGTTAAGTTCACACTGATCCGGTCTTTTCCCATACATCAGTCCTGCAGGACAGTCCCAGGAATCAATCTTGTAAACTTTCTTTTCATTCCCTCAATAGACAGAACAGAACAGTGAACTGTCTAAAGCAGGTACTCCCTGGAGAATGACGCAAGATCTTGCATTTTCTGGTTCATTTAACAAATTAAGACCCTGGCCAATCAGAGACAACTTGCTAATTCTCTTCTCACACAATATAAAATGTTGATCCCCTTTTCCGTTTACGAGAACACCAATTTTATGATGAGTTCAAGATGAGAGGCTTTGACAAGGTGTGTCTATTTTTAGCAATACTGAGTTCTGTACAACCAAATAACAGCTTCATTTGTTCCAAAACATGTTCTGTTTAACTGTCCTCAATTGTACCTCGCATCAAAGATTAAGCAGCCAGCCTATGTCAAAGATCCATCAATGATACTTTCAAAACAACCATGAGTTGTAGGCAAGCACAAAGTTAAGTTGTCTTCTCATCCTCGTGATATTGCCCTTATGACAAAGCTGAGCTCAATATTTCCCCCAGTGTGTTCAAGACTACACTTTACTACCTTACGTTATAACCGTTCGTGACCTGACCTGGCTCAGTGGTTAGCACGCTGATCTCCTTGTCACAAGACACAAAAACAGAGATCACTGGAAAAGCTCAGCAGGTCTGGCAGCACCTGTGGAGAGAAATCAAAGTTAACGTTTCAGGTCCAACGACCCTTCCTCAGAACTGGGTCCAGTTTTAAGGAAGGATCACTCGACCCAAAATGTTAACTCTGATTTCTCTCCACAGGTGCTGCTAGACTTGCTGAGCTTTTCCAGCAATTTCTGTTTTTGTTTCTGATTTACTGCACCCGCAGTTCTTTTAGTTTTTATCGATGTGACAAGGCTCTGGGTTCAAGTCCTGCTCCAGGACTTGTGTTCATAAATCAAGGTGACAGTCCAATGCAGTCTGAGGCAGTGATACATATGCAACATTAAACCGCAATCTCACTGAACTGTTAGAACGACTGTTAGAAAACCTCACACCTCTATTTTAAAGAAGAGGAGTTTGCATTGATATGGTTAATATTATTCCTTATTTGGCTTCACAAAAACACATTGCTGTTTGTGGAAACTTGCTGTATGCAAATTGGCTGCTCTCTTTGTTTCCTACAATGGTCACCATATCTAATAGGTATGCAAGATGCTACATGAGTGCATGTCTTTCTTGACTTCATTGTTGTTAGGCTATAGCACTGAGGGTGCTGATCAACTACTGTAGGCCAGTGTGTATGTTCTTCTGCCCTATCAGACATCCAAACTGTTACAGCAGGGATCAGAAACAGGAATCTTGCTGATTACTCTGGATTACCAGTCAAGTCACAAACTACTATGTGACTGTGCTAACATAGCCCAACCTGGTAAATCCTTCTGGACACACCTTGACGAAGCCTCTCATCTTGAACTCATCATGATATTGCTGTTCTCGTAAACGGAAAAGGGGATCAACATTTTATTTTGTGTGAGAAGAGAATTGGCAAGTGGTCTCTGATTGGCCAAAGTCTTGCTTTGTTAAATAAACCAGAGAATGGCATGAACATTGCCAAGATCTTGCATCATTCTCCAGAACGTACCTGCTTTCGACAGTTTCCTGGATGGAAAATGACCTCTTCAGCAAGGTATTGAAGGACAGATACTACCTAAGGAAGTGTAAACCTGCTTGAATTAGAGCCTTTTAGATTATTCTTTGATGTGGTGGTTGGGATTGTGTGGAGGGGATTGAAATACACTAGGGAATTGAAAAAATCTTGTGTTTGACAACAGGAGAATCATTTGCCTAGCAGTTGACAGCAGTGCAATTCAGTAGGTTTCCCGAATCAGAATGGAACCAAATTATTCGTCCAAACTTTCCTGTCAAAATATTAGCAATGCTAACTGCACCAGAGCAACTTTCACCCAGGGCAGGTGCATGATTACATATGGAAACCAAACCATAGATTCTCAGTTCTGAGGAAGGGTCACCGGACCTGAAATGTTAACTCTGTTTTCTCCTTCACAGATGCTGCCAGACCTGCTGGGCTTTTCCAGCAATTTCTGTTCTGTTTGCATAGATTCTCACCTTCAGCCTTAGCTTTGCAAGAACACTCCTCCCTGTCTAGTTTCCCCATTCAAATGCACTGCACAGTGTGATATTCATGTTTTTACAGAAGAACAAAGAAAATTACAGCACAGGAACAGGTAAACACCGTACTGCCACAGGAAGTAAAAATTCAAGTACAAGTACATGTTTAATGCTGTAGTATTTCTGGATATTCTCAGTCACTGAAAATGACCTTTTATAGATAAGGAATCTCATTCCTTCAGGTTTTAATTGTTGTCTGAGGTTTTATTTTCAAAATTTAAAAACAATTTTTTTCTTTCTTTTTCTGGCTTGATAAAAATTTTCTTGCACCTCTTATTTATCTTTCATTATCTGATGTTACATTAACAAGTGAGAATGTGAGAGAGAATGGTGAATTTGCATGGTCAGGCAGGAGAGATCACATCCAGAGTGAGACCCAGCCCAAATGAGTATATAGTTCAGGGAATCTGGAGGCAACGTGGGAATTTGGTGAAGAGGGCAAGAGGTATTTTTTTTTTGTGTGTTTTTTTGGCTCGTAGTTTGTAAGATCTTTTAAAAACAGGATAAAATGAAGTCCAGAATCAGGGATCGAGTCCAAAAGAGTGATATCACTCTTCACTACGTTCACTGGTTGCTGCTAGCTCCTAATTTGACAATATTATAGGTTACTTTCAGACTACAGGTAAATAGGGGAAATATTTATGGGCTACAAACTAAAAGACCAGTGTGAAATTTTATAAATCAAATGAAGAACCAAGTAATTAAAATAGAGAAGCCGAGCCAAATGATATGTTGTGACTGCATGATGTGGGAGCTGGTGGTCCCCATTGTAGTTCATAGTGATCACATCTGCAGCAAGTGTTGGTTGCTTGAGGAATTCCAGCTCAGAGTTGATGAGCTGGAGAATGAGCTTCGAATACGGCAACACCTCAGGGAGGGGGCAGAGTTACTGAGGTTCCTTCAGCACCACCTCCTGGATCCCTCTACCTGCCTCACTGGTAGGCACACCTTCTTGTCCCTGACCATCGATCGAGTTACCTGGATGCTTATTTCGGAAGGCAGTCACACCTTTTACATTGAATTTGAGGTAGTTAATCAGTGGTCAGGGATAAGGGGGTGTGCCTACCAGCGAGGCAGGTACAGGGATCCAGGAAGTAGTGCTGAAGGAACCTCAGTTCTGGAGCTTGTCTTAACAGGTTTGAGAATCTTGCTCCCTGTGTGGATGACTGGGGTCTGTAAGGTGAATGAGCAAATTGACCGTAGCACCATCATACAAGGAGCCATTCAAGTGGTGAGAGAAAAGAGAAATATAGTTGTACTTGGGGATAATATAGTCAGGGGAATAAACACTGTTCTCTGTTGCTGTGATTAAGAGTCCAAAGGCTGTGTTGCTTACCTGGTGCCCGGGTTCAGGACCTTTCATTTGGGTTGTAGAGGAACCTGGAGTGGGAGGGGAATGATCTAGTTGTCATGGTCCACATAGATACCAATGATAAATGAAGAAAGAGAAAGGAGGTTCTGCTGAGGGAATGTGAGCAGTTAGGGACTAAATTAAAAAGCAGAACCAAAAAGGTAATAACTTCTGGATTACTACCTGAGCCATGAGCAACTTGGCATAGTGTCAACAGATTAAAGAGGTAAATGTGTGGCTGATAGATTAGTGTAGGAGAAACGGGCTCAAATTCAAGGACCGTGGACACCATTACTGGAGAAGGAGGGAGCTGTTCTGATAGGACAGGCTTCACCTGAACCATGCTGGGAGCAGAGTCCTGGCAAATCACATAACTAGTAACTTACCTCCTGGCTCCTCAAAGCCTGTCCACCATCTACAAGGCACAAGTCAGGAGTATGATGGAATACTCCCCACTTGCCTGGATGGGTGCAGCCCCAACAACACTCAAGAAGCTTGACACCATCCAGGTCAAAGTAGCCCACTTGATTGGCACCACATCCACAAACATCCACTCCCTCCACCACTGACGCTCAGTAGCAGGAGTGTGTACTATCTACAAGATGCACTGCAATAACTCACCAAAGATGCTCAGATAGCACCTTCCAAACCCATGGCCACTTCCATCCAGAAGGACAAGGGCAGCTGACGTATGGGAACACCATCACTTTCAAGTTCCCATCTAAGCCACTCACTATCCTGACTTGGAAATACATCACGTTCCTTCACTGCCACGAGGTCAAAATCCTGGATTCCCTCCCTAACGGCATTGTGGGTCAACCCACAGCAGGTGGACTGCAGTGGTTCAAGAAGGCAGCTCACCACCACCTTCTCAAGGGCAACTAGGGATGGGCAAGAAATGCTGGACCAGCCAGCAATGCCCACATCCCACAAATGAATAGAAAAAGAAACTAGGGCTGTGGATAGGATTTTAAACTAAATAGTGAAAGGATGGATTTAGTTGCATGGGAAAATTATGGAAAAAGTTAAAGGTGGGAGGACTCAGCACAGATTATTAAAGTTTCTAGAACAAGTAATAGGACAAAGAACATGGAAAGGGTCAGGAATCTAACTTCAGGAGCAGCAGATGAGGGGTCAACTATGAAAAGAGGGGGTGGTCAAGTAGGACTGAGGGTGTTGTACTTAAATACATGCAGTACACAAAACAAGGTACATGAGCTTGTAGCATGGATTAAAATTGGCCAGTATGATGTGGCTATCATAGAGATGTGGCTGCAAGGGGATCAGGGCTGGGAACTAAATACCCAAAGATACACATTCCATCTAAAGGACAGGCAGATGGGCAGAGGGAGAGGGTTTGCTTTGATAGTAAGAAATAAAATTAAATTTATAGCAAGAAGTGATATGGAATTAGAAGGCATAAAATCTGTGTCAATGGAGTCGAGGAACCACAAAGGAAGAAAGACCCTGATGGGCGTTGTGTATCGGCCTCCTAGCGGAAGTCAGGATGTGGGGAAGAAAATAAATCAGGAGATAGAAAAGGCATGTAAGGATAGCATTATTACAATAATCAAAGGGGACTTCAATATTCAAGTGGACTGGGAAAATCGGGTTGGCAGCAGAATTCAAGAAAAGGGGTATGCGGAATGTCTACGAGATGTATTTTTCGGAGCAGCTTGTGGTAGAGTCCACTAGGGAACAGGCAGTTCTGAATTTGGTGATGTGTAATGAGGCAGACTTGATGAGGGAACTTAAGGTAAGATAGGCGGCATTGACCAGAATATGATAGAATTCACTCTGTAATGATATTACACCTGAGTAAAAGTAACTACAAAGACATGAGGGAGGAGCTGGCCAGAGTTGATTGGAAGGGGATCCTAGAGGAAACAGGTGGAGCAGCAATGGCAGGAGTTTCTGGGGATAATTTCAGGAAGCACAGCAGAAATCCATCCCAAGGAAGAAGAAACATACTGAGGGGAGGATGAGGCAACCATGGCTAACAAGGCAAGTCAGGCCAGCATAAAAGCAAAAGCACACAATGTGATGAAGATTAGTGGGAAGCTAGAGGATAGGGAAGCCTTTAAAAATCAACAGATGATAATAAAAAAAAGTAATAAGGGGGAGAAGGTAAAATATGAATAAGATAGCTAGTAATATAAAAGAAGATTGCAAGAGTTTTTTTCAGTGGCTGAATGGTAAGAGAGAGGCAAAAGTGGACAGTGGACAGCTGGAAAATGAGGCTGGAGAAGTAGTAATGGGGAACAAAGAAATGGCAGAGGAACTGAATAGGTACATCAGTCTTCACTTTGGAAAACACCAGTACCATACTATCACTCAGGAGAAGGTGCTGGGGAAGCTGAAAGGTCTGAATGTGGATAAACCACCCCGACCGGATGGACTACACCCACAGTACGGAAGGAGATACCAGAGGAGATTGCAGAGGCATTGGTGGTGATCTTTCAGGAATGACTGAAGTCAGGGAGAGTCCCAGAGGACCGGAAAATGGCTAATGTAACAGGGAGGGAGGTAGAAGACAGAAAAGTATAGGCCGGCTAGCCTGATCTCGGTCATCGGTAAGATTTTAGAGTCCAGTATCAAGGATGAGCTTGCAGAGTACTTGGAAGTGCATTGTAAAATAGGGCTGAGTCAACATGGCTTCATCAATGAGAGGTCATGCCTGACAAATCTGTTAGAATTCCTTGAGGAGGTAATGAGCAAGTTAGACAAAGGAGAGCCAGTGGACATGATCGATTTGTATTTCCGGAAGGCCTTCGAGAAGAGGTTGCACAGGAGGCTGCAAATAAAAGCTCATGGTGTTAGGAGCAATGTACTGGCATGGATAGAGCATTGCCTGACTAGCAGAAGGCAGAATGTGGGGATAAAGGGGTCTTTTTCAGGAATGGCAGGTAGGTACATGTTGGGAACCACAACTATTCATGTTATGCATTAATAACCTGGACGAAGGAACTGAGGGCATTGTTGCTAAGTTTGCAGATGACACAAAGATAGGTGGAGGGGCAGGTAGTGTTGAGGAAGTGGGGAGGCTGCAGAAGGACTTGGACAGGCTAGGAGAGTACGCAAAGAAGTGACAGATGGAATAGATTATGGGAAAGTGTGAGGTTATGCACTTTGGTAGGAAGAGTATAGGCCTAGACTGTTTTCTAAATGGGAAAAGATTTCAGAAATGTGAAGGAGGAAGGGACTTGGGAGACCTAGTTCAGGATTCTCTTAAGGTTAACAAGCAGTTTCATTTGGCAGTTGGGGAGGCAAATGCAATGTTAGCATTCATTTCAAGACAGCTGGACTACAAGAGCAGAGATCCAGTGCTGAAGCTGTATAAGGTTCTGGTCGAACAGCATTTGGAATATTGAGAGAAGTTTTGGGCCCGGTCTCTAAGGAAAGATGTTGAATGGAGTCCAGAAGAGGTTTACAAGCATGATCCTGGGGATGAAGGGCTTATCATATGAGGAGCAGTTGAGGACTCTGGGTCTGTACTTGATAGAGTTTAGAAGGATGAAGGGGAATCTGATTAAAACTTACAGAATACTGAGAGACCTGGATAGAGTGGACATGGAGAAGATATTTCCACGAGTGAGGGAGACTAGGACCCGATGGCACCGACTCAAAGTGAAGGGACGACCGTTTAGAACTGAGATGAAGAGGAATTCCTTCAGCCAGGGGGTAGTCAATTTGTGAAACAATTTGCTGCAGAGGTCTGTGGAAGGTAAGTCATTGAGTACAATTAAGACAGAGATAGATAGGTTCTTGATTGGTAAAGGGATCAAGGCAGGAAGAAGGCAGGAGAATGGGGTTGAGAAACATATCAGCCACGATCATATGGTGGAGCAGATTCAATGGGCTGAATGGCCTAACTCTGCTCCTACAGTTTAGTCTAAGTTCACAATCCTTCTGTCTGATTAGTTAAGGAAGACACAATTGGTTGCTCCATTTACTCATGAGAGGGCTCTGCACCGTTCCCTTTTGGGGTTTCAGATAGGGTAAACCATCACTGTGACTATCCAGGCACTGGCCAGCCTGACTGGCAACCATTATACATCAGTTTACTGTTGCAATCTTTGAATCTCATTCATTCCCGTTTCCAAAACTACTGGGAAGTATAGGATCAGAGTACTGATTCATCGTTAACAAGTCCAAATTTAATTAACGGCATCAACTGCTGTTGGCGATCTAGCTCTGTAGGTGCTTGCAACCTTGCTAGTACTGTATTCAAGAGGCCATTCCACGTTTGTGAGGTTGGACCAAGAATTGTCAGTGGGTTGCCTCACAGCCCAGCCATTTCCTGATAGCTCACATGCTCATTTCCAGCACAGAATAATTCTTAAATTGTCTTGCCGACTGTACAACACAGGAACTGAGGCCAGTGGAGATGCCCCCAAGAAGCAGCACTAGTGCGACGATGTGGAACACTAAGCCTGTGCCTTCTGCAGTTTAGTATCTGCTCGGGCATCAAGGAGGCGATACCTCAACGCAAACTGTAATAAATAGAAGTATTGTAATAAAGCTTGTTTTTGCTTTTAGATTAGTGTACAGGGCCTTGAATTTGGACAATGCAAACCCCTCAGACAGTGCAGGACTCCCTCAGTTACTCAATAAAATGTCCTCCAGGATTATGTCAAGAGGGCTCTACAGTGTGGTTTGGAACCACAGTCCAGAGGGTAAAGACTAACATGGAGATAGTAGGGTCTGAAGAAGGGTCCAGACCAGAAACATCAGCTTTCCTGTTCCTCTGATGCTGTCTGGCCTGCTGTGTTCATCCAGCTCTACACCTTGTTATCTAGGACTAACACGGAGCCAACCTGACTTTCCAATAGCCAGATTGCTGCAACTGTGTATTAGTGAGAGGCAACACCTTCAGGGTCAGAAGCAGTGTTGTTGGGGAGAGCGGGGAATGACTGAAGGTGATGGATAAGCTGAGGAATTCACAACAGCTTGATTAGCAGCCAAGAGCAAGATCAATTAATATTTTGAGTGGAATCCTCTGTATGAAATGATGTTAATACTAAAATGTAGGTTAATGAGGTCTGTAAGTCTTTTGTTCCAACATAAATGTAGGTTGTACTGGGAGATGAGGCTAAATCTGTGCAGGAATCCCATGGGGGAAGCTTCATGTGTTACAATATCTGACAGAGAAAGAAACTACAGATGGGAACTAAGATTTCTCTGAACTTTCCAGATTCTCTCACATTGGCTAACAGCAGTCAACGACGTCGTTTTTGGAGAGACAGATATCCACACTCTATCACAGGCACTAGAAGACTAGCAGAGATTTACAACTGTTTTATTGTTAAACTAAAATTTAGTACCAATTTCTATCCTTCCCTTTCAAATCCTTGACCTATCCAAAAAGTAACTCCATTATCGTGGAAAATTCCACTTTATCTTTTTTTAATTTTTGAGAAATCCACTACCACACCACCCAAGTAACCAACTAACAAGAACAAATCCCAACCCTGACTTCCAGGGATCTGTAACAAAATGCGAATTGGAGGGGATTAAATCTAAACAGAATTGAGTGGGGGAAATAACACATCTCAACGCCCACTGTTCCCACCTCCCCCTGAAAACAACTCTCAGCTCTTTCTTTCCTTCCTTTCAATCAATCTGCTCAGATTGATTAATGATACCTTCTGGACATATAGGATTGAACCGGTACCTTCTAGCTGAGAGGTAGGGACACTACCTTAGTGCCACAGAGCCCCAACCAGCTTCCATGGTGGGATGTGATCTCCTGTCTATGGTGCATTAACTTGGGAATTCTGCATTACTCATCCAGTGATATTATCATGACACTACACCTCCCTTGTACACAAATCCCAGCTCTTTGTTTTATTTTGAATAACCCATCCTCTCATCACCCAATTAAATGACCATTAACCCACAATCCCCACTAGCGTCACAATAATTAAAAGAAACCAAAAAGATGAGGAAATAATGAAAACTAAACGAAAATAGTGTTGGAGGTTGGGGGTTGGGGGTTGGGGGTTGGGAGATGGAGGAGATAATGTACTCCAGCCCCTGAGGGGGGCACTCTTCTCTCAACGGCTTTGAGGGTAAATCTCAGCTCTCTTTTTCCCCTTCCACCACCAAATCAGCCAAACAGCTCATTAAACAAACAGCAAATAGCACACACTGCTCATCAGGACTAACAAAAATAATGGAAGGGCAGGACACAAAAGAGGGATTAAATCAAAATGGAGCTGGAAGGGAAATTAATGCACTCTAGCCCCTACGGTGCGCACCTCTTTGTATAGGCATCAAATGTGTTGACACTGTGTGTTCCCTCTCTAAGGGCACTCAGGCATGAGGAAAGGCAGGTGGGCAGGATTATGATCTGCGCCAACACCCCCCACCTGCTGCCTGGACCTGGTGATTATTTTTTCCCTCTAGCCAACCTGTTCAGGGATATCATCACAGGAGCAGGTGGAACTAGAACCCAGGTTCCCTGGTCTAGGGATAGGGACATGGCCACTGTACCACAAGGGGCCCTTGGACTAGTGAATGGAAAAATCCTCCCACGAACATTGCCTGCTCTCAATTAACTCCAGAGCTGTTCTGGTTTACATGAAAAGGACCTGCATTTCTAACATGGCCATCCTATCCCAATCTACATCCAGCTCTCTGGTAGGCTCCAACAATGAAAGCCCAGAGCTTTGTGGTTGGACGCATTATAGCCTGTGTCAGCGAAAACGCAGCAGTTCAAACATGTGTAGCCTAGAATAGTTGTATGACTGGTCTAATAAGTCAGAGATTCCAATTCTACCATGATAGCTGGGAAATTTCAATACAGTTACTTAAATAAATTTGGAAAATAAACAAAAAAGAAAGAACCAGCCATAGCAATGGTGACTATTGACTGATGTAAAAATCTGTCTGGTTTACTAATGCCATTAAGGGAAGGAAATTTGCTGAGCCTATTTGTGAGTCCAGACCGACAGCAAAGTTGTTCATACTGAACTGGCCTTGGCAATGACCATTTAGTTGGGTGAAAACTGCTACAGCCTTCACCTCACAGGTTGTAGCATTCAACAGGCTGGTCTGTTCTGGTCCATCCACATCGATGCTACACTCAAGAAAGCATACCAATGCCTCTACTTCCTCAGGAGCTAAGGAAATTCGGCATGTCCACAATGTCTGTTACCGACTTTTATAGATACTCCACAGAAAGCATCCTATCCAATGCATCACAGCGGGGTATGGCAACTGCTGTGCCCAAGACTGCAAGAAATTACAGAGAGTTGTGAATGCAACTCACTCCATCTTGCATACCAGCCTTTCTTCCATTGATTCCATCTATATATCCCGCTGCCTCGGGAAAGCAACCAACATAATCAAAGACCCCTTCCATTCCGGGTATACTCTCTTCCATTGTGTTCCGTCAGGCAGAAGATACAAAAGTTTGAAAACATCAGATTTAAGAACAGCTTCTTCCCCACTGTTATCAGACCTTTGAATGGACCTCTCATGTATTAGAGTTGATCTTTCTCTGCACCTTCTCTGTAAGCTGTATCACTATATTCTGCACTCTGTTCTATTACCCTGATGTACTTATGCAATGTATGGTTTGTCTGGGTAGCACACAAAAAATACTTTTCACTGTATCTTAGTGCATGTGACAATAACAAATCAAATCAGCATCTTCATGGAGTAGCTGGGAGAGGGAAACAAATGCCTCATCAGTGATAGCTTAATCCTCCCCGTGAATAAGAAGACCAATTTAGAGTACACTGGGCTGTGGCACTGATCTCCCCATGACCATGAACAATAAGACATCTTTTAGGAATGAACCAACGAGATGTAATTTGAATATTATTTTGAATTAGGATAGGTTTACTTCCTGAGTTACTCACCCTTTTTATATTCAGTTTCAGGTTTGCAAATTCAGACGTGGAATCATTTCGAAACGGAGCTTCTACACTCATCCAAATGCTCCATTCAGCTTCAATTCATAGACTCTTGAGTGAGTCTCTAATCTTTCCACTTTTGCATTCCACTTTACTTGTGGAGTATTCCACTGCTACTGTGTTCAGTCCACTTCCCTTTCTCAAATTCATCAGCTGACCTGTTAAATCTCACTTTTTTTTGAGAAAATGACCTGGATTTTGTGCTGTATAACAGATGAACAGTCAGTATTTACATTTATAGCTGCCCACAGACATTTCAGTCTTCTACATATAGCCATCTGGAGTCCAAAACAGTGTAGGCACCTGTACAGGGCATCAGGCACTTGTGAGCACAAGGCACCCAGAAAAATTCCTGATGTCTGCTCCAAGACTTGAACTGGGGAGCATAGCCTCAAAATATAGGGGGAGCAGATTCAGGACTGAGTTAAGGAGGAACTTTTTCACCTAGAAGATTGTGAATCTGTCGAATTCCCTGTCCAGTGAAGCAGTTGAGGCTTGATCATTGAACGTTTTTAAGGCATAGATAGATTTTTGAACAGTAAAGGCATTCAGGGTTATACTGAGCGAGGAGGTAAGTGAAACTGACTCTATGAAAAGATCAGCCATGATCTTATTGAATGGCGGAGCAAGCTAGATGGGCCAGATGGCCTACTCCTGCTCCTATTTTTTATGTTCTTATACAATCAAGGAGTAGGAGTAGGCGAATCAACTCCTCAAGAATACTTTGCCACTCAATAAGATCGTGGCTGATCTGATTGATCCACATTCCTGTCAACCCGATATAATCTTTCAGTCCCTTGCTTACTAAAACACTAGCCACCTTTGCTTAAAAAATATTCAAAAACTCTGCTTCCACCACCTTTTCAGGAAGTTAGTTCCAAAGACTCACAACTGAAAGAAAAATTATCCTCACCTCTGTTTTAAATGGATGATTTTGAACCAGTGACCCTTTGTTATGAATCTGTCACAAGAGGAAATATCCTTTCCACATCTGCTCTGTCAAGGTCCCCCAGGATCTTTCTGTTTCAATGAAATTCATAGATCATAGAATCCCTACAGCCTAACAAGTCCACACTGACCCTCAGAGCATCCCACCCAGAACCTGTCCCCCTTTAACCCCCTAATCTACACATTCCTGAACACTACAGGCAATTTAGCATGCCCACCTAACCTGCACATCTTTGGACTGTGGGAGGAAACTGGAGCACCCGGAGGAAACCCACGCAGACATAGGGAGAATGTGCAAACTCCACACAGACAGTCACCTGAGGGTGGAATTGAACCCAGGGTCCCGGTGCTGTGAGGCAGCAGTGCTAACCACTGTACCCCTGTGCCACTGTGCTGCCCCAACTACAATAAGAATAAATTTGCCTCTTATTCTGCTAAACATCTGCAGATTCAAGTTTGGTCTTCACAACCGTTCCTAATAAGGCAACCAGGCTGTGCCAGATATTAATCTGGTAAATCTTCTGACACATTTACGCCAACGGTGTAGAAAAGACTTCTGCATTTTTAGCAGGAAGAAGAGAACTCCAGCAACTCAATCCAAAACAATCCGCCTCACAAAGACTGGTATAAACGGAGAAAGTTTCTGCTGACTTTTGTTGGTAACCACAGGGCATATGGTTGCTTACCACAAACCACAGGCACATGTACATGGCATGTCCCTGGGGCTAGCTTGAAAGTGGGCCTTGGGTCATATCAGCTATTGCATTTGCAAAGGCAGCTCCCAAATCTGCAATGGCGCAAGGGCGGCAAGTGCAGAGGAACACCTCCAGTTTTTTAAATAAATTCTTTCAGGGGATGAGGGTATTACTGGCTAGGTCAACAGTTATTGCCTAATTGACAGTCAACCACATTGCTCTGGGTCTGGAGTCACATGTAGGCCAGACTAGATATGGATGGCAGTTTCCTTCCCCAAAGGACATTTGTAAACTAGATGAGTTTTTTTCCCCGACAATTGCTTCACGGTTATCATTACACTCTTAATTCCAGATTTTTATTGAATTCAAATTCCACTATCTGCCATGGTGGATTTGGAACCCAGGTCCCCAGAGTATAACTTGTGTCTCTGGATTAATTGTCCAGCGATAAAACCACTAGGCCATTGCCTTCCATAATCCTAGACCAAACAGATTGCAATGGCTCAAGAAGGCAGCTCACCATCACTGTTTCAATGGCAAGAAACATTCACTTTGCCTGTGATGGCCAAGTCCTATGAATGGCCAGGTTGAATTTGACTTGCTTACTTTACTGGCAGTGGTCTTCACCTCAGGCAAGTACAGGAGATGTGGGGGTTGGGGATGGTTGCAATTGTATTGTTACATATTAAAGACAGGAACAACAGTGTTATGTGTAAATATTTTTTCAGGGACCATTTAGTTGAACATTTCATAGCTGCATTTGCAAAGCATGTAATGTGGAACAGAATCGGTAAAGACTGATCTAGTGGAGTCTGACTCAGTTCCACTTCCTTCCAGGCAGCCTGCAGAATTAAATAGATAGAGTTCTCTTTTCTTCAATTTCGAAGTGTGATTATTCAAGCATCACAGAAGTCATGTCAACATATCAGCAGGCCTTAGAAATGCTCTGAATCAGGCATATTTGCTGGTGGCCGGTTATTACTTCGTATGCGGTAAAACAAACAGGGCTGAAGTAGGCCTTGGACAACCTAGGGATCCTAAAATAGAGTTTATCTCATTATCAAATTATATGAGGCTACATGTATTTTGTGCTTTAAGTGACTCAAGGGCTGTCTAAAAATAATTCACAGGCCAATGTAAGAGCCGGTCAAGTGTGAGCTCTCCATTATTTCCATGCTTTAAGCTTACATTCAGGTCCATCATGTAGCAATTTCCATTTTGAAAATTGGTGCATCTGCTACATAATGAGGAATGGAAGTAATGCAATGACTCTTATAAACATGACTGGTATATTTGGTTCCACAGGCGCAAAGTCTGTCCATTATTACCATTTGGGATTGGGGTTGATAGATACCAGAGGGACAGTCTGTCAGGAAACATTAACTTTTATGGAACATCATCTGCAAACTATCCTGAGGATGGGGCTTTATAAAAGGATGACCAGATAGCACCATCTCCCATTGGCTCTGGTAGTCATGTGATCACCAAAGATGCAAACTATCTCAGTTAAATATTAATATCAACCCTTTACACTACCATTCAGTTTTGAAAGAGGCTTGACAGGGTAAATACTGAGAGGACATTTCCACTGATGGCAGCATCCAGGACCAGAGGGCATAGTTTCAGAATAAACAGATGCTAATTTCAGACTGAGATGAGGAGGAATTTCTGCTATCAGAGGGTTGTGAGTACTTGGGACTCCTTGCTACAGAGAGCTGAGGGGGCAGAGTCCTTGAGTATATTTAAGGCTGAGATAGATAAATTCTTGATCAGTTGGGGAATCAAGGGTTATTGGGGAAGTGCAGGAAAATGGATGTGAGGAATGTCGGATCAGCCATGATCCTACTGAATGGCGGAGCAGGTTCGGGGGGTCCAATGGCCTACTCCTGTTCCTATTGACTGCCACACTGCAGAATGAAATAGCTCATGGAATCTTTGAGTCCTCCCAGCGTTCTGGCCAACAATTCCTCCCACAGGCAACACCGGATAGTTTGGAGTGTGTGGGATCTTGCTGTGTGTAAAATGGTTGGCAATGGTCACTTCAAGGTGCCCAAAACACATGATAGAATGCTTTGCAAATATTAATTTCATCAGGAGATGGTAATATCCTGTCAGCACTGAGAGAAGATAAGGATAGAGGAAGTGGGTGCCATCATCAGATTTTCCTCAAATTCTTCTTGGCAGCTAGTTGAAGAGGGACATTGCCACATTCCACTGGAATTCTGGCAATTCACATTCTTGCAACACTGAAACACAACAGAGCAGAAGGGCTTCAATGCAGTTGCACATGTCGAAGTCACACATTGAACAGCATTATGCCAATGTATCATGACCGGAATTGACACAATATTCAAAGTGTGGCCTCAACCACAGTGTTACGTCAATACCCTTCAACTTAATCCCCTTGATTTAGCAACATAACCCTGAATTTTGCTATTCTGATTATTTCCTGTTTGGCAATGAACAGACATGACAAAGGAAAGGAGGTCAGAAACAAAGCCATCAGGAACAAGAGACAACAAGGTGCAGGGCTGGATGAACACAGCAGGCCAAGCAGCATCATAGGAGCAGAAAGGCTGACGTTTCGGGCCTAGACCCTTCATCAGAAAAGGGGGAGGGGAAGGGGGTTTTGAAATAAATAGGGAGAGAGTGGGAGGCGGATAGAAGAGGGATAGAGGAGAGGATAGGTGGAGAGGAAACAAACAGGTCGAAGAGGCGGGGATGGGGCCAGGAAAGGTGAGTGTAGGTAGGGAGTTAGGAAGGGGATAGGTCAGTCCAGGGAGGACGGACAGGTCAAGGGGGCGGGATGAGGTTGGTCGGTAGGAGATGGAGGTGCGGCTTGGGGTGGGAGGAGGGGATAGGTGGGAGGAAGAACAGGTTAGGGAGGCAGGGACGAGTTGGACTGGTTTTGGGATGCGGTGGGGGGAGGGGAGATTTTGAAACTTGTGAAATCCACATTGATACCATTGGGCTGCAGGGTTCCCAAGCGGAATATGAGTTGCTGTTCCTGCAACCTTCGGGTGGCATCGTTGTGGCACTGCAGGAGGCCCAGGATGGACATGTCGTCTGAGGAATGGGAGGGGGAGTTGAAATGGTTCGCGACTGGGAGGTGCAGTTGTTTGTTGCGAACCGAGCGTAAGTGTTCTGCAAAGCGGTCCCCGAGTCTCCGCTTGGTTTCCCCGATGTAGAGGAAGCCACACCGGGTACAGCGGATGCAGTATACCACATTGGCAGATGTGCAGGTGAACATCTGCTTGATGTGGAAAGTCTTCTTGGGGCCTGGGATGGGGGTGAGGGAGGAGGTATGGGGGCAGGTGTAGCACTTCCTGCGGTTGCAGGGAAAAGTGCCAGGTGTGGTGGAGCTGGAGGGGAGTGTGGAGCGGACAAGGGAGTCACGGAGAGAGTTGTCCCTCCGGAAAGCAGATAAAGGTGGGGAGGGAAAGATGTCTTTGGTGGTGGGGTCGGATTGCAGATGGCGGAAGTGTCGGAGGATGATGCGTTGGATCCGGAGGTTGGTGGGGTGGTACGTGAGGACGAGGGGGATTCTTTTTTGGTTTTTATTGCGTGGACGGGGTGTGAGGGATGAGGTGCGGGAGATGTGGGAGACACGGTTGAGGGCGTTCTCGACCACCGAGGAGGGGAAGTTACGGTCCTTGAAAAACGAGGACAACTGAGATGTACGGGAGTGGAATGCCTCATCCTGGGAGCAGATGCGGCGGAGGCGAAGGAATTGGGAATAGGGGATAGCATTTTTGCAGGAAGGTGGGTGGGAGGAGGAGTATTCTAGGTAGCTGTGGGAGTCGGTGGGCTTGAAATGAATATCGGTTTCGAGGTGGTTGCCCGATATGGAGACAGAGAGGTCCAGGAAGGGGAGAGAGGTGTTAGAGATGGTCCAGGTAAATTTAAGGTTGGGGTGGATCTCTCCATCAGGAACAAGAATGGGTGGCAGAGAACAAGAGCTGGACCCCAGATTGCCCAAATTCATGGTAAAAATCTTTGTTGCGGACCTGCTCATTCTCAGCAATGCTGTCACTTCCTAAAGAGCTGCAGCAATAACCACAAACTGCCTTCATCAGTCATTTTTAGAGCAGATAGGACAGGAAATGAACACATACCCTGCTCAAGAAATGTTCTGTTGCTAGAAGTTGATTCACATGCAATGTGCTGAACAACAGCACATTAAAAATCAAACTCAAGTTGTTGCCAAGAGGGGCAGGAGCCAAAAATTGGTTCAGTACAAGTTCTAGTAATCTGGATATGTGCAGACAAAAAGCTAAAGTTTTGATTAGAAATGTTTACTTGTGTTGAAACTTCCATTTCATTGCTGAACTAGCAGCACTCTAACTATTCACGACAACATGTTGCTTCATAAGGGCAGGAGTGTGACAGCATTCATTGATGAACTGCTCTGTCATAAAAAGCCTTAAAATCTAATTGGTGTTGAGTAAATGCAGGCTCAGATTAATAAGAGTTTAATTCTGGTTTGGTCAGGAAGCTTTGCAGATTGGAATATGTTCATTATTTTCAGGTTCCCCAGTCCAGCAGTTAAAAATTGCCCATCTCTAATAAAAGCAGGATTTCTGCAGTATGCTGGAGAAATTATTTCTTGTTTGGAGAAGATTTGGTCTGGGTTGCTTTGTTGTAAACACATGTGCAGGTTAGGTGGATTGGCCATGCTAAATTGCCCTGTAGTGTCTAGGCTGTTTTCTCCACCTCTGAGCCACAAGATCCAAGTTCCACTCCAGCACTCAATGGCCCCAGAAGGCATGGCTGTAATGTAGTCAAACAGGTTGATTATCAGCCTGCAAACTCTTCCGATGTGCCCTCAGTGGGCTCCCCCAGAGCGGGGGAGGTTCCTGGCTAGCCAGAACAGTGTGGCAGCTGCAGCGCAACTAACTCCCCCACATTAAAAGAACTCCATGTTAAGGTTCTTGCCACAATCTATATTCTATGGGAAGTATCCTGCTTGCTTCTAAGGATTGACAAATAAAGATTACAAATTTACTGAGTTTTTTTTCCTAGTTGTTATGTCGTGTAACTTTGCGGTGAGTGAACCCCAGGTATGATTCCAATATTATTCAAAAGGTGGATTTGGATTGTCTGGGTAATTATATTTGATGAAATGCACCAACTATTCATTGGGTCCCTGTTTGACTGCACCATGGTTTCTGTACATGGTTCGTATCTCATTATGCACAGGGACAATTACAAGTGCTCAGAATGAACTGCCATTTCTAAACGTTAAGAGCTGGGAGATGTTAAAACCTGGACTTTAAGCTGAAGATCCATATTAGGCTGAGTTTTCTCATATTCAGCTTTTTTCCCAACAGACCGATATTGACCTTGACTACGTATATTATAGTAGCTACCATCGCTTCCGTTTTCTCTCTTGACAGCACAAGACCCTGTCGTACACAGTCTATCTACGAGCTGCCTACATTCCTGTATCTCAATCACTTAATTTCCTTGCAATAAATTACTTCCTACTGTGCAAGGACCCTCTGAGCAAAGGCTGTCCCCTTGACTTGACTGAGGCCTGTTGACGACCATGAAAAACTTCCTTCCTTTCAAGAGAGCCTGATATCTCTGGCTGATGGGCAATGCGCATAAAGGCAAGGCAAGGCAGGGACGCTGTGAGCATCGAGGTAGGTTCATAGGGAGAGAACATTACAATGGCGAGCAAACAGCCTGGAGATGCACCCTGGTCCAGTCGATGTGTGTGTGCCCCTGAGCACAGAGTGTCCTTCTTGCAGCGTTACAATGAGAGTGACCAGGGCACAGCACAGAGATGCTGGAGTGTCCTGTAAGTGGGTTAGAGATTTGCCATGAGGGTTCTTAGAGTCTGGCACTGGTCTCCCTGCTATAGGAAAGATGTTGTGAAACTTAAAGGGTGTCAGAAATGATTTACAAAGATGTTGCCAGGGTTGGAGTGTTTGAGTTATAGGGATAGGCTGAATAGGCTGGGGCTATCTTCCCTGGAGAATCCGAAGCTGAGGAGTGACTTTATAGAGGTTTATAAAATCATGAGGGGCCTGGATTGGGTGAATAGCCAAGGTCTTTTGGCCTGGGCAGGTGAGTCTAAAACTAGAGGGTATAGTTTAAAGTGAGAGGGGAAAGATTTACAAGGGACCTGAGCTGCAATTTTTTCATGCAGAGGGTAGTGCATATATAGAATGAACTGCCAGAGGAAGTGGTGGGGGCTGGTACAATTACAACATTTAAAAGGCATCTGGATAGGTACATGAATAGGAAGGGGTTTAGAACAGCATGGATGAGTTGGACCAAAGGATCTGTTTCCATGCTGTACATCTTTATGAATCTATGACATATTGGAAGCCAATGTCCATGGACATGGGGTGCGTGTTACTGGTGCCCATGGACCATACCCTAACACGTTGGCACCTGGTAACCAATAGGGAAGTCCTCTGGGGCAAGTTGCAAGCTGGATCTGTCAGGTACCCTCTGAGATTTCCATGTTGAGTTTTCCCAATGTCTAGCCTATTTGGTGAGTTAACTATTGTAGGAAGCTGAATATTAATGAGGCAAATGGACCATCAACAAGGTGTTTAAAAAGCAATAATCTTCCACAATTGACAACTCATCATTGCTCAGTGAGAAACTCAATGCATCGCTTACGAAAAGCATAAAAAAAGGCATAAGATGCTCCTGGTGTTGGGCTTGGCCTCGATTCTGACACAAATCTTGCCATAGCTCACGTTACTCATTCCCTGAAAAGGTTTCGTTCTTTGACTCTAAAGGGACAAATTAGTAATAACAGTGTAAATCTATTTTTTTCACATTTGTTAGGTTTCAAATAGCTAAAACTAATCATTTGTGGCTACTGGACTAAATACTCTTCACTGGTTGGAGTTATACAGAAGATGGTTGAGGTTGTTGGAGGCCAGTCCTCTCAGCTCGAGGACATCTCTACAGGAGTTCCTTCGGGTAGTGTCCTAGGCCTAATCATCTTCAGCTGCTTCATCAATGACATTCCCTCCATCATAAGGTCAGAGGTGGGGACGTTTGCCGATAATTGTACAATGTTCAGCACCATTCATGACTCCTCAGATACTGAAGCAGCTTGTGTCCAATTGCAGCAAGATCTGGACAATATCCCGATTTGGGCTGACAAGTGCCAGGTAATGGACATCTCTAATAAGAGAAAATTTTACCATCCTTTTGACATTCAATGTCATTACCATCACTGAATCCCTCACTACCAACAATCTGGTGTTATCATTGACCAGAAACTGAACTGTACGAGGCGTTTAAATACTGAGGCTACAAAAACAGGTCAGAGGCCAGGAATATTGCAGCAAGTAACTCATTTCCTGACTCCCCAAATGTGGTCCCATCTATAACGCACATGCTAGGAGTGTGGTGGAATACTCTCCACTTGCCTGGATGAGTGCAGCTCCAACAACATTCAGCAGCTTGACCCCATCCAGGGCAAAGCAGCCAGCTTGATTGACAGCACATCCACTCCCTCCACCACCTGATGCTCAGTGCCAGCAATGTGTACCATCTACAAGACTCATTGCAAAACTTCACCAAGGCTCTTTAGAAACCTTCCAAACACACAGCCACTACCATTGAGAAGGACAAAAGCAGCAGATACATGGGAACGCTGCCGTTTGCAAGTTCCCCTCCAAGTCACTCTGCCTCCCGACTTGGAAATATGTCATCGTTCCTTCAGTGTCACTGGGTCAAAATCCAGGAATTCCCTCTCTAAGGGCATTGCAGGCCTACCTACAGTAAGTAGGCTGCAGCGGTTCAAGCAGGCAGCTCACCATAATCTTCTCAATGGTGAGTAAGAACAGGCAATTTAACCACTCACAGCCAGTGACGCCCACATTCCGTGGCTAAACTTTAAAACGTCATAGACTTCAGATTCAGATGACAGCCAGCCCTGAATCCTGGTCAGTATCACTTTCCACTCTGACTCCCACTCCAGAGGCTTGATCAGGAAAATCCAGGCTGACATTCCCATGTGGTACTACAGGAGTACTGCACTGTTGGTGATGTTGGCTTTTGAATGAAATGTCAAACCAAGGCCCCTTAGGGGTGGACAGAAGCAGAGCCTGTGGCAGTATCACAAAAGAACAGATTATCTGGTGATCGTCACATTTTTGCTGCGTGTAGGGGCTGACCTAGATACATTTCCTGGTTTGTGAGACAGGCTGATAAAAACTACAAAGTTGCAGGCAAAATAAAACAGATACATTCGTAGAGAACTGCCAGAGTAACACTTTTGAAGGACTCACGCAAAGCTTGGGCATTAAATGGAAATAGTGTCAAACTAATTTGGAGTTCTTTAAGGAAGTAACAAGCAAGGTGATAAACAGGAAACTGTAGGTGTACTTGGATTTTCAAAAGGCATTTGATTAAGTGACGTTACTAAGGATTACTACACAACATAAAAGAACACATGGTTTATGGGGTAATATATTATCATAGATAAAGTACAGGCTAGCAAACAGGAAACAGAGAGTAGCGATAACTGCGTCTTTTTGGGATTCACAAACTGTAACTAATAGAGTATAATATGGATTACTACGGGAGTCTCAACTATTTACAATGTCTGTCAATGACTTAGATGACAGAAACATAGAAACTAACAGCAAGAGTAGGCCACTTGGCTGTTTAAGCCTTCTCTGTTATTCAATATGGTCATGGTTGATTCTCTTTCTCAGCTCCATTGTTCCTGCTATCTGTCACCCCTTGATGCCTTTGATACATTTTTTAGATATAAATCTCTTTCTTGACTATACTCAGTGAGCCACCATCCAAAACCTTCAATGTTAGAGAATTCCAAAGCTTGACCAACCTCCAAGTGAAGAAATATTTCTTCATCTCTGAAATAACTCCACGGAGGCCAGTATCCCAATCACCAAGTCACCCTTTATTTGCATGTGCATAGTACTTGATACTGTTCTGGCTTCATCAGGGCCAGCTCTCAGAGTGAACAGAACCTCTGAGACTCCTGTTTATATCTGTCAGCCAGGGCTCCTTGATTGGACGAGGTTAACAACCCTAAAACAGGGAATGCATATTCTCTGAGGTCCACCTGGCTGATCTCGTTATAATCACTACAATCTCAGTCCTAAATGGCCAACTCCCATCCAGGAGAAACGTCCTCCCTGCATCAAGTCTGTCCGTCCCTATTAGAATTTTACACATTTCAATCAAGTCCCATCTCATCCTTCTGAACCGAGTGAATCCGGGCCAGTCAAACCAATCTCTCCTTACAGATTGTGTCCTGTTATCCTTGCTATTGGCCAAGTGAATGTCTGCTGCACTCCCTCCATGGCAAGTATATTCTCTCTTAGGCCAGGCCAAAATTGTACACAATACTCCAAGTGCAGTGTCTCCAAGGCCTTGTATAATTGCAGGAAGACATCCCTATTTCTGAACTCAAATCCTCAAGCCAACATCCCATTTGCTTTCCTTATTGCTTGCTACACCTGCCTGTTTAGCTTCATTGTTTGGTCTGCAGGAACACCCATATCAATCTCTCTGTATTTCAATGGGTCAAAATATATTTACTGAAATGCCCAAGATAGGAAGGAAGGTATGATGTCAAGAGAAAGTAGAATCTGCAAAGACGTCAGGTTGAAAGTGACTGGGCAAAAATTTGTCAGATGGCATATAATGTGGAAAATGGTGAACTTGTTCACTTTGGTACAAAGAATAGGAAAGCTGTACACTACTTTAATGGAGACAGACTGCAAAACTCTGAGGTACAGGAACCTGAATGTCCTGGTGCACGACTCACAGAAGTCAGTCCACACTTACAGTAGATAGTATGTTGCCGTTTATTACAAGCAGAATAGAATATAAAAGTACAGAAGTTTTACTGCAGCTGCACAGAGTGCTGCCTTGATGAGACCACATCTGAAGTGCTTTGTGCAGTTTTGGTCTCTGTATTTTAAAAAGTATATTCAAAGCAGTTCAGAGAAGGTTCGTTTGACTCAGTTCTGGAAACGAAGGGCTTATTGTATGAAGAATGGTTGAATGGGCCGGACCAATACCCATTTACAGTTAGAACATATGTGATCCTGAGGGATCTTCATTGAGTGGATGGGTGAAGATGATTCTTCTTATGGGATAGACTAGCACTATGGGTCAAAGTTTAAGAATAAAAAGGTCTGCTTTTTAAGACAGAGATGAGGAAAATTTATTTCTCTCAGGGGCTGTTAGTATATGGCATTCTGTTTTCAAGAAAGCATGGAGGTTGGGTCATTGAATTTATTCAAGGCTGAATTAGATAGATCTTTGATTGACAGGGGAATGAGTCCAGGATTACAGGGGCAAACAGATGGGAAAGTGGAGTTGAGATCACTATCAGATCAGCTATGATCTTATTAAATGGTGTCGAAGCCTCAAAGGGCCCAATGGCATACTCCTGCTCTTAAGAGCTTCTTCTAAATAGTTCAGCCCCAGCCAGGCTTCAGACAATGATAAATTCTTACAGCATGGTTAACAAAATGAGTTGAAGCAGCAGGGTCAATGCAATCTAGAAACAGTCTAGTCAATGTTAATTTTGTCCACTGCAGACTCACAATGCATATCCCTTAGATTTAATACAATAAATGTTTAAAACTTGAAAACCAAAATGTGTTTATGTATCCTATTAGTCAATGACTAATATTGAGTTTAAAGCAAAAACCTTTTATCTGATAATATAGGTAGAAACAATCAGTCATGTTGTTATGTTAATTAACTTGCTTACCTAAAACGTGCCATTTAAACAGAAACATTAAACCATTTAAAATAACCAAGTTAATTTTGTCATTAAGATAATAGGGAAGATAATTTGATTGTTGTGTGCTATGAATATACACAACAGATTCTTATACATTCCCTCCCTAAGGGCATTATGGGTCAAGTTATACAAGTGGACTGCAGTGGTTCAAAAAGGCAGCTCATCACCACCTTCTCAAAGGCAACTAGGGACAGGCAACTAGGGACAGGCAATAAATACTGGCCCAGACAGCGACACGCATGTCCCAGAAGTGAATATAAAAAAGTTCACACTCAACTGCTCCACCATTGTACCTTGAGTTACCCAGATTCCAAACTTTGGAATTCTCCACACATCTCCATTTCCCACTATAACACAAGAAATAAGAGCAGGAATAGATCTTTCAGCCCATCATTCCTGCACCATCATTCACTATGATCATGGATGATATTGGGCTTCAACTCCACATTTCTGTACCCTCCCACAACCTACAATTGTAAATATTTGTTCATCCCAGTCTTAAATATAGAATATAGAATATTCAATAGCTGTTTTCCTCCTTTTAGATACTTCTTGAAATTCTGCCATTCTGACCAAGCTTATGATCATCTGATGTAATATCTCCTTATATGCTCACTGTGACACCGAGAGATAGTACATTATGTTAAAGATGATGCTTTATAACTATAAATTGTTGCTATTTTAACTGCTGAGTCATTTTTACCTTAATCTCCCCCAACCATCCTTCTGTCCCCATCAAAGAACAGCTACTTAAAACTTCTGGGTTAAGATGTTTGGGCACTATACTAATAAGGAACAGATTTGTAGCGTGGTATTCCTGAGTTTACTCTTTCCATAAAGGTGCTAACCTCAAATACGACAATGAATAAAGGGTTTGCATTGAAAAAATGGTTAACCCACTTACCACATAGGTCATTAAGGTTGTTTAGGATATACTGGGTTTGCATTCCCTTGAATATAGATGATTAAGGGGGGACTTAATTAAAGTGATTAAAGAATTAATAGTTTCCCACTATTTGCAATTTTCCCTGGTATTGGGGAAGTAGGAGAATGGTGGCTGGGGGTGGGGTAGCTGGATTTCAGCGCAAGGGAATGGAACATTAAGGTCAGAGCTAGGGTGTTTGTTTCCTTTGTTCATGGATTTAGGCCAGCAGTTATTGCCTATCCCCAAAATCCCTTGAGGTGTTGGTGGTGAACCACCTTCTTGAACTGCTACAATCCAGTGTAGGAGCACTCATAGCGCTGTTAGGAAGGGAATTCCATGATTTTGACCTGATAATTGTGAAGGAATGGCAACATATTTTCAAGACAGGATGCTGAGTGGCATGGAGAGGGAACTGCAGGCGGTGTTATATCCATGCATCTGATGCCCTGGTCCTTCTAGGTGGTGTGTGGTCTTAGGTTTGAAAAGGTGCTACCAAAGGAGTCTTGGTGAGTTATTACAGTGCATTTTGTAGATGGTACACACTGTTGCGTCTGTGAGTCAGTGGCAAAGGAATAAATGTTTAAGCTAGTTGATGGGGTACCAATCAAGTGGGCTGCCTTCTCCTGGATAGTGTCAGGCTTCTCAAGTGTTGTTGGAGCTGCACCCATCTAGGCAAGTGGACATTATTCCATCACATTCCTGACTTGTGCCTTGTAGATGATGGACAGGCTTTGGGAAGTCAGGAGGTGCTACCCGCTGCAGGATTCTTAGCCTCTGACCTTGTTCAATAAGGCTGAAGATAACAGGAACTGGTAAGAGATAACACAGTGTGGAGCTGGAGGAACACAAGCAGGCCAGGCAGCATCAGAGGAGCAAGAAAGTTGATGTTTTGGGCTTTACCATAGGCTGTTATGTGAGTGGAGTTACACTGAGTCATTCAGGTCTGCCAAGAGCAGGAATTAAGTAACTGCTGTTTCTACCAAGGAAGGCATACATTTGAATGAAACATTCAGGATTGGACACATGCATGGATAATTTCAAATAAGGCATATACCACAAAGAGACCTATATGTGAAGCAGCCCAAAAGCCTCTGATTGTTCAGCATAACTTCGAAGATTAACGCTGCAAGAAGTACCCTACGTCAGGAGGCATGGTGAAGACATCAAGCACAGTTTGGCCAGCTGCCAACTCTCCTGGATAATAACGTTTGGGTTTAGTTACAAAAATCAGGGTAATGAATGACAGTGATTGAGATATCTCCAGTAGTTAAAAGTGTTTGTTATTTGTTTAAGTACTTAATAAATTAATTGTGTTTTATAGAGGTCTAAATATCTCTGCTGTACCTTCATCTATGTATATACTGTTGTCTCTCAGAGATGGTCAACAACCTGCTCTAGTAACCAGTATTTATATGCCTGGTCTAGTTAGTTTCTGATTAATGATACCTCCAGAACATTGATAGCAGGAAGATTCCGTGAAAGTGCCACTGAATGTCTAAGGTAAGAATATTTAGATTCACTCTTCTTTGAGATGGCTATTGCCTGGCACTTGTGTGGCACAAATGTTAGTTGCCACTTTCCAGCCCAAGCCTGTATGTTGTCCATGACTTGCTGCATTTGGACATGGACTGATTCAGTACCTGAAGAGTCACAAATGGTGCTGACCATGTGCTAATCCTCACAGAACTTCCCTATTTCTGACCTTATGTTGGAAGAAAGTCATTGATGAAGCAGCTGAAGATGGTTAGGTCTAACAAACTGCCCTGAGAAACTGCTACAGAGATGTCCTGGAGCTGACGTGATTGGACCTCCAACAATACCTACCATCTTCCTTTGAGTTGGCTATAACTCCAACCAGTTCAGGAAGATTGTTAGGAAACAGTTATTCACACAAAGGATAGTAAAAAATCTGAAATTCTCCCCTAAAATGCTGGCAGCCTGTTGAAAATTTCCAAATGGGAAATTGATAAATCTTCATTGGAGCTTTTACAGATTACAGAATCGATGCAGGTTAGTAGAGTTAAGATACAGCTCAGCTATGATCTAACTGAATGGTGGTACAGGTTCAAGGTGCTGAATAACCCAGGCCTGTTTTATAGAGTCATAGAGCCATACAGCACGGAAACAGACCCTTCAGTCCAACTAGTCCACATTGACCATTGTCCCAAACTAAACTAGTCCCACCTGCCTGCGTTTGGCTCATATCCTTTCCTATTCATGAACTTATCCAAATGCCTTTTAAATGTTGTAACTATGACTACATCCACCACTTCCTCAGGAGGTTCATTCCACACAATAACCACTCTTTGTGAAAAGTTGCCCCTCATGAGCTTTTTAACTTTTTCTCCTCTCACCTTAAAAATATGCCGTAGTTTTGAACTCCCCCACCCTCGGGAAAAGACCCTTGTCATTCACCGTATCTATGACACCCCGCAAGGTTTTATAAACTTCAATAACGTGACCCCTCAACCTCCTCCACTCCTGTGAAAAAGGTCCCAGCCTTTCCAGTCTATTTTTATAGATCAAACCCTTCATTCCAGGCAACATCCTGGTAAATCTTTTCTGAACCCTCTCCAGTTTAATACTATCCTCCGTGTAACAGGGTAATGAGAACTGCACACAGTATTCCAGAAGAGGCCTCACCAACATCCTGTACAACGTCAACAAGACGTCTCAATTCCTTTTCACGCAATGCAACATTCTTCCGATGACTTCCCCTAAAATAAGATCAACAGATTTCTCAACCTGTTATATTCCGTACGGGGAATTCCAATCCAAGATTACAAAATCTATTAAATAACAGCTTAAAGTAGCAGCCAACAGAGAGCAAACAGACACCAATAAGCACTCCAAATATTTTCCATTTAACACTACATGGCAACACTTTAAGATACACACTTACTTTATCTCCATTTGACCTCCAGCTTTGCGGGCAATATGGACCAGCTCCTTCCCATATTTTTCTTCTGCATATGCCCTGCACAAAACACAAAATGTTTCATTCATTGTTATCAGGGATTTTGGAGAATGAATTGTTCCTATAATGAAACACCTTTAATGCAGTCAAATATCCCAATAGCTACTTCACAGGAGTATATCCAGTCAATAGTCAACACTTGACCAATGGGTAATCAAAAGGTAATCAAGGTTGCTTTGTTAAAGATGCGCCTTAAAAATCATGAGTTGCTTGGCGATGGAATTCCAGAGCTCGGGGCCAAGCCACCAATCATTGGGCGAAGAAAGTGGGATTGGATTTTTTGAGGGGGTGGGGAAATGTTCTGTGAAATGTATAATATGCCAAAGTTAGGGCAATAAAGATTGTTGTAGAACTGAAGATTGTTAAAGATTGGCAGGGGCAAGGTTACATATGAAAGGGTGACAATTTTACAACCTCAGTGTTCTAGTGCAGGTTTCAATCACCCTAAAGATGACAAATGAATGGATTTTGGCAGCAGGGCATTGCTGTTTATAACGTTATCTGTGAGCAGGAGGGAAACTGGAGTAAAATAGCAGTTTAGTGGGAACTGGGTTCTCATGGGCAATATAAGCTTGGATTTGGCAGGTGAAGGAGAGAGACTCAAGTTTTATTCCAGGGCAATGGGAACCCTGGGAGTAAATTTGATTCGGTGAGACATGTGAGGGAAATGATGCGACCAATGTAGCTGAACGGATGAGCTCAACCATGGTTACAAAAAAAACCATGAAGACTTTGCATTTATGGTGGAGGCGAGAGTTCAAAGGTGACAGTTGGTAATGCAAGAATAAAAATATAGCTGGGAGATAACTTTACATTCCAGGATAAGTCTAGAACATTGAATTCTTGTGGTCCCATTCAATCTTACAATGAATGAGCCCCATAAATGTTCAAACCCAAGTCGTTTGGATAAATTGGAACAAAGACTGACATCTTACCAAGAACAATAACTAGACTGAGAAAAAGACAAACCGAAAACCTGATTTACTGCAGTTTTCCCAACACAGTAACTCCAAACAAAAAGTATTGGGAAGTCGTGTTGAGGTTGTACAGGACATTGGTGAGGACTCTTCTGGATTACTGCATCCAGTTTTGGCCGCCTAGTTATAGGAAGAATGTTATTAAGCTGGAGAGGGTTCAGAAGAGATATACCAAGCTGTTACCAGGTACGGAAGGTTTGAATTATAAGGAAAGGCTGGATAGGCTCGGACTTTTTTCACTTGAGCGTAGGAGGTTGAGAGGCGACCTTATAGAAGTTTTTAAAATAATGAGGGGTATAGATAGGATTAATGGTAGGTGTCTTTTCCCCAGGATGGGGGTTTTCAAGACTAGGGGGCACTTTTTAAGGTGAAAGGAGAGAGATTTAAAGAAACATGAGAGCCAAATGTTTTACACAGAGGGCGCTCACATGTGGAATAAACTTCCTGAGGAAGTGGTGGATGCGGGTACAATTACAATGTTTAAAAGACATTTGGATAAGTACACGAATAGGAAAAGTTTGGAGGGATATGGGCCAGGAGCAGGCAGATGGGACTAGTTTAGTTTGGGATTATGTTTGGCATGGACTGGTTGGACCAAAGGGTCTGTTTCCATGCTGTATGACTCTATGATGTCAAATGGAGTAAAGATTAGGCTTAACTATGGTGCGTATCACGTATAATCCTATGACTTTTTCTGTTTCAGCTAGGCATGAAGAATAGATACATGGGTGAGGAAATATTAAATCTGGTTCCATTAACGTTAGTGGACAACTGTCAAATCCTGAGCAACTGCATCACATCACCAGGCACCAAAACCTTGGGGGGAACAGAGCGCAAAAACTTACTTTCAAAGTAAATGTTTTGGGAGTTAGGCACATAGTGGAGGGTTCCAGTTCCTCAATGCTGCAGCTGTTCCTTCGTTTCCTCAACCAAAATAGTTGCTTCATAAAATCCAGGAACTCTGAAATCTTACCTCAGTCTTAGCAGTTCCTCCATGTCCTTGCACATTTTTCGGCCTTCCTGTAACCGCTCCAGTAAGACCTCATGCCCAACATAACTGGTAAATTCTGGGCACTGTGAAAACAACAGATGGAGTGGCATTAACAACACGTCCAATTGTTCAAGGCCATTGACCCCACCACATATATCTCAATGTCAGTACACCTCAGAGTGGTATTTTGACAGTAACTTAATCCAGGTTCTCAACCACATTGCTTTTTCAGTTAATCTATCTTGTGGAAATGCTAAATGAAAGATACAAGAACTGCCAGAATTAGCTTCCTTCCCTCCTCAAGCTAATTGGCTCAGTGGTGAGCACTGCTGCCTCACAGCACCAAGGACCCGGGTTCGAATTCACCCTCGGGTGACTGTCTGTGTGGGGTTTGCACATTCTCCCCGTGTCTGCGTGGGTTTCCTCCCAGAGTCCAAAGATGTGCAGCTTAGGTGGATTGGCCATGCTAAATTACCCACAGTGTCCAAGGATGTGCAGTCTAGGTCAATTAGCCATGGGAAATGCAGGGTTACAGAGATAGGATAAGGGGGGGTGAGTCTGGGTGGGATGCTCTTCGGAGGGTCAGTGTGGACTTGTTGGGCTGAATGGTCTGTTTCCACACTGTCGGGATACTACAGATAACGTCGTAACAACTTACAGGCTTAAAATGCTGGCAGTGGCACACATTGTTTCTGTGTTTCAAAATGTAATTCAAATTATGATGCAGAAAATAGGAGCAGGAGTAGGCCATTCGGCCCTTCGAGCCTGCTCCACCATTCAATATGATCATAGCTGATCATGCAATCTCAGTCCTCTGCTCCCACTATCGCCCTATACCCTTTAATCCCTTTAACTCTAAGATATCTAACTCCTTCTTGTAAACATTTGATGATTTGGCCTCGACCACTTTCTGTGCCAGAGAGTTCCACAGGCTACCACTCTCTAAATGTTAAAAATTCTCCTCAGCTCAGTCCTAAACAGCCTAACCTGGATCCTGAGACTGTTACCGCTGGTTCTGGACTCTTTGGTCATCAGGAACATCCTTCCTGCATCTACCCTGTCTAATCCTGTTCGAATTTTATAGGTTTCTATGAGATCCACCCCCATCATTTTTCTGAACTCAAGTGAATATAGTGCTAACTGATCCAGTCTTTCTTCACACATAAACATAGGAACACAAAACATTTAAAATCGAGAAGGAGTAGGCCATTCACCATGATCATCCAACTCAATAGCCTGTTCCTGCTTGTCCCCCATATCCTTTGATCAGTTAGGCTCGAGTGCTATATTCAACTTCATCTTGATACCATGCAATGTTTTCGGGAAGTGAATTCCATGGGCTCACCACTCTCTGGGTGAAGAAATTGTTCTTTATCTCAATCCTAAATGGTTTACCCCATATCCTTCAACTGTGACTCTTGGTTCAGGACTCCCCTATCATTTGGAATATCCTTGCTGCAGCTACCCTGTCTAGTCCTGTTGGAATTTTACCGGTTTTTGAGATTCTCTCCTCATTCTTCCGAACCCCAGTGAATGAAATCCTAACCAATTTAACCCCTCCTCAAGTGCCTGTCCTGCCATCCCAGGAATCAGGTCAAAAATCACATGACACCAGTTTATAGTTCAACAGGTTTATTTGAAAACACAAGCTTTCAGAGTCTAACTCCTTCTTCAGATGTTAGTGAGAGAGGTGGTATCAAACACAGAATTTGTAAGCAAAAGATCAAAGGGTCATAGAACTGATGCAAATCTATTAAGCAAACATCAGATAACAGTTAAACCTTTAATCAGTTAGAACTGAGATGCAGGTTTCAATTGATTAATATGCAAATCCCAGAATTTATTTCTTTCAAATCACTGCCCCGAGATAATAAAGGTTTTATCAGTATACCAGAGGTGTGAGGCCTTGTTTAGAATCTGTCTGTGTTTTAACTTGGAGTGAGACTGGTTTTATTTCCAAAGTAGGAATTTATAAAATGCCACATTGACTGTCTACAAATTGTACGCTTTTTGAACAAAATAGAATGTATTTCAAATTACAAATCTGCAAATGCAAATTCACCCCATAGATTTATATGTGTGTGTGCGTGATGAGAAAGAGAAAGAGAGTGAGAGTGAGAGTGAGTGTGTGCGCGTGCATGTGAGAGACAGAGAGAGTGTGTGTGTGTGTGTGAGAGAGAGAGAGACAGAGACAGAGAGAGTGTGTGTGAGAGAGAGACGCAGACAGAGAGAGTGTGTGTGTGTGAGTGAGTGAGAGAGAGAGAGAGAGAGTGTGTTAGTGTGTGAGAGAGTGTGTGTGTGCACGTGTGTGAGTGAGTGTGTAGTGTGATGGGGTCACCTGTAGTGTGACATGAACCCAAGATCCCAGTTCAGGCCGTCCTCATGGGTACTGAACTTAGCTATCAGCCTCTGCTCGGCGACACTGCAATGTTGTGTATCCCGAAGTCCACCCTGGAGGACTTTTACCCGAAGATCCGAAGCCAAATGTCCTTGACCATTGAAGTGTTCCCCTACTGGAAGGGAATATCCCTGTCTGGCGATTGTTGCGCGGTGTCCATTCATCTGTTATCATAACATCTGCATGGTTTCGCCAATATGCCATGCCTCGGGGCATCCTTGCCTGCAGTGTATGAGATAAACAACATTGGCTGAGTCACATGAGTATCTGCCATGCACGCGGTGGATGGTGTTCCCACGTGTGATGATAGTGTCCATGTCGATGATCTGATATGTCTTGCAGAGGTTGCTATGACAGGGTTGTACATTGTTGTGGTTGATGTTGTCCTGAAGGCTGGGTAGTTTGCTGCGAGCAATGGTCTGTTTAAGGCTTGGCAGTTGTTTGAAGGTGAGAAGTGGAGGCGTGGGGAAGATCCTGACAAGGTGCTCATTGTCATCGATAATGTGCTGATGGCTACGAAGAACATGGCGTCGTTTCTCTGCTCCTGGGAAGCACTGGACGACGAAGGGTACCCTATCAGTCGTATCCCGTGTCTGTCTTCTGAAGAGGTCATTACGGTTTCTCGCTGTGGCACATCAGAACTGACAATTGATAAGTTGAGCATCATATCCCATTCTTATGAGGGCATCTTTCAACACCTTCAGGTGACTGTCACATTCGTCCTCATCTGAACAGCTCCTGTGTATGCATAGGACTTGTCCGTAGGGGATGGCTTTTTCCCAGGAATCAATCTGGTAAATCTTCGCTGCACTCCCTCTATAGCATTAACATCCTTCCTCAGATAAGGAAACCAAAACTGCACACAATACTACAGATGTGGTCTCACCAAGGCCCTGTACCATTGCAGCAAGACATCCCTGCTCCTGTACTCGAATCCTCTCACTATGAAGGTCAACATACCATTCTTCTTCACTGCCTGCTGCACCTGCAACGCTTGCCTTCAGCAACTGGTGTACAAGGACATCCAGCTCTTATTGTACCTCTCCCTTTCTCAATCTATCATGATTCAGATAATAATCTGCCTTCTAGTTTTTGCTCCAAAACTGGATAGCCTCACATTTATTCACATTATACTTCAGCTGCTATGCATTTGCTCACTCACTCACCTTGTCCAAATCACACTGAAGCAAGGAACAAAAACGGAAAAAAAAACAGAACGGAGGAAGGATCACCGGACCCGAAACGTTAACTCTGATTTTTCTTCCTTCAGAGATGCTGCCAGACCTGCTGAGCTTCCAGCAACTTCTGTTTTTGTTCCTGATTTACAGCATCCACAGTTCTTTCAAACTTCACACTGAAGCATCTCCACATCCTCCTCACAGCTCACCCTTCCACCCAGCTTGGTGTAAATTTGGAGATATTGCATCTAAATCATTATAATATATTGTGAGTAGCTGGGGTCCAAGCACTAATCCTTGTTGTATCCCACTGCTCACTGCCACTCAGCAATTCACCCGTTTATCCCAACTTTTTGTTTCCTGTCTGCCAGCCAGACTCTATTCATGTCAGTACATTAATCTCAATTCCAAGTGTTTGAATTTTACACGTTAATTTCTTCTGTGGGATCTTATTGAAAACCTTCTGAAAGTCCAAGTAAGCCACATTCATTGGATCCCTTGATCAATTCAAATAGTAACATCCTTGAAAAATTCCAATAGATCTGTAAAGCATAATTTCCCTTTTGTAAATCCATGCCGACTCTGTCCAATCCCATCACTGTTTTCCATGTGCCCTGCTGTTAAATTTTTAACAATGGACTCTAGCATTTTTGCCACTATCAATGTCAGGTTAACTGGTCTTTATTTCCTGTTTTCACTCTACTGCTTGTTTTCAAATAGTGGTTTTACATTAGATACCCTCTAACCCCTAGGAACTGTTCCAGAGTCTACAGAAACTTGAAATATGACCAACAATGCTTACACTATTTCTGGGGCCACTTCCTTAAGTAGTTGGAATGTAGATTGTCTGGGTCTGAATTGATTGTGTGGAGTTAGAGAAAATAAAATAAGATGCCAATTTAAATTGATCTCATTATTGTCTGAGGGATGTGATGCACATGCGGGTGTGCGTGTGTGCATGTGTGTGCATGCACGTGCATGCATGTGAGACGGCTACAGTGTTTTACAGCATTTCTCTTTTCAAAATAATTCCCCACAATGATTTGGGTCGTCCAGAGGGTAGCGGCAAGATACCATAAATGTGCAAGAACTTTTGTTGCATCTTGTTCCGCTTTCCATTAATAAAGCCTACCATAATCACAAATCAGTTAATTCAGCACTGAGCAGTTATTGAGCCTGCTTCAGCTCCTTACTGTAATATTCAACAGTGGACATCCACCTACCCGTTTGTGGAGAGGGAAACAGAAAGGAAAAATTAGGCAAGTCACACACCACTTGGAGATACTTGAGGTTCTCCTCTCAAAACCACCAGTTTGTTTCATCAAGCTGCTTTCCCCTTAGCAACCACTAATGAAATCCAACCATGAGTCACAAAAATATCAGGTTATTCACTTCTGTTACAACTTGTTCTTTAGAAAAATGACATTTTCCTTAACATATTGTGCATCTCCAGGTGCTTCAGATGCTGAATTGCTTTTGAAGCAAGTGGACATTGGCTTAAATGTCTCTCACTTGAAAGCTAGCTCCTATAATGTATATGGAGTGTCGCTTCACCACAATTACCATTAAGTCTCACGCAGAGGGTGGTGCATGTATGGAATCAGTTGCCAGAGGAAGTGGTGAAGGTTGGTACAATCACAACATTTAAAAGCATCTGGATGGGTACATGAATAGGAAAGGTTTAGAGGGATATGGACCAAATGCTGGCAAATGGGATTAGATTAGTTGGGATATCTGGCCGCATGGATGAGTTGGACTGAAGGGTTTGTTTCTGTGCTGTACATCTCAATGACTCAAGTTGTAACCAATGTTAATTAGAGTATGATAAATTAGTAACTTTTGCATTAACCATTAAAAATGCCTTACTGACCGATTCAAATTTGTTCAAACGACGATGTGATCAGCAATCAACATTTCAAACATCAATACAAGCATACCAAAGATTAAGAGAAAATTTTGAAGTTAAGCAGAATTGTTTTTTCATATATTTCCTTCCCCATCTCTCTAGCATAAGCTACAGCTTTTCACCCCAGCTGCTGCATGACTGCTGAGTCAGAGAAACAGGAATAGGTCATTCAGCCCTTCAAGCTCACATCACCATTCAATATCATTGCAGCTGATCCTCTATCTCAATGCCATATCTTCACTTTCTCTTCATACCCTTGATGCCTTTAATATTGGTCTATGTTGGCATTCATGATATCCACACATGCCTACCTCCTGTTAGGAGTCACCAGGCTGCAGATCAGCAGCAGGAATTGCATAACTCTGCATGAGGGTGAAGCTGGAGACCCTTGCAGTCTCAGGAGCTCAGATGTTATTTGGGTGGGCATTCTCAATTACCAAGCCATCCATTAAAAAAATCTCTGAGAAAGGGGAGAAATGAGCAACGACTAAATTCTCTTGGAGAATGAGTGAGGGAGCAAATCTCTCCATTCTTCTGAGATTGTGGAGATCCACGAACTTAATATTCTACCATTGACTGTTGTTAATTGCATTCAATTTGGGAAGTGCAGCAGTGTAGGAATGTTATAATAATGAAATCCTGAGTCACACAAAGAAAGAATTGTCTTTCATAATTTTTATAATTGTCTCATCGCTCGCTTTATTTTTAAATCAGAGGCTGTTGCACAAACACAACTGAAGGAGCAGGAAGGGCAGGGTAACAGTGATGGACATTCCCACAGCTTAATAAGATGCAGATGGCTGCACATTCTGTGGGATAACTGAGTGTGTTCAGCTATGCTGTCATGAAAAAATTACCAGAGACATCTTTTAACTGGGGACTGCCATTCAGGATCGAAGCTTGTAATGAGTCTACCTGAATGAAGAAGTGAATGTTAGACTCTACACATACCACCTCATGGTGGACTTCTCTTCCTAATTCATGTGAAATACAATAATTAACTAAGTAATTATTGGATGACAGAGATTCAGTCTGAAATCAGGTTTCTGAAAATATGTGGACATTGGTAAATCAGTTGGGAAAATACAGCACAATTGAAAAAATGAGATTCTCAACATCAAGTATAATAAATTCTGATTGTGCAATAAAGTTTTGAATGGTAAGATGGGAATCTCGTTCACGAATGACAAGAGGCCTATTTGCATCCAATAAAAAAAAACATCGGCATCTAATGTCACCTCGATAATATGAGCTTTCTATTCTCCCAGCTCCGGATACAAAATAGGCAGCAATAATTCCTGACATGGAAGTCAGGACAAGTACCAGCTCTCACTTGCTCCCATGGCCCTCCATTTTGGGCAGCAGTCCCCATATCTCTGGTTATGGTCCATGGATAGTGACAACCCGCACACCACCCACAGAACCTGGCTTTGGACACAGATCAGCCTCACCTCATGGCACATCTGCAACAGATCCAGTTATGCACTTCAGAACTGCATTTTGGAATGCCTTGTAACGATGCTGCAGGACACTGCACAAAAGGGGCAGACACCATCTCTCAGATTCCCACCTCAGGGCTCATTGCTTGGTCTTGGACCACTGACTCCCTTTGCACCCACTTGCATGTTCACAGCATCTCGGCCTTGCCTTTTTTACATTTTTGTCCCTTCAGCCAAAGCTTGGGCTTCAGGTGCTGACACAAAGCCAGGCAGCTTGTCGTGGTTGCCAGCAGTGATCAGTCAAGGGGTGGACATGTTGCTAAAAAAAAAACCAAAAGAACTGTGGATGCTGTAAATCAGGAGCCAAAACAAATTTGCTGGAAAAGCTCAGCAGGTCTG